>NW_026947561.1:1800000-2199879 GCF_034190915.1 Cavia porcellus | reverse complement strand
TGTTACATTAGATTCACTAGTAGCAGTGAGAAAAACATCACGGGGTGGTGCACATTGTATGGGTGTGTGTTACATTACATTCACTAGTAGCAGTGAGAAAAACATCACGGGGTGGTTCGCATTGTATGGGTGTGTGTTACATTACATTCACTAGTAGCAGTGAGAAAAACATCACGGGGTGGTGCGCATTGTATGGGTGTGCGTTACATTAGATTCACTAGTAGCAGTGAGAAAAACATCACGGGGTGGTGCGCATTGTATGGGTGTGTGTTACATGAGATTCACTAGTAGCAGTGAGAAAAACATCACGGGGTGGTGCGCATTGTATGGGTGTGTGTTACATTAGATTCACTAGTAGGAGTGAGAAAAACATCACGGGGTGGTGCGCATTGTATGGGTGTGTGTTACATTACATTCACTAGTAGGAGTGAGAAACACATCACGGGGTGGTGCGCATTGTATGGGTGTGTGTTACATTGGATTCACTAGTAGGAGTGAGAAAAACATCACGGGGTGGTGCGCATTGTATGGGTGTGTATTACATTAGATTCACTAGTAGCAGGGAGAAAAACATCACGGGGTGGTGCGCATTGTATGGGTGTGTGTTACATTAGATTCACTAGTAGGAGTGAAAAACATCACGGGGTGGTGCGCATTGTATGGGTGTGTGTTACATTGGATTCACTAGTAGGAGTGAGAAAAACATCACGGGGTGGTGCGCATTGTATAGGTGTGTGTTATATTAGATTCACTAGTAGCAGTGAGAAAAACATCACGGGGTGGTGCGCATTGTATGGGTGTGTGTTACATTAGATTCACTAGTAGGATTGAGAAAAACATCACGGGGTGGTGCGCATTGTATGGGTGTGTGTTACATTACATGCACTAGTAGGAGTGAGAAAAACATCACGGGGTGGTGCGCATTGTATGGGTGTATGTTACATTGGATTCACTAGTAGGAGTGAGCAAAACATCACGGGGTGGTGCACATTGTATGGGTGTGTGTTACATTGGATTCACTAGTAGGAGTGAGAAAAACATCACGGGGTGGTGCTCATTGTATGGGTGTGTGTTACATTAGATTCACTAGTAGCAGTGAGAAAAACATCACGGGGTGGTGCGCATTGTATGGGTGTGTGTTACATTGGATTCACTAGTAGGAGTGAGAAAAACATCACGGGGTGGTGCGCATTGTATGGGTGTGTGTTACATTGGATTCACTAGTAGGAGTGAGAAAAACATCACGGGGTGGTGCGCATTGTATGGGTGTGTGTTACATTAGATTCACTAGTAGCAGTGAGAAAAACATCAAGGGGTGGTGCGCATTGTATGGGTGTGTGTTACATTAGATTCACTAGTAGGAGTGAGAAAAACATCACGGGGTGGTGCGCATTGTATGGCTGTGTGTTACATTGGATTCACTAGTAGGAGTGAGAAAAACATCACGGGGTGGTGCGCATTGTATGGGTGTGTGTTACATTACATTCACTAGTAGCAGTGAGAAAAACATCACGGGGTGGTGCGCATTGTATGGGTGTGTGTTACATTGGATTCACTAGTAGGAGTGAGAAAAACATCACGGGGTGGTTCGCATTGTATGGGTGTGTGTTACATTACATTCCTAGTAGGAGTAAGAAAAACATCACGGGGTGGTGCGCATTGTATGGGTGTGTGTTACATTAGATTCACTAGTAGGAGTGAGAAAAACATCACGGGGTGGTGCGCATTGTATGGGTGTGTGTTACATTGGATTCACTAGTAGGAGTGAGAAAAACATCACGGGGTGGTGCGCATTGTATGGGTGTGTGTTACATTGGATTCACTAGTAGGAGTGAGAAAAACATCACGGGGTGGTGCGCATTGTATGGGTGTGTGTTACATTGGATTCACTAGTAGGCGTGAGGAAAACATCACGGGGTGGTGCGCATTGTATGGGTGTGTGTTACATTGGATTCACTAGTAGGAGTGAGAAAAACATCACGGGGTGGTGCGCATTGTATGGGTGTGTGTTACATTACATTCACTAGTAGGAGTGAGAAAAACATCACGGGGTGGTACGCATTGTATGGGTGTGTGTTACATTACATTCACTACTAGGAGTGAGAAAAACATCACGGGGTGGTGAGCATTGTATGGGTGTGTGTTACATTACATTCACTAGTAGGAGTGAGAAAAACATCACGGGGTGGTGCGCATTGTATGGGTGTGTGTTACATTACATTCACTATTAGGAGTGAGAAAAACATCACGGGGTGGTGCGCATTGTATGGGTGTGTGTTACATTAGAATCACAAGTAGGAGTGAGAAAAACATCACGGGGTGGTGCGCATTGTATGGGTGTTTGTTACGTTACATTCACTAATAGGAGTGAGAAAAACATCACGGGGTGGTGCGCATTGTATGGGTGTATGTTACATTGGATTCAGTAGTAGGAGTGAGAAAAACATCACGGATTGGTGCGCATTGTATGGGTGTGTGTTACATTGGATTCACTAGTAGGCGTGAGGAAAACATCACGGGGTGGTGCGCATTGTATGGGTGTGTGTTACATTGGATTCACTAGTAGGAGTGAGAAAAACATCACGGGGTGGTGCGCATTGTATGGGTGTGTGTTACATTACATTCACTAGTAAGAGTGAGAAAAACATCACGGTGTGGTGCGCATTGTATGTGTGTGTGTTACATTACATTCACTACTAGGAGTGAGAAAAACATCACGGGGTGGTGAGCATTGTAGGCGTGTGTGTTACATTACATTCACTAGTAGGAGTGAGAAAAACATCACGGGGTGGTGCGCATTGTATGGGTGTGTGTTACATTACATTCACTAGTAGGAGTGAGAAAAACATCACGGGGTGGTGCGCATTGTATGGGTGTGTGTTACATTGGATTCACTAGTAGGAGTGAGAAAAACATCACGCGGTGGTGCGCATTGTATGGGTGTGTGTTACATTGGATTCACTAGTAGGAGTGAGAAAAACATCACGGGGTGGTGCGCATTGTATGGGTGTGTGTTACATTGGATTCACTAGTAGGAGTGAGAAAAACATCACGGGGTGGTGCGCATTGTATGGGTGTGTGTTACATTACATTCACTAGTAGGATTGAGAAAAACATCACGGGGTGGTTCGCATTGTATGGGTGGGTGTTACATTACATTCACTAGTAGGAGTGAGAAAAACATCACGGGGTGGTGCGCATTGTATGGGTGTGTGTTACATGAGATTCACTAGTAGCAGTGAGAAAAACATCACGGGGTGGTGTGCATTGTATGGGTGTGTGTTACATTAGATTCACTAGTAGCAGTGAGAAAAATATCACGGGGTGGTGCGCATTGTATGGGTGTGTGTTACATTGGATTCACTAGTAGCAGTGAGAAAAACATCACGGGGTGGTGCGCATTGTATGGGTGTGTGTTACATGAGATTCACTAGTAGCAGTGAGAAAAACATCACGGGGTGGTGCGCATTGTATTGGTGTGTGTTACATTAGATTCACTAGTAGCAGTGAGAAAAACATCACGGGGTGGTGCGCATTTTATGTGTATGTGTTACATTAGATTCACTAGTAGGAGTGAGAAAAACATCACGGGGTGGTGCGCATTGTATGGGTGTGTGTTACATTACATTCACTAGTAGGAGTGAGAAAAACATCACGGGGTGGTGCGCATTGTATGGGTGTGTGTTACATTACATTCACTAGTAGGAGTGAGAAAAACATCACGGGGTGGTGCGCATTTTATGGGTGTGTGTTACATTACATTCACTAGTAGGAGTGAGAAAAACATCATGGGGTGGTGCGCATTGTATGGGTGTGTGTTACATTAGATTCACTAGTAGGAGTGAGAAAAACATCACGGGGTGGTGCGCATTGTATGGGTGTGTGTTACATTAGATTCACTAGTAGGAGTGAGAAAAATATCACGGGGTGGTGCGCATTGTATGGGTGTGTGTTACATTAGATTCACTAGTAGCAGTGAGAAAAACATCACGGGGTGGTGCGCATTGTATGGGTGTGTGTTACATTAGATTCACTAGTAGGAGTGAGAAAAACATCACGGGGTGGTGCGCATTGTATGGGTGTGTGTTACATTAGATTCACTATTAGCAGTGAGAAAAACATCACGGGGTGGTGCGCATTGTATGGGTGTGTGTTACATTACATTCACTAGTAGCAGTGAGAAAAACATCACGGGGTGGTGCGCATTGTATGGGTGTGTGTTACATTACATTCACTAGTAGCAGTGAGAAAAACATCACGGGGTGGTGCGCATTGTATGGGTGTGTGTTACATTAGATTCACTAGTAGCAGTGAGAAAAACATCACGGGGTGGTGCGCATTGTATGGGTGTGTGTTACATTAGATTCACTAGTAGGAGTGAGAAAAACATCACGGGGTGGTGCGCATTGTATGGGTGTGTGTTACATTACATTCACTAGTAGGAGTGAGAAAAACATCACGGGGTGGTGCGCATTGTATGGGTGTGTGTTACATTACATTCACTAGTAGGAGTGAGAAAAACATCACGGGGTGGTGCGCATTGTATGGGTGTGTGTTACATTAGATTCAATAGTAGGAGTGAGAAAAACATCACGGGGTGGTGCGCATTTTATGGGTTTGTGTTACATTACATTCACTAGTAGGAGTGAGAAAAACATCACGGGGTGGTGCGCATTGTATGGGTGTGTGTTACCTTAGATTCACTAGTAGGAGTGAGAAAAACATCACGGGGTGGTGCGCATTGTATGGGTGTGTGTTACATTAGATTCACTAGTAGGAGTGAGAAAAACATCACGGGGTGGTGCGCATTGTATGGGTGTGTGTTACATTACATTCACTAGTAGGAGTGAGAAAAACATCACGGGGTGGTGCGCATTGTATGGGTGTGTGTTACATTGGATTCACTAGTAGGAGTGAGAAAAACATCATGGGGTGGTGCGCATTGTATGGGTGTGTGTTACATTAGATTCACTAGTAGGAGTGAGAAAAACATCACGTGGTGGTGCGCATTGTATGGGTGTGTGTTACATTAGATTCACTAGTAGGAGTGAGAAAAACATCACGGGGTGGTGCGCATTGTATGGGTGTGTGTTACATTACATTCACTAGTAGGAATGAGAAAAACATCACGGGGTGGTGCGCATTGTATGGGTGTGTGTTACATTGGATTCACTAGTAGGAGTGAGAAAAACATCACGGGGAGGTGCGCATTGTATGGGTGTGTTTTACATTGGATTCACTAGTAGGAGTGAGAAAAACATCACGGGGTGGTGCGCATTGTATGGGTGTGTGTTACATTGGATTCATTAGTAGGAGTGAGAAAAACATCACGGGGTGGTGCGCATTGTATGGGTGTGTGTTACATTACATTCACTATTAGGATTGAGAAAAACATCACGGGGTGGTGCGCATTGTATGGGTGTGTGTTACATTACATTCACTAGTAGGAGTGAGAAAAACATCACGGGGTGGTGGGCATTGTATGGGTGTGTGTTACATTAGATTCACTAGTAGCAGTGAGAAAAACATCACTGGGTGGTGCGCATTGTATGGGTGTGTGTTACATTACATTCACTAGTAGCAGTGAGAAAAACATCACGGGGTGGTTCGCATTGTATGGGTGTGTGTTACATTACATTCACTAGTAGCAGTGAGAAAAACATCACGGGGTGGTGCGCATTGTATGGGTGTGTGTTACATTAGATTCACTAGTAGCAGTGAGAAAAACATCACGGGGTTGTGCGCATTGTATGGGTGTGTGTTACATGAGATTCACTAGTAGCAGTGAGAAAAACATCACGGGGTGGTGCGCATTGTATGGGTGTGTGTTACATTAGATTCACTAGTAGGAGTGAGAAAAACATCACGGGGTGGTGCGCATTGTATGGGTGTGTGTTACATTACATTCACTAGTAGGAGTGAGAAAAACATCACGGGGTGGTGCGCATTGTATGGGTGTGTGTTACATTGGATTCACTAGTAGGAGTGAGAAAAACATCACGGGGTGGTGCGCATTGTATGGGTGTGTATTACATTAGATTCACTAGTAGCAGGGAGAAAAACATCACGGGGTGGTGCGCATTGTATGGGTGTGTGTTACATTAGATTCACTAGTAGGAGTGAAAAACATCACGGGGTGGTGCGCATTGTATGGGTGTGTGTTACATTGGATTCACTAGTAGGAGTGAGAAAAACATCACGGGGTGGTGCGCATTGTATAGGTGTGTGTTACATTAGATTCACTAGTAGCAGTGAGAAAAACATCACGGGGTGGTGCGCATTGTATGGGTGTGTGTTACATTAGATTCACTAGTAGGAGTGAGAAAAACATCACGGGGTGGTGCGCATTGTATGGGTGTGTGTTACATAACATGCACTAGTAGGAGTGAGAAAAACATCACGGGGTGGTGCGCATTGTATGGGTGTATGTTACATTGGATTCACTAGTAGGAGTGAGCAAAACATCACGGGGTGGTGCACATTGTATGGGTGTGTGTTACATTGGATTCACTAGTAGGAGTGAGAAAAACATCACGGGGTGGTGCGCATTGTATGGGTGTGTGTTACATTAGATACACTAGTAGCAGTGAGAAAAACATCACGGGGTGGTGCGCATTGTATGGGTGTGTGTTACATTGGATTCACTAGTAGGAGTGAGAAAAACATCACGGGGTGGTGCGCATTGTATGGGTGTGTGTTACATTGGATTCACTAGTAGGAGTGAGAAAAACATCACGGGGTGGTGCGCATTGTATGGGTGTGTGTTACATTAGATTCACTAGTAGCAGTGAGAAAAACATCAAGGGGTGGTGCGCATTGTATGGGTGTGTGTTACATTAGATTCACAAGTAGGAGTGAGAAAAACATCACGGGGTGGTGCGCATTGTATGGCTGTGTGTTACATTGGATTCACTAGTAGGAGTGAGAAAAACATCACGGGGTGGTGCGCATTGTATGGGTGTGTGTTACATTACATTCCTAGTAGGAGTGAGAAAAACATCACGGGGTGGTGCGCATTGTATGGGTGTGTGTTACATTAGATTCACTAGTAGGATTGAGAAAAACATCACGGGGTGGTGCGCATTGTATGGGTGTGTGTTACATTGGATTCACTAGTAGGAGTGAGAAAAACATCACGGGGTGGTGCGCATTGTATGGGTGTGTGTTACATTGGATTCACTAGTAGGAGTGAGAAAAACATCACGGGGTGGTGCGCATTGTATGGGTGTGTGTTACATTGGATTCACTAGTAGGCGTGAGGAAAACATCACGGGGTGGTGCGCATTGTATGGGTGTGTGTTACATTGGATTCACTAGTAGGAGTGAGAAAAACATCACGGGGTGGTGCGCATTGTATGGGTGTGTGTTACATTACTTTCACTAGTAGGAGTGAGAAAAACATCACGGGGTGGTGCGCATTGTATGGGTGTGTGTTACATTACATTCACTACTAGGAGTGAGAAAAACATCACGGGGTGGTGAGCATTGTATGGGTGTGTGTTACATTACATTCACTAGTAGGAGTGAGAAAAACATCACGGGGTGGTGCGCATTGTATGGGTGTGTGTTACATTACATTCACTATTAGGAGTGAGAAAAACATCACGGGGTGGTGCGCATTGTATGGGTGTGTGTCACATTAGAATCACAAGTAGGAGTGAGAAAAACATCATGGGGTGGTGCGCATTGTATGGGTGTGTGTTACGTTACATTCACTAATAGGAGTGAGAAAAACATCACGGGGTGGTGCGCATTGTATGGGTGTATGTTACATTGGATTCAGTAGTAGGAGTGAGAAAAACATCACGGATTGGTGCGCATTGTATGGGTGTGTGTTACATTGGATTCACTAGTAGGCGTGAGGAAAACATCACGGGGTGGTGCGCATTGTATGGGTGTGTGTTACATTGGATTCACTAGTAGGAGTGAGAAAAACATCACGGGGTGGTGCGCATTGTATGGGTGTGTGTTACATTACATTCACTAGTAGGAGTGAGAAAAACATCACGGTGTGGTGCGCATTGTATGTGTGTGTGTTACATTACATTCACTACTAGGAGTGAGAAAAACATCACGGGGTGGTGAGCATTGTAGGCGTGTGTGTTACATTACATTCACTAGTAGGAGTGAGAAAAACATCACGGGGTGGTGCGCATTGTATGGGTGTGTGTTACATTACATTCACTAGTAGGAGTGAGAAAAACATCACGGGGTGGTGCGCATTGTATGGGTGTGTGTTACATTGGATTCACTAGTAGGAGTGAGAAAAACATCACGGGGTGGTGCGCATTGTATGGGTGTGTGTTACATTGGATTCACTAGTAGGAGTGAGAAAAACATCACGGGGTGGTGCGCATTGTATGGGTGTGTGTTACATTGGATTCACTAGTAGGAGTGAGAAAAACATCACGGGGTGGTGCGCATTGTATGGGTGTGTGTTACATTACATTCACTAGTAGGATTGAGAAAAACATCACGGGGTGGTTCGCATTGTATGGGTGGGTGTTACATTACATTCACTAGTAGGAGTGAGAAAAACATCACGGGGTGGTGCGCATTGTATGGGTGTGTGTTACATGAGATTCACTAGTAGCAGTGAGAAAAACATCACGGGGTGGTTCGCATTGTATGGGTGTGTGTTACATTAGATTCACTAGTAGCAGTGAGAAAAATATCACGGGGTGGTGCGCATTGTATGGGTGTGTGTTACATTAGATTCACTAGTAGCAGTGAGAAAAACATCACGGGGTGGTGCGCATTGTATGGGTGTGTGTTACATGAGATTCACTAGTAGCAGTGAGAAAAACATCACGGGGTGGTGCGCATTGTATTGGTGTGTGTTACATTAGATTCACTAGTAGCAGTGAGAAAAACATCACGGGGTGGTGCGCATTTTATGGGTATGTGTTACATTAGATTCACTAGTAGGAGTGAGAAAAACATCACGGGGTGGTGCGCATTGTATGGGTGTGTGTTACATTACATTCACTAGTAGGAGTGAGAAAAACATCACGGGGTGGTGCGCATTGTATGGGTGTGTGTTACATTACATTCACTAGTAGGAGTGAGAAAAACATCACGGGGTGGTGCGCATTTTATGGGTGTGTGTTACATTACATTCACTAGTAGGAGTGAGAAAAACATCACGGGGTGGTGCGCATTGTATGGGTGTGTGTTACATTAGATTCACTAGTAGCAGTGAGAAAAACATCACGGGGTGGTGCGCATTGTATGGGTGTGTGTTACATTAGATTCACTAGTAGGAGTGAGAAAAACATCACGGGGTGGTGCGCATTGTATGGGTGTGTGTTACATTACATTCACTAGTAGAAGTGAGAAAAACATCACGGGGTGGTGCGCATTGTATGGGTGTGTGTTACATTAGATTCACTAGTAGCAGTGAGAAAAACATCACGGGGTGGTGCGCATTGTATGGGTGTGTGTTACATTACATTCACTAGTAGCAGTGAGAAAAACATCACGGGGTGGTGCGCATTGTATGGGTGTGTGTTACATTAGATTCACTAGTAGCAGTGAGAAAAACATCACGGGGTGGTGCGCATTGTATGGGTGTGTGTTACATTAGATTCACTAGTAGCAGTGAGAAAAACATCACGGGGTGGTGCGCATTGTATGGGTGTGTGTTACATTAGATTCACTAGTAGCAGTGAGAAAAACATCACGGGGTGGTGCGCATTGTATGGGTGTGTGTTACATTAGATTCACTAGTAGCAGTGACAAAAACATCACGGGGTGGTGCGCATTGTACGGGTGTGTGTTACATTAGATTCACTAGTAGCAGTGAGAAAAACATCACGGGGTGGTGCGCATTGTACGGGTGTGTGTTACATTGGATTCACTAGTAGGAGTGAGAAAAACATCACGGGGTGGTGCGCATTGTACGGGTGTGTGTTACATTGGATTCACTAGTAGGAGTGAGAAAAACATCACGGGGTGGTGCGCATTGTACGGGTGTGTGTTACATTGGATTCACTAGTAGGAGTGAGAAAAACATCACGGGGTGGTGCGCATTGTACGGGTGTGTGTTACATTACATTCACTAGTAGCAGTGAGAAAAACATCACGGGGTGGTGCGCATTGTACGGGTGTGTGTTACATTGGATTCACTAGTAGGAGTGAGAAAAACATCACGGGGTGGTGCGCATTGTACGGGTGTGTGTTACATTACATTCACTAGTAGCAGTGAGAAAAACATCACGGGGTGGTGCGCATTGTACGGGTGTGTGTTACATTACATTCACTAGTAGGAGTGAGAAAAACATCACGGGGTGGTGCGCATTATATGGGTGTGTGTTACATTAGATTCACTAGTAGGAGTGAGAAAAACATCACGGGGTGGTGCGCATTTTATGGGTTTGTGTTACATTACATTCACTAGTAGGAGTGAGAAAAACATCACGGGGTGGTGCGCATTGTATGGGTGTGTGTTACCTTAGATTCACTAGTAGGAGTGAGAAAAACATCACGGGGTGGTGCACATTGTATGGGTGTGTGTTACATTAGATTCACTAGTAGGAGTGAGAAAAACATCACGGGGTGGTGCGCATTGTATGGGTGTGTGTTACATTACATTCACTAGTAGGAGTGAGAAAAACATCACGGGGTGGTGCGCATTGTATGGGTGTGTGTTACATTGGATTCACTAGTAGGAGTGAGAAAAACATCACGGGGTGGTGCGCATTGTATGGGTGTGTGTTACATTGGATTCACTAGTAGGAGTGAGAAAAACATCACGGGGTGGTGCGCATTGTATGGGTGTGTGTTACATTGGATTCACTAGTAGGAGTGAGAAAAACATCACGGGGTGGTGCGCATTGTATGGGTGTGTGTTACATTACATTCACTAGTAGGATTGAGAAAAACATCACGGGGTGGTGCGCATTGTATGGGTGGGTGTTACATTACATTCACTAGAAGGAGTGAGAAAAACATCACGGGGTGGTGCGCATTGTATGGGTGTGTGTTACATGAGATTCACTATTAGCAGTGAGAAAAACATCACGGGGTGGTGCGCATTGTATGGGTGTGTGTTACATTAGATTCACTAGTAGCAGTGAGAAAAATATCACGGGGTGGTGCGCATTGTATGGGTGTGTGTTACATTAAATTCACTAGTAGCAGTGAGAAAAACATCACGGGGTGGTGCGCATTGTATGGGTGTGTGTTACATGAGATTCACTAGTAGCAGTGAGAAAAACATCACGGGGTGGTGAGCATTGTATTGGTGTGTGTTACATTAGATTCACTAGTAGCAGTGAGAAAAACATCACGGGGTGGTGCGCATTTTATGGGTGTGTGTTACATTAGATTCACTAGTAGGAGTGAGAAAAACATCACGGGGTGGTGCGCATTGTATGGGTGTGTGTTACATTACATTCACTAGTAGGAGTGAGAAAAACATCACGGGGTGGTGCGCATTGTATGGGTGTGTGTTACATTACATGCACTAGTAGGAGTGAGAAAAACATCACGGGGTGGTGCGCATTTTATGGGTGTGTGTTACATTACATTCACTAGTAGGAGTGAGAAAAACATCATGGGGTGGTGCGCATTGTATGGGTGTGTGTTACATTAGATTCACTAGTAGGAGTGAGAAAAACATCACGGGGTGGTGCGCATTGTATGGGTGTGTGTTACATTACATTCACTAGTAGGAGTGAGAAAAACATCACGGTGTGGTGCGCATTGTATGGGTGTGTGTTACATTACATTCACTAGTAGGAGTGAGAAAAACATCACGGGGTGGTGCGCATTGTATGGGTGTGTGTTACATTGGATTCACTAGTAGGAGTGAGAAAAACATCACGGGGAGGTGCGCATTGTATGGGTGTGTTTTACATTGGATTCACTAGTAGGAGTGAGAAAAACATCACGGGGTGGTGCGCATTGTATGGGTGTGTGTTACATTGGATTCATTAGTAGGAGTGAGAAAAACATCACGGGGTGGTGCGCATTGTATGGGTGTGTGTTACATTACATTCACTAGTAGGATTGAGAAAAACATCACGGGGTGGTGCGCATTGTATGGGTGTGTGTTACATTACATTCACTAGTAGGAGTGAGAAAAACATCACAGGGTGGTGCGCATTGTATGGGTGTGTGTTACATTACATTCACTAGTAGGAGTGAGAAAAACATCACGGGGTGGTGCGCATTTTATGGGTGTGTGTTACATTACATTCTCTAGTAGGAGTGAGAAAAACATCATGGGGTGGTGCGCATTGTATGGGTGTGTGTTACATTAGATTCACTAGTAGGAGTGAGAAAAACATCACGGGGTGGTGCGCATTGTATGGGTGTGTGTTACATTAGATTCACTAGTAGGAGTGAGAAAAACATCACGGTGTGGTGCGCATTGTATGGGTGTGTGTTACATTACATTCACTAGTAGGAGTGAGAAAAACATCACGGGGTGGTGCGCATTGTATGGGTGTGTGTTACATTGGATTCACTAGTAGGAGTGAGAAAAACATCACGGGGAGGTGCGCATTGTATGGGTGTGTTTTACATTGGATTCACTAGTAGGAGTGAGAAAAACATCACGGGGTGGTGCGCATTGTATGGGTGTGTGTTACATTGGATTCATTAGTAGGAGTGAGAAAAACATCACGGGGTGGTGCGCATTGTATGGGTGTGTGTTACATTACATTCACTAGTAGGATTGAGAAAAACATCACGGGGTGGTGCGCATTGTATGGGTGTGTGTTACATTAGATTCACTAGTAGCAGTGAGAAAAACATCACGGGGTGGTGCGCATTGTATGGGTGTGTGTTACATTACATTCACTAGTAGGAGTGAGAAAAACATCACGGGGTGGTGCGCATTGTATGGGTGTGTGTTACATTACATTCACTAGTAGGAGTGAGAAAAACATCACGGGGTGGTGCGCATTATATGGGTGTGTGTTACATTAGATTCACTAGTAGGAGTGAGAAAAACATCACGGGGTGGTGCGCATTTTATGGGTTTGTGTTACATTACATTCACTATTAGGAGTGAGAAAAACATCACGGGGTGGTGCGCATTGTATGGGTGTGTGTTACCTTAGATTCACTAGTAGGAGTGAGAAAAACATCACGGGGTGGTGCACATTGTATGGGTGTGTGTTACATTAGATTCACTAGTAGGAGTGAGAAAAACATCACGGGGTGGTGCGCATTGTATGGGTGTGTGTTACATTACATTCACTAGTAGGAGTGAGAAAAACATCACGGGGTGGTGCGCATTTTATGGGTGTGTGTTACATTGGATTCACTAGTAGGAGTGAGAAAAACATCACGGGGTGGTGCGCATTGTATGGGTGTGTGTTACATTGGATTCACTAGTAGGAGTGAGAAAAACATCACGGCGTGGTGCGCATTGTATGGGTGTGTGTTACATTGGATTCACTAGTAGGAGTGAGAAAAACATCACGGGGTGGTGCGCATTGTATGGGTGTGTGTTACATTAGATTCACTAGTAGCAGTGAGAAAAACATCACGGGGTGGTGCGCATTGTATGGGTGTGTGTTACATGAGATTCACTAGTAGCAGTGAGAAAAACATCACGGGGTGGTGAGCATTGTATTGGTGTGTGTTACATTAGATTCACTAGTACCAGTGAGAAAACATCACGGGGTGGTGCGCATTGTATGGGTGTGTGTTACATTAGATTCACTAGTAGGAGTGAGAAAAACATCACGGGGTGGTGCGCATTGTATGGGTGTGTGTTACATTACATTCACTAGTAGGAGTGAGAAAAACATCACGGGGTGGTGCGCATTGTATGGGTGTGTGTTACATTACATGCACTAGTAGGAGTGAGAAAAACATCACGGGGTGGTGCGCATTTTATGGGTGTGTGTTACATTACATTCACTAGTAGGAGTGAGAAAAACATCATGGGGTGGTGCGCATTGTATGGGTGTGTGTTACATTAGATTCACTAGTAGGAGTGAGAAAAACATCACGGGGTGGTGCGCATTGTATGGGTGTGTGTTACATTACATTCACTAGTAGGAGTGAGAAAAACATCACGGTGTGGTGCGCATTGTATGGGTGTGTGTTACATTACATTCACTAGTAGGAGTGAGAAAAACATCACGGGGTGGTGCGCATTGTATGGGTGTGTGTTACATTGGATTCACTAGTAGGAGTGAGAAAAACATCACGGGGAGGTGCGCATTGTATGGGTGTGTTTTACATTGGATTCACTAGTAGGAGTGAGAAAAACATCACGGGGTGGTGCGCATTGTATGGGTGTGTGTTACATTGGATTCATTAGTAGGAGTGAGAAAAACATCACGGGGTGGTGCGCATTGTATGGGTGTGTGTTACATTACATTCACTAGTAGGATTGAGAAAAACATCACGGGGTGGTGCGCATTGTATGGGTGTGTGTTACATTACATTCACTAGTAGGAGTGAGAAAAACATCACGGGGTGGTGCGCATTGTATGGGTGTGTGTTACATTACATTCACTAGTAGGAGTGAGAAAAACATCACGGGGTGGTGCGCATTTTATGGGTGTGTGTTACATTACATTCACTAGTAGGAGTGAGAAAAACATCATGGGGTGGTGCGCATTGTATGGGTGTGTGTTACATTAGATTCACTAGTAGGAGTGAGAAAAACATCACGGGGTGGTGCGCATTGTATGGGTGTGTGTTACATTAGATTCACTAGTAGGAGTGAGAAAAACATCACGGTGTGGTGCGCATTGTATGGGTGTGTGTTACATTACATTCACTAGTAGGAGTGAGAAAAACATCACGGGGTGGTGCGCATTGTATGGGTGTGTGTTACATTGGATTCACTAGTAGGAGTGAGAAAAACATCACGGGGAGGTGCGCATTGTATGGGTGTGTTTTACATTGGATTCACTAGTAGGAGTGAGAAAAACATCACGGGGTGGTGCGCATTGTATGGGTGTGTGTTACATTGGATTCATTAGTAGGAGTGAGAAAAACATCACGGGGTGGTGCGCATTGTATGGGTGTGTGTTACATTACATTCACTAGTAGGATTGAGAAAAACATCACGGGGTGGTGCGCATTGTATGGGTGTGTGTTACATTAGATTCACTAGTAGCAGTGAGAAAAACATAGCGGGGTGGTGCGCATTGTATGGGTGTGTGTTACATTACATTCACTAGTAGGAGTGAGAAAAACATCACGGGGTGGTGCGCATTGTATGGGTGTGTGTTACATTACATTCACTAGTAGGAGTGAGAAAAACATCACGGGGTGGTGCGCATTATATGGGTGTGTGTTACATTAGATTCACTAGTAGGAGTGAGAAAAACATCACGGGGTGGTGCGCATTTTATGGGTTTGTGTTACATTACATTCACTATTAGGAGTGAGAAAAACATCACGGGGTGGTGCGCATTGTATGGGTGTGTGTTACCTTAGATTCACTAGTAGGAGTGAGAAAAACATCACGGGGTGGTGCACATTGTATGGGTGTGTGTTACATTAGATTCACTAGTAGGAGTGAGAAAAACATCACGGGGTGGTGCGCATTGTATGGGTGTGTGTTACATTACATTCACTAGTAGGAGTGAGAAAAACATCACGGGGTGGTGCGCATTGTATGGGTGTGTGTTACATTGGATTCACTAGTAGGAGTGAGAAAAACATCACGGGGTGGTGCGCATTGTATGGGTGTGTGTTACATTGGATTCACTAGTAGGAGTGAGAAAAACATCACGGCGTGGTGCGCATTGTATGGGTGTGTGTTACATTGGATTCACTAGTAGGAGTGAGAAAAACATCACGGGGTGGTGCGCATTGTATGGGTGTGTGTTACATTACATTCACTAGTAGGATTGAGAAAAACATCACGGGGTGGTGCGCATTGTATGGGTGGGTGTTACATTACATTCACTAGAAGGAGTGAGAAAAACATCACGGGGTGGTGCGCATTGTATGTGTGTGTGTTACATGAGATTCACTATTAGCAGTGAGAAAAACATCACGGGGTGGTGCCCATTCTATGGGTGTGTGTTACATTAGATTCACTAGTAGCAGTGAGAAAAATATCACGGGGTGGTGCGCATTGTATGGGTGTGTGTTACATTAGATTCACTAGTAGCAGTGAGAAAAACATCACGGTGTGGTGCGCATTGTATGGGTGTGTGTTACATGAGATTCACTAGTAGCAGTGAGAAAAACATCACGGGGTGGTGAGCATTGTATTGGTGTGTGTTACATTAGATTCACTAGTAGCAGTGAGAAAAACATCACGGGGTGGTGCGCATTTTATGGGTGTGTGTTACATTAGATTCACTAGTAGGAGTGAGAAAAACATCACGGGGTGGTGCGCATTGTATGGGTGTGTGTTACATTACATTCACTAGTAGGAGTGAGAAAAACATCACGGGGTGGTGCGCATTGTATGGGTGTGTGTTACATTACATTCACTAGTAGGAGTGAGAAAAACATCACGGGGTGGTGCGCATTGTATGGGTGTGTGTTACATTGGATTCACTAGTAGGAGTGAGAAAAACATCACGGGGTGATGCGCATTGTATGGGTGTGTGTTACATTGGATTCACTAGTAGGAGTGAGAAAAACATCACGGCGTGGTGCGCATTGTATGGGTGTGTGTTACATTGGATTCACTAGTAGGAGTGAGAAAAACATCACGGGGTGGTGCGCATTGTATGGGTGTGTGTTACATTACATTCACTAGTAGGATTGAGAAAAGCATCACGGGGTGGTGCGCATTGTATGGGTGGGTGTTACATTACATTCACTAGAAGGAGTGAGAAAAACATCACGGGGTGGTGCGCATTGTATGGGTGTGTGTTACATGAGATTCACTATTAGCAGTGAGAAAAACATCACGGGGTGGTGCGCATTGTATGGGTGTGTGTTACATTAGATTCACTCGTAGCAGTGAGAAAAATATCACGGGGTGGTGCGCATTGTATGGGTGTGTGTTACATTAGATTCACTAGTAGCAGTGAGAAAAACATCACGGGGTGGTGCGCATTGTATGGGTGTGTGTTACATGAGATTCACTAGTAGCAGTGAGAAAAACATCACGGGGTGGTGAGCATTGTATTGGTGTGTGTTACATTAGATTCACTAGTAGCAGTGAGAAAAACATCACGGGGTGGTGCGCATTTTATGGGTGTGTGTTACATTAGATTCACTAGTAGGAGTGAGAAAAACATCACGGGGTGGTGCGCATTGTATGGGTGTGTGTTACATTACATTCACTAGTAGGAGTGAGAAAAACATCACGGGGTGGTGCGCATTGTATGGGTGTGTGTTACATTACATGCACTAGTAGGAGTGAGAAAAACATCACGGGGTGGTGCGCATTTTATGGGTGTGTGTTACATTACATTCACTAGTAGGAGTGAGAAAAACATCATGGGGTGGTGCGCATTGTATGGGTGTGTGTTACATTAGATTCACTAGTAGGAGTGAGAAAAACATCACGGGGTGGTGCGCATTGTATGGGTGTGTGTTACATTACATTCACTAGTAGGAGTGAGAAAAACATCACGGTGTGGTGCGCATTGTATGGGTGTGTGTTACATTACATTCACTAGTAGGAGTGAGAAAAACATCACGGGGTGGTGCGCATTGTATGGGTGTGTGTTACATTGGATTCACTAGTAGGAGTGAGAAAAACATCACGGGGAGGTGCGCATTGTATGGGTGTGTTTTACATTGGATTCACTAGTAGGAGTGAGAAAAACATCACGGGGTGGTGCGCATTGTGTGGGTGTGTGTTACATTGGATTCATTAGTAGGAGTGAGAAAAACATCACGGGGTGGTGCGCATTGTATGGGTGTGTGTTACATTACATTCACTAGTAGGATTGAGAAAAACATCACGGGGTGGTGCGCATTGTATGGGTGTGTGTTACATTACATTCACTAGTAGGAGTGAGAAAAACATCACGGGGTGGTGCGCATTGTATGGGTGTGTGTTACATTACATTCACTAGTAGGAGTGAGAAAAACATCACGGGGTGGTGCGCATTTTATGGGTGTGTGTTACATTACATTCACTAGTAGGAGTGAGAAAAACATCATGGGGTGGTGCGCATTGTATGGGTGTGTGTTACATTAGATTCACTAGTAGGAGTGAGAAAAACATCACGGGGTGGTGCGCATTGTATGGGTGTGTGTTACATTAGATTCACTAGTAGGAGTGAGAAAAACATCACGGTGTGGTGCGCATTGTATGGGTGTGTGTTACATTACATTCACTAGTAGGAGTGAGAAAAACATCACGGGGTGGTGCGCATTGTATGGGTGTGTGTTACATTGGATTCACTAGTAGGAGTGAGAAAAACATCACGGGGAGGTGCGCATTGTATGGGTGTGTTTTACATTGGATTCACTAGTAGGAGTGAGAAAAACATCACGGGGTGGTGCGCATTGTATGGGTGTGTGTTACATTGGATTCATTAGTAGGAGTGAGAAAAACATCACGGGGTGGTGCGCATTGTATGGGTGTGTGTTACATTACATTCACTAGTAGGATTGAGAAAAACATCACGGGGTGGTGCGCATTGTATGGGTGTGTGTTACATTAGATTCACTAGTAGGAGTGAGAAAAACATCACGGGGTGGTGCGCATTGTATGGGTGTGTGTTACATTACATTCACTAGTAGGAGTGAGAAAAACATCACGGGGTGGTGCGCATTGTATGGGTGTGTGTTACATTACATTCACTAGTAGGAGTGAGAAAAACATCACGGGGTGGTGCGCATTATATGGGTGTGTGTTACATTAGATTCACTAGTAGGAGTGAGAAAAACATCACGGGGTGGTGCGCATTTTATGGGTTTGTGTTACATTACATTCACTATTAGGAGTGAGAAAAACATCACGGGGTGGTGCGCATTGTATGGGTGTGTGTTACATTAGATTCACTAGTAGGAGTGAGAAAAACATCACGGGGTGGTGCACATTGTATGGGTGTGTGTTACATTAGATTCACTAGTAGGAGTGAGAAAAACATCACGGGGTGGTGCGCATTGTATGGGTGTGTGTTACATTACATTCACTAGTAGGAGTGAGAAAAACATCACGGGGTGGTGCGCATTGTATGGGTGTGTGTTACATTGGATTCACTAGTAGGAGTGAGAAAAACATCACGGGGTGGTGCGCATTGTATGGGTGTGTGTTACATTGGATTCACTAGTAGGAGTGAGAAAAACATCACGGCGTGGTGCGCATTGTATGGGTGTGTGTTACATTGGATTCACTAGTAGGAGTGAGAAAAACATCACGGGGTGGTGCGCATTGTATGGGTGTGTGTTACATTACATTCACTAGTAGGATTGAGAAAAACATCACGGGGTGGTGCGCATTGTATGGGTGGGTGTTACATTACATTCACTAGAAGGAGTGAGAAAAACATCACGGGGTGGTGCGCATTGTATGGGTGTGTGTTACATGAGATTCACTATTAGCAGTGAGAAAAACATCACGGGGTGGTGCGCATTCTATGGGTGTGTGTTACATTAGATTCACTAGTAGCAGTGAGAAAAATATCACGGGGTGGTGCGCATTGTATGGGTGTGTGTTACATTAGATTCACTAGTAGCAGTGAGAAAAACATCACGGGGTGGTGCGCATTGTATGGGTGTGTGTTACATGAGATTCACTAGTAGCAGTGAGAAAAACATCACGGGGTGGTGAGCATTGTATTGGTGTGTGTTACATTAGATTCACTAGTAGCAGTGAGAAAAACATCACGGGGTGGTGCGCATTTTATGGGTGTGTGTTACATTAGATTCACTAGTAGGAGTGAGAAAAACATCACGGGGTGGTGCGCATTGTATGGGTGTGTGTTACATTACATTCACTAGTAGGAGTGAGAAAAACATCACGGGGTGGTGCGCATTGTATGGGTGTGTGTTACATTACATTCACTAGTAGGAGTGAGAAAAACATCACGGGGTGGTGCGCATTTTATGGGTGTGTGTTACATTACATTCACTAGTAGGAGTGAGAAAAACATCATGGGGTGGTGCGCATTGTATGGGTGTGTGTTACATTAGATTCACTAGTAGGAGTGAGAAAAACATCACGGGGTGGTGCGCATTGTATGGGTGTGTGTTACATTAGATTCACTAGTAGGAGTGAGAAAAACATCACGGTGTGGTGCGCATTGTATGGGTGTGTGTTACATTACATTCACTAGTAGGAGTGAGAAAAACATCACGGGGTGGTGCGCATTGTATGGGTGTGTGTTACATTGGATTCACTAGTAGGAGTGAGAAAAACATCACGGGGAGGTGCGCATTGTATGGGTGTGTTTTACATTGGATTCACTAGTAGGAGTGAGAAAAACATCACGGGGTGGTGCGCATTGTATGGGTGTGTGTTACATTGGATTCATTAGTAGGAGTGAGAAAAACATCACGGGGTGGTGCGCATTGTATGGGTGTGTGTTACATTACATTCACTAGTAGGATTGAGAAAAACATCACGGGGTGGTGCGCATTGTATGGGTGTGTGTTACATTACATTCACTAGTAGGAGTGAGAAAAACATCACGGGGTGTTGCGCATTGTATGGGTGTGTGTTACATTAGATTCACTAGTAGCAGTGAGAAAAACATCACGGGGTGGTGCGCATTGTATGGGTGTGTGTTACATTACATTCACTAGTAGCAGTGAGAAAAACATCACGGGGTGGTTCGCATTGTATGGGTGTGTGTTACATTACATTCACTAGTAGCAGTGAGAAAAACATCACGGGGTGGTGCGAATTGTATGGGTGTGTGTTACATTAGATTCACTAGTAGCAGTGAGAAAAACATCACGGGGTGGTGCGCATTGTATGGGTGTGTGTTACATGAGATTCACTAGTAGCAGTGAGAAAAACATCACGGGGTGGTGCGCATTGTATGGGTGTGTGTTACATTAGATTCACTAGTAGGAGTGAGAAAAACATCACGGGGTGGTGCGCATTGTATGGGTGTGTGTTACATTACATTCACTAGTAGGAGTGAGAAAAACATCACGGGGTGGTGCGCATTGTATGGGTGTGTGTTACATTGGATTCACTAGTAGGAGTGAGAAAAACATCACGGGGTGGTGCGCATTGTATGGGTGTGTGTTACATTAGATTCCCTAGTAGCAGGGAGAAAAACATCACGGGGTGGTGCGCATTGTATGGGTGTGTGTTACATTAGATTCACTAGTAGGAGTGAAAAACATCACGGGGTGGTGCGCATTGTATGGGTGTGTGTTACATTGGATTCACTAGTAGGAGTGAGAAAAACATCACGGGGTGGTGCGCATTGTATAGGTGTGTGTTACATTAGATTCACTAGTAGCAGTGAGAAAAACATCACGGGGTGGTGCGCATTGTATGGGTGTGTGTTACATTAGATTCACTAGTAGGAGTGAGAAAAACATCACGGGGTGGTGCGCATTGTATGGGTGTGTGTTACATTACATGCACTAGTAGGAGTGAGAAAAACATCACGGGGTGGTGCGCATTGTATGGGTGTATGTTACATTGGATTCACTAGTAGGAGTGAGCAAAACTTCACGGGGTGGTGCACATTGTATGGGTGTGTGTTACATTGGATTCACTAGTAGGAGTTAGAAAAACATCACGGGGTGGTGCGCATTGTATGGGTGTGTGTTACATTGGATTCACTAGTAGGAGTGAGAAAAACATCACGGGGTGGTGCGCATTGTACGGGTGTGTGTTACATTAGATTCAATAGTAGCAGTGAGAAAAACATCACGGGGTGGTGCGCATTGTATGGATGTGTGTTACATTGGATTCACTAGTAGGAGTGAGAAAAACATCACGGGGTGGTGCGCATTGTATGGGTGTGTGTTACATTGGATTCACTAGTAGGAGTGAGAAAAACATCACGGGGTGGTGCGCATAGTATGGGTGTGTGTTACATTAGATTCACTAGTAGCAGTGAGAAAAACATCAAGGGGTGGTGCGCATTGTATGGGTGTGTGTTACATTAGATTCACTAGTAGGAGTGAGAAAAACATCACGGGGTGGTGCGCATTGTATGGCTGTGTGTTACATTGGATTCACTAGTAGGAGTGAGAAAAACATCACGGGGTGGTGCGCATTGTATGGGTGTATGTTACATTGGATTCACTAGTAGGAGTGAGAAAAACATCACGGGGTGGTGCGCATTGTATGGGTGTGTGTTACATTGGATTCACTAGTAGGCGTGAGGAAAACATCACGGGGTGGTGCGCATTGTATGGGTGTGTGTGACATTGGATTCACTAGTAGGAGTGAGAAAAACATCACGGGGTGGTGCGCATTGTATGGGTGTGTGTTACATTACATTCACTAGTAGGAGTGAGAAAAACATCACGGGGTGGTGCGCATTGTATGTGTGTGTGTTACATTACATTCACTACTAGGAGTGAGAAAAACATCACGGGGTGGTGAGCATTGTATGGGTGTGTGTTACATTACATTCACTAGTAGGAGTGAGAAAAACATCACGGGGTGGTGCACATTGTATGGGTGTGTGTTACATTACATTCACTAGTAGGAGTGAGAAAAACATCACGGGGTGGTGCGCATTTTATGGGTGTGTGTTACATTATATTCAATAGTAGGAGTGAGAAAAGCATCACGGGGTGGTGCGCATTGTATGGGTGTGTGTTACATTACATTCACTAGTAGGATTGAGAAAAACATCACGGGGTGGTGCGCATTATATGGGTGTGTGTTACATTACATTCACTATTAGGAGTGAGAAAAACATCACGGGGTGGTGCGCATTGTATGGGTGTGTGTTACATTAGAATCACAAGTAGGAGTGAGAAAAACATCACGGGGTGGTGCGCATTGTATGGGTGTGTGTTACATTACATTCACTAATAGGAGTGAGAAAAACATCACGGGGTGGTGCGCATTGTATGGGTGTGTGTTACATTAGATTCACTAGTAGCAGTGAGAAAAACATCACGGGGTGGTTCGCATTGTATGGGTGTGTGTTACATTACATTCACTAGTAGCAGTGAGAAAAACATCACGGGGTGGTGCGCATTGTATGGGTGTGTGTTACATTAGATTCACTAGTAGCAGTGAGAAAAACATCACGGGGTGGTGCGCATTATATGGGTGTGTGTTACATTAGATTCACTAGTAGCAGTGAGAAAAACATCACGGGGTGGTGCGCATTGTATGGGTGTGTGTTACATTGGATTCACTAGTAGGAGTGAGAAAAACATCACGGGGTGGTGCGCATTGTATGGGTGTGTGTTACATTGGATTCACTAGTAGGAGTGAGAAAAACATCACGGGGTGGTGCGCATTGTATGGGTGTGTGTTACATTAGATTCACTAGTAGCAGTGAGAAAAACATCAAGGGGTGGTGCGCATTGTATGGGTGTGTGTTACATTAGATTCACTAGTAGGAGTGAGAAAAACATCACGGGGTGGTGCGCATTGTATGGCTGTGTGTTACATTGGATTCACTAGTAGGAGTGAGAAAAACATCACGGGGTGGTGCGCATTGTATGGGTGTGTGTTACATTACATTCACTAGTAGCAGTGAGAAAAACATCACGGGGTGGTGCGCATTGTATGGGTGTGTGTTACATTGGATTCACTAGTAGGAGTGAGAAAAACATCACGGGGTGGTGCGCATTGTATGGGTGTGTGTTACATTAGATTCACTAGTAGGAGTGAGAAAAACATCACGGGGTGGTGCGCATTGTATGGGTGTGTGTTACATTGGATTCACTAGTAGGAGTGAGAAAAACATCACGGGGTGGTGCGCATTGTATGGGTGTATGTTACATTGGATTCACTAGTAGGAGTGAGAAAAACATCACGGGGTGGTGCGCATTGTATGGGTGTGTGTTACATTGGATTCACTAGTAGGCGTGAGGAAAACATCACGGGGTGGTGCGCATTGTATGGGTGTGTGTTACATTGGATTCACTAGTAGGAGTGAGAAAAACATCACGGGGTGGTGCGCATTGTATGGGTGTGTGTTACATTACATTCACTAGTAGGAGTGAGAAAAACATCACGGGGTGGTGCGCATTGTATGTGTGTGTGTTACATTACATTCACTACTAGGAGTGAGAAAAACATCACGGGGTGGTGAGCATTGTATGGGTGTGTGTTACATTACATTCACTAGTAGGAGTGAGAAAAACATCACGGGGTGGTGCGCATTGTATGGGTGTGTGTTACATTGTATTCACTAGTAGGAGTGAGAAAAACATCACGGGGTGGTGCGCATTGTATGGGTGTGTGTTACATTAGAATCACAAGTAGGAGTGAGAAAAACATCACGGGGTGGTGCGCATTGTATGGGTGTGTGTTACGTTACATTCACTAATAGGAGTGAGAAAAACATCACGGGGTGGTGCGCATTGTATGGGTGTGTGTTACATTAGAATCACTAGTAGGAGTGAGAAAAACATCACGGGGTGGTGCGCATTGTATGTGTGTGTTACATTAGATTCACTAGTAGGAGTGAGAAAAACATCACGGGGTGGTGCGCATTGTATGGGTGTGTGTTACATTACATTCACTAGTAGGAGTGAGAAAAACATCACGGGGTGGTGCACATTGTATGGGTGTGTGTTACATTGGATTCACTAGTAGGAGTGAGAAAAACATCACGGGTAGGTGCGCATTGTATGGGTGTGTGTTACATTGGATTCACTAGTAGGAGTGAGAAAAACATCACGGGGTGGTGCGCATTGTATGGGTGTGTGTTACATTGGATTCATTAGTAGCAGTGAGAAAAACATCACGGGGTGGTGCGCATTGTATGGGTGTGTGTTACATTACATTCACTAGTAGGATTGAGAAAAACATCACGGGGTGGTGCGCATTGTATGGGTGTGTGTTACATTACATTCACTAGTAGGAGTGAGAAAAACATCACGGGGTGGTGCGCATTGTATGGGTGTGTGTTACATTAGATTCACTAGTAGCAGTGAGAAAAACATCACGGGGTGGTGCGCATTGTATGGGTGTGTGTTACATTACATTCACTAGTAGCAGTGAGAAAAACATCACGGGGTGGTGCGCATTGTATGGGTGTGTGTTACATTACATTCACTAGTAGGAGTGAGAAAAACATCACGGGGTGGTGCGCATTGTATGGGTGTGTGTTACATTAGATTCACTAGTAGCAGTGAGAAAAACATCACGGGGTGGTGCGCATTGTATGGGTGTGTGTTACATGAGATTCACTAGTAGCAGTGAGAAAAACATCACGGGGTGGTGCGCATTGTATGGGTGTGTGTTACATTAGATTCACTAGTAGGAGTGACAAAAACATCACGGGGTGGTGCGCATTGTATGGGTGTGTGTTACATTGGATTCACTAGTAGGAGTGAGAAAAACATCACGGGGTGGTGCGCATTGTATGGGTGTGTGTTACATTGGATTCACTAGTAGGAGTGAGAAAAACATCACGGGGTGGTGCGCATTGTATGGGTGTGGGTTACATTAGATTCACTAGTAGCAGGGAGAAAAACATCACGGGGTGGTGCGCATTGTATGGGTGTGTGTTACATTAGATTCACTAGTAGGAGTGAAAAACATCACGGGGTGGTGCGCATTGTATGGGTGTGTGTTACATTGGATTCACTAGTAGGAGTGAGAAAAACATCACGGGGTGGTGCGCATTGTATAGGTGTGTGTTACATTAGATTCACTAGTAGCAGTGAGAAAAACATCACGGGGTGGTGCGCATTGTATGGGTGTGTGTTACATTAGATTCACTAGTAGGAGTGAGAAAAACATCACGGGGTGGTGCGCATTGTATGGGTGTGTGTTACATTACATGCACTAGTAGGAGTGAGAAAAACATCACGGGGTGGTGCGCATTGTATGGGTGTGTGTTACCTTAGATTCACTAGTAGGAGTGAGAAAAACATCACGGGGTGGTGCGCATTGTATGGGTGTGTGTTACATTACATTCACTAGTAGGAGTGAGAAAAACATCACGGGGTGGTGCGCATTGTATGGGTGTGTGTTACATTGGATTCACTAGTAGGAGTGAGAAAAACATCACGGGGTGGTGCGCATTGTATGGGTGTGTGTTACATTGGATTCACTAGTAGGAGTGAGAAAAACATCACGGGGTGGTGCGCATTGTATGGGTGTGTGTTAAATTGGATTCACTAGTAGGAGTGAGAAAAACATCACGGCGTGGTGCGCATTGTATGGGTGTGTGTTACATTGGATTCACTAGTAGGAGTGAGAAAAACATCACGGGGTGGTGCGCATTGTATGGGTGTGTGTTACATTACATTCACTAGTAGGATTGAGAAAAACATCACGGGGTGGTGCGCATTGTATGGGTGGGTGTTACATTACATTCACTAGAAGGAGTGAGAAAAACATCACGGGGTGGTGCGCATTGTATGGGTGTGTGTTACATGAGATTCACTATTAGCAGTGAGAAAAACATCACGGGGTGGTGCGCATTGTATGGGTGTGTGTTACATTAGATTCACTAGTAGGAGTGAGAAAAACATCACGGGGTGGTGCGCATTGTATGGGTGTGTGTTACATTAGATTCACTAGTAGCAGTGAGAAAAACATCACGGGGTGGTGAGCATTGTATTGGTGTGTGTTACATGAGATTCACTAGTAGCAGTGAGAAAAACATCACGGGGTGGTGAGCATTGTATTGGTGTGTGTTACATTAGATTCACTAGTAGCAGTGAGAAAAACATCACGGGGTGGTGCGCATTTTATGGGTGTGTGTTACATTAGATTCACTAGTAGGAGTGAGAAAAACATCACGGGGTGGTGCGCATTGTATGGGTGTGTGTTACATTACATTCACTAGTAGGAGTGAGAAAAACATCACGGGGTGGTGCGCATTGTATGGGTGTGTGTTACATTACATTCACTAGTAGGAGTGAGAAAAACATCACGGGGTGGTGCGCATTTTATGGGTGTGTGTTACATTACATTCACTAGTAGGAGTGAGAAAAACATCATGGGGTGGTGCGCATTGTATGGGTGTGTGTTACATTAGATTCACTAGTAGGAGTGAGAAAAACATCACGGGGTGGTGCGCATTGTATGGGTGTGTGTTACATTAGATTCACTAGTAGGAGTGAGAAAAACATCATGGCGAGGTGCGCATTGTATGGGTGTGTTTTACATTGGATTCACTAGTAGGAGTGAGAAAAACATCACGGGGTGGTGCGCATTGTATGGGTGTGTGTTACATTGGATTCATTAGTAGGAGTGAGAAAAACATCACGGGGTGGTGCGCATTGTATGGGTGTGTGTTACATTACATTCACTAGTAGGATTGAGAAAAACATCACGGGGTGGTGCGCATTGTATGGGTGTGTGTTACATTACATTCACTAGTAGGAGTGAGAAAAACATCACGGGGTGGTGCGCATTGTATGGGTGTGTGTTACATTAGATTCACTAGTAGCAGTGAGAAAAACATCACGGGGTGGTGCGCATTGTATGGGTGTGTGTTACATGAGATTCACTAGTAGCAGTGAGAAAAACATCACGGGGTGGTGCGCATTGTATGGGTGTGTGTTACATTACATTCACTAGTAGGAGTGAGAAAAACATCACGGGGTGGTGCGCATTGTATGGGTGTGTGTTACATTACATTCACTAGTAGGAGTGAGAAAAACATCACGGGGTGGTGCGCATTGTATGGGTGTGTGTTACATTGGATTCACTAGTAGGAGTGAGAAAAACATCACGGGGTGGTGCGCATTGTATGGGTGTGTGTTACATTAGATTCACTAGTAGCAGGGAGAAAAACATCACGGGGTGGTGCGCATTGTATGGGTGTGTGTTACATTAGATTCACTAGTAGGAGTGAAAAACATCACGGGGTGGTGCGCATTGTATGGGTGTGTGTTACATTGGATTCACTAGTAGGAGTGAGAAAAACATCACGGGGTGGTGCGCAGTGTATAGGTGTGTGTTACATTAGATTCACTAGTAGCAGTGAGAAAAACATCACGGGGTGGTGCGCATTGTATGGGTGTGTGTTACATTAGATTCACTAGTAGGAGTGAGAAAAACATCACGGGGTGGTGCGCATTGTATGGGTGTGTGTTACATTACATGCACTAGTAGGAGTGAGAAAAACATCACGGGGTGGTGCGCATTGTATGGGTGTATGTTACATTGGATTCACTAGTAGGAGTGAGCAAAACATCACGGGGTGGTGCACATTGTATGGGTGTGTGTTACATTGGATTCACTAGTAGGAGTTAGAAAAACATCACGGGGTGGTGCGCATTGTATGGGTGTGTGTTACATTGGATTCACTAGTAGGAGTGAGAAAAACATCACGGGGTGGTGCGCATTGTATGGGTGTGTGTTACATTAGATTCAATAGTAGCAGTGAGAAAAACATCACGGGGTGGTGCGCATTGTATGGGTGTGTGTTACATTGGATTCACTAGTAGGAGTGAGAAAAACATCACGGGGTGGTGCGCATTGTATGGGTGTGTGTTACATTGGATTCACTAGTAGGAGTGAGAAAAACGTCACGGGGTGGTGCGCATAGTATGGGTGTGTGTTACATTAGATTCACTAGTAGCAGTGAGAAAAACATCAAGGGGTGGTGCGCATTGTATGGGTGTGTGTTACATTAGATTCACTAGTAGGAGTGAGAAAAACATCACGGGGTGGTGCGCATTGTATGGCTGTGTGTTACATTGGATTCACTAGTAGGAGTGAGAAAAACATCACGGGGTGGTGCGCATTGTATGGGTGTGTGTTACATTACATTCACTAGTAGCAGTGAGAAAAACATCACGGGGTGGTGCGCATTGTATGGGTGTGTGTTACATTGGATTCACTAGTAGGAGTGAGAAAAACATCACGGGGTGGTTCGCATTGTATGGGTGTGTGTTACATTACATTCACTAGTAGGAGTGAGAAAAACATCACGGGGTGGTGCGCATTGTATGGGTGTGTGTTACATTAGATTCACTAGTAGGAGTGAGAAAAACATCACGGGGTGGTGCGCATTGTATGGGTGTGTGTTACATTGGATTCACTAGTAGGAGTGAGAAAAACATCACGGGGTGGTGCGCATTGTATGGGTGTATGTTACATTGGATTCACTAGTAGGAGTGAGAAAAACATCACGGGGTGGTGCGCATTGTATGGGTGTGTGTTACATTGGATTCACTAGTAGGCGTGAGGAAAACATCACGGGGTGGTGCGCATTGTATGGGTGTGTGTGACATTGGATTCACTAGTAGGAGTGAGAAAAACATCACGGGGTGGTGCGCATTGTATGGGTGTGTGTTACATTACATTCACTAGTAGGAGTGAGAAAAACATCACGGGGTGGTGCGCATTGTATGTGTGTGTGTTACATTACATTCACTACTAGGAGTGAGAAAAACATCACGGGGTGGTGAGCATTGTATGGGTGTGTGTTACATTACATTCACTAGTAGGAGTGAGAAAAACATCACGGGGTGGTGCACATTGTATGGGTGTGTGTTACATTACATTCACTAGTAGGAGTGAGAAAAACATCACGGGGTGGTGCGCATTGTATGGGTGTGTGTTACATTATATTCAATAGTAGGAGTGAGAAAAGCATCACGGGGTGGTGCGCATTGTATGGGTGTGTGTTACATTACATTCACTAGTAGGATTGAGAAAAACATCACGGGGTGGTGCGCATTATATGGGTGTGTGTTACATTACATTCTCTATTAGGAGTGAGAAAAACATCACGGGGTGGTGCGCATTGTATGGGTGTGTGTTACATTAGAATCACAAGTAGGAGTGAGAAAAACATCACGGGGTGGTGCGCATTGTATGGGTGTGTGTTACATTACATTCACTAATAGGAGTGAGAAAAACATCACGGGGTGGTGCGCATTGTATGGGTGTGTGTTACATTAGATTCACTAGTAGCAGTGAGAAAAACATCACGGGGTGGTTCGCATTGTATGGGTGTGTGTTACATTACATTCACTAGTAGCAGTGAGAAAAACATCACGGGGTGGTGCGCATTGTATGGGTGTGTGTTACATTAGATTCACTAGTAGCAGTGAGAAAAACATCACGGGGTGGTGCGCATTATATGGGTGTGTGTTACATTAGATTCACTAGTAGCAGTGAGAAAAACATCACGGGGTGGTGCGCATTGTATGGGTGTGTGTTACATTGGATTCACTAGTAGGAGTGAGAAAAACATCACGGGGTGGTGCGCATTGTATGGGTGTGTGTTACATTGGATTCACTAGTAGGAGTGAGAAAAACATCACGGGGTGGTGCACATTGTATGGGTGTGTGTTACATTAGATTCACTAGTAGCAGTGAGAAAAACATCAAGGGGTGGTGCGCATTGTATGGGTGTGTGTTACATTAGATTCACTAGTAGGAGTGAGAAAAACATCACGGGGTGGTGCGCATTGTATGGCTGTGTGTTACATTGGATTCACTAGTAGGAGTGAGAAAAACATCACGGGGTGGTGCGCATTGTATGGGTGTGTGTTACATTACATTCACTAGTAGCAGTGAGAAAAACATCACGGGGTGGTGCGCATTGTATGGGTGTGTGTTACATTGGATTCACTAGTAGGAGTGAGAAAAACATCACGGGGTGGTTCGCATTGTATGGGTGTGTGTTACATTACATTCACTAGTAGGAGTGAGAAAAACATCACGGGGTGGTGCGCATTGTATGGGTGTGTGTTACATTGGATTCACTAGTAGGAGTGAGAAAAACATCACGGGGTGGTGCGCATTGTATGGGTGTGTGTTACATTGGATTCACTAGTAGGAGTGAGAAAAACATCACGGGGTGGTGCGCATTGTATGGGTGTATGTTACATTAGATTCACTAGTAGGAGTGAGAAAAACATCACGGGGTGGTGCGCATTGTATGGGTGTGTGTTACATTGGATTCACTAGTAGGCGTGAGGAAAACATCACGGGGTGGTGCGCATTGTATGGGTGTGTGTTACATTGGATTCACTAGTAGGAGTGAGAAAAACATCACGGGGTGGTGCGCATTGTATGGGTGTGTGTTACATTACATTCACTAGTAGGAGTGAGAAAAACATCACGGGGTGGTGCGCATTGTATGTGTGTGTGTTACATTACATTCACTACTAGGAGTGAGAAAAACATCACGGGGTGGTGAGCATTGTATGGGTGTGTGTTACATTACATTCACTAGTAGGAGTGAGAAAAACATCACGGGGTGGTGCGCATTGTATGGGTGTGTGTTACATTACATTCACTATTAGGAGTGAGAAAAACATCACGGGGTGGTGCGCATTGTATGGGTGTGTGTTACATTAGAATCACAAGTAGGAGTGAGAAAAATATCACGGGGTGGTGCGCATTGTATGGGTGTGTGTTACGTTACATTCACTAATAGGAGTGAGAAAAACATCACGGGGTGGTGCGCATTGTATGGGTGTGTGTTACATTACATTCACTAGTAGGAGTGAGAAAAACATCACGGGGTGGTGCGCATTGTATGGGTGTGTGTTACATTAGATTCACTAGTAGGAGTGAGAAAAACATCACGGGGTGGTGCGCATTGTATGGGTGTGTGTTACATTACATTCACTAGTAGGAGTGAGAAAAACATCACGGGGTGGTGCACATTGTATGGGTGTGTGTTACATTGGATTCACTAGTAGGAGTGAGAAAAACATCACGGGTAGGTGCGCATTGTATGGGTGTGTGTTACATTGGATTCACTAGTAGGAGTGAGAAAAACATCACGGGGTGGTGCGCATTGTATGGGTGTGGGTTACATTAGATTCACTAGTAGCAGGGAGAAAAACATCACGGGGTGGTGCGCATTGTATGGGTGTGTGTTACATTAGATTCACTAGTAGGAGTGAAAAACATCACGGGGTGGTGCGCATTGTATGGGTGTGTGTTACATTGGATTCACTAGTAGGAGTGAGAAAAACATCACGGGTTGGTGCGCATTGTATAGGTGTGTGTTACATTAGATTCACTAGTAGCAGTGAGAATAACATCACGGGGTGGTGCGCATTGTATGGGTGTGTGTTACATTAGATTCACTAGTAGGAGTGAGAAAAACATCACGGGGTGGTGCGCATTGTATGGGTGTGTGTTACATTACATGCACTAGTAGGATTGAGAAAAACATCACGGGGTGGTGCGCATTGTATGGGTGTATGTTACATTGGATTCACTAGTAGGAGTGAGAAAAACATCACGGGATGGTGCACATTGTATGGGTGTGTGTTACATTGGATTCACTAGTAGGAGTGAGAAAAACATCACGGGGTGGTGCGCATTGTATGGGTGTGTGTTACATTGGATTCACTAGTAGGAGTGAGAAAAACATCACGGGGTGGTGCGCATTGTATGGGTGTGTGTTACATTAGATTCACTAGTAGGAGTGAGAAAAACATCACGGGGTGGTGCGCATTGTATGGGTGTGTGTTACATTACATGCACTAGTAGGAGTGAGAAAAACATCACGGGGTGGTGCGCATTGTATGGGTGTGTGTTACATTAGATTCACTAGTAGCAGTGAGAAAAACATCACGGGGTGGTGTGCATTGTATGGGTGTGTGTTACATTGGATTCACTAGTAGGAGTGAGAAAAACATCACGGGGTGGTGCGCATTGTATGGGTGTGTGTTACCTTGGATTCACTAGTAGGAGTGAGAAAAACATCACGGGGTGGTGCGCATTGTATGGGTGTGTGTTACATTAGATTCACTAGTAGGAGTGAGAAAAACATCACGGGGTGGTGCGCATTGTATGGGTGTGTGTTACATTACATTCACTAGTAGGAGTGAGAAAAACATCACGGGGTGGTGCGCATTGTATGGGTGTTTGTTACATTGGATTCACTAGTAGGAGTGAGAAAAACATCACGGGGAGGTGCGCATTGTATGGGTGTGTTTTACATTGGATTCACTAGTAGGAGTGAGAAAAACATCACGGGGTGGTGCGCATTGTATGGGTGTGTGTTACATTACATTCACTAGTAGGAGTGAGAAAAACATCACGGGGTGGTGCGCATTGTATGGGTGTGTGTTACATTACATTCACTAGTAGGAGTGAGAAAAACATCACGGGGTGGTGCGCATTGTATGGGTGTGTGTTATATTACATTCACTAGTAGCAGTGACAAAAACATCACGGGGTGGTGCGCATTGTATGGGTGTGTGTTACATTAGATTCACTAGTAGCAGTGAGAAAAACATCACGGGGTGGTGCGCATTGTATGGGTGTGTATTACATTACATTCACTAGTAGGAGTGACAAAAACATCACGGGGTGGTGCGCATTGTATGGGTGTGTGTTACATTACATTCACTAGTAGGAGTGAGAAAAACATCACGGGGTGGTGCGCATTGTATGGGTGTGTGTTACATTGGATTCACTAGTAGGAGTGAGAAAAACATCACGGGGTGGTGCGCATTGTATGGGTGTGGGTTACATTAGATTCACTAGTAGCAGGGAGAAAAACATCACGGGGTGGTGCGCATTGTATGGGTGTGTGTTACATTAGATTCACTAGTAGGAGTGAAAAACATCACGGGGTGGTGCGCATTGTATGGGTGTGTGTTACATTGGATTCACTAGTAGGAGTGAGAAAAACATCACGGGGTGGTGCGCATTGTACAGGTGTGTGTTACATTAGATTCACTAGTAGCAGTGAGAAAAACATCACGGGGTGGTGCGCATTGTATGGGTGTGTGTTACATTAGATTCACTAGTAGGAGTGAGAAAAACATCACGGGGTGGTGCGCATTGTATGGGTGTGTGTTACATTACATGCACTAGTAGGAGTGAGAAAAACATCACGGGGTGCTGCGCATTGTATGGGTGTATGTTACATTGGATTCACTAGTAGGAGTGAGAAAAACATCACGGGGTGGTGCACATTGTATGGGTGTGTGTTACATTGGATTCACTAGTAGGAGTGAGAAAAACATCACGGGGTGGTGCGCATTGTATGGGTGTGTGTTACATTGGATTCACTAGTAGGAGTGAGAAAAACATCACGGGGTGGTGCGCATTGTATGGGTGTGTGTTACATTAGATTCACTAGTAGGAGTGAGAAAAACATCACGGGGTGGTGCGCATTGTATGGGTGTGTGTTACATTACATGCACTAGTAGGAGTGAGAAAAACATCACGGGGTGGTGCGCATTGTATGGGTGTGTGTTACATTAGATTCACTAGTAGCAGTGAGAAAAACATCACGGGGTGGTGTGCATTGTATGGGTGTGTGTTACATTGGATTCACTAGTAGGAGTGAGAAAAACATCACGGGGTGGTGCGCATTGTATGGGTGTGTGTTACATTGGATTCACTAGTAGGAGTGAGAAAAACATCACGGGGTGGTGCGCATTGTATGGGTGTGTGTTACATTAGATTCACTAGTAGGAGTGAGAAAAACATCACGGGGTGGTGCGCATTGTATGGGTGTGTGTTACATTACATTCACTAGTAGGAGTGAGAAAAACATCACGGGGTGGTGCGCATTGTATGGGTGTGTGTTACATTACATTCACTAGTAGGAGTGAGAAAAACATCACGGGGTGGTGCGCATTGTATGGGTGTGTGTTACATTACATTCACTAGTAGGAGTGAGAAAAACATCACGGGGTGGTGCGCATTGTATGGGTGTGTGTTATATTACATTCACTAGTAGCAGTGACAAAAACATCACGGGGTGGTGCGCATTGTATGGGTGTGTGTTACATTAGATTCACTAGTAGCAGTGAGAAAAACATCACGGGGTGGTGCGCATTGTATGGGTGTGTGTTACATTACATTCACTAGTAGGAGTGACAAAAACATCACGGGGTGGTGCGCATTGTATGGGTGTGTGTTACATTACATTCACTAGTAGGAGTGAGAAAAACATCACGGGGTGGTGCGCATTGTATGGGTGTGTGTTACATTGGATTCACTAGTAGGAGTGAGAAAAACATCACGGGGTGGTGCGCATTGTATGGGTGTGGGTTACATTAGATTCACTAGTAGCAGGGAGAAAAACATCACGGGGTGGTGCGCATTGTATGGGTGTGTGTTACATTAGATTCACTAGTAGGAGTGAAAAACATCACGGGGTGGTGCGCATTGTATGGGTGTGTGTTACATTGGATTCACTAGTAGGAGTGAGAAAAACATCACGGGGTGGTGCGCATTGTACAGGTGTGTGTTACATTAGATTCACTAGTAGCAGTGAGAAAAACATCACGGGGTGGTGCGCATTGTATGGGTGTGTGTTACATTAGATTCACTAGTAGGAGTGAGAAAAACATCACGGGGTGGTGCGCATTGTATGGGTGTGTGTTACATTACATGCACTAGTAGGAGTGAGAAAAACATCACGGGGTGCTGCGCATTGTATGGGTGTATGTTACATTGGATTCACTAGTAGGAGTGAGAAAAACATCACGGGGTGGTGCACATTGTATGGGTGTGTGTTACATTGGATTCACTAGTAGGAGTGAGAAAAACATCACGGGGTGGTGCGCATTGTATGGGTGTGTGTTACATTGGATTCACTAGTAGGAGTGAGAAAAACATCACGGGGTGGTGCGCATTGTATGGGTGTGTGTTACATTAGATTCACTAGTAGGAGTGAGAAAAACATCACGGGGTGGTGCGCATTGTATGGGTGTGTGTTACATTACATGCACTAGTAGGAGTGAGAAAAACATCACGGGGTGGTGCGCAATGTATGGGTGTGTGTTACATTAGATTCACTAGTAGGAGTGAGAAAAACATCACGGGGTGGTGCGCATTGTATGGGTGTGTGTTACATTACATTCACTAGTAGGAGTGAGAAAAACATCACGGGGTGGTGCGCATTGTATGGGTGTGTGTTACATTGGATTCACTAGTAGGAGTGAGAAAAACATCACGGGGAGGTGCGCATTGTATGGGTGTGTTTTACATTGGATTCACTAGTAGGAGTGAGAAAAACATCACGGGGTGGTGCGCATTGTATGGGTGTGTGTTACATTACATTCACTAGTAGGAGTGAGAAAAACATCACGGGGTGGTGCGCATTGTATGGGTGTGTGTTACATTACATTCACTAGTAGGAGTGAGAAAAACATCACGGGGTGGTGCGCATTGTATGGGTGTGTGTTATATTACATTCACTAGTAGCAGTGAGAAAAACATCACGGGGTGGTGCGCATTGTATGGGTGTGTGTTACATTAGATTCACTAGTAGCAGTGAGAAAAACATCACGGGGTGGTGCGCATTGTATGGGTGTGTGTTACATTACATTCACTAGTAGGAGTGACAAATACATCACGGGGTGGTGCGCATTGTATGGGTGTGTGTTACATTACATTCACTAGTAGGAGTGAGAAAAACATCACGGGGTGGTGCGCATTGTATGGGTGTGTGTTACATTGGATTCACTAGTAGGAGTGAGAAAAACATCACGGGGTGGTGCGCATTGTATGGGTGTGGGTTACATTAGATTCACTAGTAGGAGTGACAAAAACATCACGGGGTGGTGCGCATTGTATGGGTGTGTGTTACATTAGATTCACTAGTAGGAGTGACAAAAACATCACGGGGTGGTGCGCATTGTATGGGTGTGTGTTACATTACATTCACTAGTAGGAGTGAGAAAAACATCACGGGGTGGTGCGCATTGTATGGGTGTGTGTTACATTGGATTCACTAGTAGGAGTGAGAAAAACATCACGGGGTGGTGCGCATTGTATGGGTGTGGGTTACATTAGATTCACTAGTAGCAGGGAGAAAAACATCACGGGGTGGTGCGCATTGTATGGGTGTGTGTTACATTAGATTCACTAGTAGGAGTGAAAAACATCACGGGGTGGTGCGCATTGTATGGGTGTGTGTTACATTGGATTCACTAGTAGGAGTGAGAAAAACATCACGGGGTGGTGCGCATTGTATAGGTGTGTGTTATATTAGATTCACTAGTAGGAGTGAGAAAAACATCACGGGGTGGTGCGCATTGTATGGGTGTGTGTTACATTACATTCACTAGTAGGAGTGAGAAAAACATCACGGGGTGGTGCGCATTGTATGGGTGTGTGTTACATTAGATTCACTAGTAGGAGTGAGAAAAACATCACGGGGAGGTGCGCATTGTATGGGTGTGTTTTACATTGGATTCACTAGTAGGAGTGAGAAAAACATCACGGGGTGGTGCGCATTGTATGGGTGTGCGTTACATTAGATTCACTAGTAGGAGTGAGAAAAACATCACGGGGTGGTGCGCATTGTATGGGTGTGTGTTACATTACATGCACTAGTAGGAGTGAGAAAAACATCACGGGGTGGTGCGCATTGTATGGGCGTGTGTTATATTAGATTCACTAGTAGGAGTGAGAAAAACATCACGGGGTGGTGCGCATTGTATGGGTGTGTGTTACATTACATTCACTAGTAGGAGTGAGAAAAACATCACGGGGTGGTGCGCATTGTATGGGTGTGTGTTACATTGGATTCACTAGTAGGAGTGAGAAAAACATCACGGGGAGGTGCGCATTGTATGGGTGTGTTTTACATTGGATTCACTAGTAGGAGTGAGAAAAACATCACGGGGTGGTGCGCATTGTATGGGTGTGTGTTACATTAGATTCACTAGTAGGAGTGAGAAAAACATCACGGGGTGGTGCGCATTGTATGGGTGTGTGTTACATTACATGCACTAGTAGGAGTGAGAAAAACATCACGGGGTGGTGCGCATTGTATGTGTGTGTGTTACATTAGATTCACTAGTAGCTGTGAGAAAAACATCACGGGGTGGTGTGCATTGTATGGGTGTGTGTTACATTGGATTCACTAGTAGGAGTGAGAAAAACATCACGGGGTGGTGCGCATTGTATGGGTGTGTGTTACATTGGATTCACTAGTAGGAGTGAGAAAAACATCACGGGGTGGTGCGCATTGTATGGGTGTGTGTTACATTAGATTCACTAGTAGGAGTGAGAAAAACATCACGGGGTGGTGCGCATTGTATGGGTGTGTGTTACATTACATTCACTAGTAGGAGTGAGAAAAACATCACGGGGTGGTGCGCATTGTATGGGTGTGTGTTACATTGGATTCACTAGTAGGAGTGAGAAAAACATCACGGGGAGGTGCGCATTGTATGGGTGTGTTTTACATTGGATTCACTAGTAGGAGTGAGAAAAACATCACGGGGTGGTGCGCATTGTATGGGTGTGTGTTACATTACATTCACTAGTAGGAGTGAGAAAAACATCACGGGGTGGTGCGCATTGTATGGGTGTGTGTTACATTACATTCACTAGTAGGAGTGAGAAAAACATCACGGGGTGGTGCGCATTGTATGGGTGTGTGTTATATTACATTCACTAGTAGCAGTGAGAAAAACATCACGGGGTGGTGCGCATTGTATGGGTGTTAGTTACATTAGATTCACTAGTAGGAGTGAGAAAAACATCACGGGGTGGTGCGCATTGTATGGGTGTGTGTTACATTACATTCACTAGTAGGAGTGACAAAAACATCACGGGGTGGTGCGCATTGTATGGGTGTGTGTTACATTACATTCACTAGTAGGAGTGAGAAAAACATCACGGGGTGGTGCGCATTGTATGGGTGTGTGTTACATTGGATTCACTAGTAGGAGTGAGAAAAACATCACGGGGTGGTGCGCATTGTATGGGTGTGGGTTACATTAGATTCACTAGTAGGAGTGACAAAAACATCACGGGGTGGTGCGCATTGTATGGGTGTGTGTTACATTAGATTCCCTAGTAGAAGTGACAAAAACATCACGGGGTGGTGCGCATTGTATGGGTGTGTGTTACATTACATTCACTAGTAGGAGTGAGAAAAACATCACGGGGTGGTGCGCATTGTATGGGTGTGTGTTACATTGGATTCACTAGTAGGAGTGAGAAAAACATCACGGGGTGGTGCGCATTGTATGGGTGTGGGTTACATTAGATTCACTAGTAGCAGGGAGAAAAACATCACGGGGTGGTGCGCATTGTATGGGTGTGTGTTACATTAGATTCACTAGTAGGAGTGAAAAACATCACGGGGTGGTGCGCATTGTATGGGTGTGTGTTACATTGGATTCACTAGTAGGAGTGAGAAAAACATCACGGGGTGGTGCGCATTGTACAGGTGTGTGTTACATTAGATTCACTAGTAGCAGTGAGAAAAACATCACGGGGTGGTGCGCATTGTATGGGTGTGTGTTACATTAGATTCACTAGTAGGAGTGAGAAAAACATCACGGGGTGGTGCGCATTGTATGGGTGTGTGTTACATTGGATTTACTAGTAGGAGTGAGAAAAACATCACGGGGAGGTGCGCATTGTATGGGTGTGTTTTACATTGGATTCACTAGTAGGAGTGAGAAAAACATCACGGGGTGTTGCGCATTGTATGGGTGTGTGTTACATTAGATTCACTAGTAGGAGTGAGAAAAACATCACGGGGTGGTGCGCATTGTATGGGTGTGTGTTACATTACATTCACTAGTAGGAGTGAGAAAAACATCACGGGGTGGTGCGCATTGTATGGGTGTGTGTTACATTGGATTCACTAGTAGCAGTGAGAAAAACATCACGGGGTGGTGCGCATTGTATGGGTGTGTGTTACATTAGATTCACTAGTAGCAGGGAGAAAAACATCACGGGGTGGTGCGCATTGTATGGGTGTGTGTTACATTAGATTCACTAGTAGGAGTGAAAAACATCACGGGGTGGTGCGCATTGTATGGGTGTGTGTTACATTGGATTCACTAGTAGGAGTGAGAAAAACATCAAGGGGTGGTGCGCATTGTATAGGTGTGTGTTACATTAGATACACTAGTAGCAGTGAGAAAAACATCACGGGGTGGTGCGCATTGTATGGGTGTGTGTTACATTACATGCACTAGTAGGAGTGAGAAAAACATCACGGGGTGGTTCGCATTGTATGGGTGTTTGTTACATTGGATTCACTAGTAGGAGTGAGAAAAACATCACGGGGTGGTGCACATTGTATGGGTGTGTGTTACATTGGATTCACTAGTAGGAGTGAGAAAAACATCACGGGGTGGTGCGCATTGTATGGGTGTGTGTTACATTGGATTCACTAGTAGGAGTGAGAAAAACATCACGGGGTGGTGCGCATTGTATGGGTGTGTGTTACATTAGATTCACTAGTAGCACTGAGAAAAACATCACGGGGTGGTGCGCATTGTATGGGTGTGTGTTACATTGGATTCACTAGTAGGAGTGAGAAAAACATCACGGGGTGGTGCGCATTGTATGGGTGTGTGTTACATTGGATTCACTAGTAGGAGTGAGAAAAACATCACGGGGTGGTGCGCATTGTATGGGTGTGTGTTACATTAGATTCACTAGTAGGAGTGAGAAAAACATCACGGGGTGGTGCGCATTGTATGGGTGTGTGTTACATTACATTCACTAGTAGGAGTGAGAAAAACATCACGGGGTGGTGCGCATTGTATGGGTGTGTGTTACATTGGATTCACTAGTAGGAGTGAGAAAAACATCACGGGGAGGTGCGCATTGTATGGGTGTGTTTTACATTGGATTCACTAGTAGGAGTGAGAAAAACATCACGGGGTGGTGCGCATTGTATGGGTGTGTGTTACATTGGATTCATTAGTAGGAGTGAGAAAAACATCACGGGGTGGTGCGCATTGTATGGGTGTGTGTTACATTACATTCACTAGTAGGATTGAGAAAAACATCACGGGGTGGTGCGCATTGTGTGGGTGTGTGTTATATTACATTCACTAGTAGGAGTGAGAAAAACATCACGGGGTGGTGCGCATTGTATGGGTGTGTGTTACATTAGATTCACTAGTAGCAGTGAGAAAAACATCACGGGGTGGTGCGCATTGTATGGGTGTGTGTTACATTACATTCACTAGTAGCAGTGAGAAAAACATCACGGGGTGGTTCGCATTGCATGGGTGTGGGTTACATTACATTCACTAGTAGCAGTGAGAAAAACATCACGGGGTGGTGCGCATTGTATGGGTGTGTGTTACATTAGATTCACTAGTAGAAGTGAGAAAAACATCACGGGGTGGTGCGCATTGTATGGGTGTGTGTTACATGAGATTCACTAGTAGCAGTGAGAAAAACATCACGGGGTGGTGCGCATTGTATGGGTGTGTGTTACATTAGATTCACTAGTAGCAGTGAGAAAAACATCACGGGGTGGTGCGCATTGTATGGGTGTGTGTTACATTAGATTCACTAGTAGGAGTGAGAAAAACATCACGGGGTCGTGCGCATTGTATGGGTGTGTGTTACATTACATTCACTAGTAGGAGTGAGAAAAACATCACGGGGTGGTGCGCCTTGTATGGGTGTGTGTTACATTGGATTCACTAGTAGGAGTGAGAAAAACATCACGGGGTGGTGCGCATTGTATGGGTGTGTGTTACATTAGATTCACTAGTAGCAGGGAGAAAAACATCACAGGGTGGTGCGCATTGTATGGGTGTGTGTTACATTAGATTCACTAGTAGGAGTGAAAAACATCACGGGGTGGTGCGCATTGTATGGGTGTGTGTTACATTACATGCACTAGTAGGAGTGAGAAAAACATCACGGGGTGGTGCGCATTGTATGGGTGTTTGTTACATTGGATTCACTAGTAGGAGTGAGAAAAACATCACGGGGTGGTGCACATTGTATGGGTGTGTGTTATATTAGATTCACTAGTAGGAGTGAGAAAAACATCACGGGGTGGTGCGCATTGTATGGGTGTGTGTTACATTGGATTCACTAGTAGGAGTGAGAAAAACATCACGGGGTGGTGCGCATTGTATGGGTGTGTGTTACATTGGATTCACTAGTAGGAGTGAGAAAAACATCACGGGGAGGTGCGCATTGTATGGGTGTGTTTTACATTGGATTCACTAGTAGGAGTGAGAAAAACATCACGGGGTGGTGCGCATTGTATGGGTGTGTGTTACATTGGATTCACTAGTAGGAGTGAGAAAAACATCACGGGGTGGTGCGCATTGTATGGGTGTGTGTTATATTAGATTCACTAGTAGGAGTGAGAAAAACATCACGGGGTGGTGCGCATTGTATGGGTGTGTGTTACATTACATTCACTAGTAGGAGTGAGAAAAACATCACGGGGTTGTGCGCATTGTATGGGTGTGTGTTACATTGGATTCACTAGTAGGAGTGAGAAAAACATCACGGGGAGGTGCGCATTGTATGGGTGTGTTTTACATTGGATTCACTAGTAGGAGTGAGAAAAACATCACGGGGTGGTGCGCATTGTATGGGTGTGTGTTACATTGGATTCATTAGTAGGAGTGAGAAAAACATCACGGGGTGGTGCGCATTGTATGGGTGTGTGTTACATTACATTCACTAGTAGGATTGAGAAAAACATCACGGGGTGGTGCGCATTGTATGGGTGTGTGTTATATTACATTCACTAGTAGGAGTGAGAAAAACATCACGGGGTGGTGCGCATTGTATGGGTGTGTGTTACATTAGATTCACTAGTAGGAGTGAGAAAAACATCACGGGGTGGTGCGCATTGTATGGGTTTGTGTTACATTACATTCACTAGTAGCAGTGAGAAAAACATCACGGGGTGGTTCGCATTGTATGGGTGTGTGTTACATTACATTCACTAGTAGCAGTGAGAAAAACATCACGGGGTGGTGCGCATTGTATGGGTGTGTGTTACATTAGATTCACTAGTAGCAGTGAGAAAAACATCACGGGGTGGTGCGCATTGTATGGGTGTGTGTTACATGAGATTCACTAGTAGCAGTGAGAAAAACATCACGGGGTGGTGCGCATTGTATGGGTGTGTGTTACATTAGATTCACTAGTAGCAGTGAGAAAAACATCACGGGGTGGTGCGCATTGTATGGGTGTGTGTTACATTAGATTCACTAGTAGGAGTGAGAAAAACATCACGGGGTGGTGCGCATTGTATGGGTGTGTGTTACATTACATTCACTAGTAGGAGTGAGAAAAACATCACGGGGTGGTGCGCCTTGTATGGGTGTGTGTTACATTGGATTCACTAGTAGGAGTGAGAAAAACATCACGGGGTGGTGCGCCTTGTATGGGTGTGTGTTACATTGGATTCACTAGTAGGAGTGAGAAAAACATCACGGGGTGGTGCGCATTGTATGGGTGTGGGTTACATTAGATTCACTAGTAGCAGGGAGAAAAACATCACGGGGTGGTGCGCATTGTATGGGTGTGTGTTACATTACATGCACTAGTAGGAGTGAGAAAAACATCACGGGGTGGTGCGCATTGTATGGGCGTGTGTTATATTAGATTCACTAGTAGGAGTGAGAAAAACATCACGGGGTGGTGCGCATTGTATGGGTGTGTGTTACATTACATTCACTAGTAGGAGTGAGAAAAACATCACGGGGTGGTGCGCATTGTATGGGTGTGTGTTACATTGGATTCACTAGTAGGAGTGAGAAAAACATCACGGGGAGGTGCGCATTGTATGGGTGTGTTTTACATTGGATTCACTAGTAGGAGTGAGAAAAACATCACGGGGTGGTGCGCATTGTATGGGTGTGTGTTACATTAGATTCACTAGTAGGAGTGAGAAAAACATCACGGGGTGGTGCGCATTGTATGGGTGTGTGTTACATTACATGCACTAGTAGGAGTGAGAAAAACATCACGGGGTGGTGCGCATTGTATGGGTGTGTGTTACATTACATTCACTAGTAGGAGTGAGAAAAACATCACGGGGTGGTGCGCATTGTATGGGTGTGTGTTACATTGGATTCACTAGTAGGAGTGAGAAAAGCATCACGGGGTGGTGCGCATTGTATGGGTGTGTGTTACATTAGATTCACTAGTAGGAGTGAGAAAAACATCACGGGGTGGTGCGCATTGTATGGGTGTGTGTTACATTACATTCACTAGTAGGAGTGAGAAAAACATCACGGGGTGGTGCGCATTGTATGGGTGTGTGTTACATTGGATTCACTAGTAGGAGTGAGAAAAACATCACGGGGAGGTGCGCATTGTATGGGTGTGTTTTACATTGGATTCACTAGTAGGAGTGAGAAAAACATCACGGGGTGGTGCGCATTGTATGGGTGTGTGTTACATTACATTCACTAGTAGGAGTGAGAAAAACATCACGGGGTGGTGCGCATTGTATGGGTGTGTGTTACATTACATTCACTAGTAGGAGTGAGAAAAACATCATGGGGTGGTGCGCATTGTATGGGTGTGTGTTATATTACATTCACTAGTAGCAGTGAGAAAAACATCACGGGGTGGTGCGCATTGTATGGGTGTTAGTTACATTAGATTCACTAGTAGGAGTGAGAAAAACATCACGGGGTGGTGCGCATTGTATGGGTGTGTGTTACATTACATTCACTAGTAGGAGTGACAAAAACATCACGGGGTGGTGCGCATTGTATGGGTGTGTGTTACATTACATTCACTAGTAGGAGTGAGAAAAACATCACGGGGTGGTGCGCATTGTATGGGTGTGTGTTACATTGGATTCACTAGTAGGAGTGAGAAAAACATCACGGGGTGGTGCGCATTGTATGGGTGTGGGTTACATTAGATTCACTAGTAGGAGTGACAAAAACATCACGGGGTGGTGCGCATTGTATGGGTGTGTGTTACATTAGATTCCCTAGTAGGAGTGACAAAAACATCACGGGGTGGTGCGCATTGTATGTGTGTGTGTTACATTAGATTCACTAGTAGCTGTGAGAAAAACATCACGGGGTGGTGTGCATTGTATGGGTGTGTGTTACATTGGATTCACTAGTAGGAGTGAGAAAAACATCACGGGGTGGTGCGCATTGTATGGGTGTGTGTTACATTGGATTCACTAGTAGGAGTGAGAAAAGCATCACGGGGTGGTGCGCATTGTATGGGTGTGTGTTACATTAGATTCACTAGTAGGAGTGAGAAAAACATCACGGGGTGGTGCGCATTGTATGGGTGTGTGTTACATTACATTCACTAGTAGGAGTGAGAAAAACATCACGGGGTGGTGCGCATTGTATGGGTGTGTGTTACATTGGATTCACTAGTAGGAGTGAGAAAAACATCACGGGGAGGTGCGCATTGTATGGGTGTGTTTTACATTGGATTCACTAGTAGGAGTGAGAAAAACATCACGGGGTGGTGCGCATTGTATGGGTGTGTGTTACATTACATTCACTAGTAGGAGTGAGAAAAACATCACGGGGTGGTGCGCATTGTATGGGTGTGTGTTACATTACATTCACTAGTAGGAGTGAGAAAAACATCACGGGGTGGTGCGCATTGTATGGGTGTGTGTTATATTACATTCACTAGTAGCAGTGAGAAAAACATCACGGGGTGGTGCGCATTGTATGGGTGTTAGTTACATTAGATTCACTAGTAGGAGTGAGAAAAACATCACGGGGTGGTGCGCATTGTATGGGTGTGTGTTACATTACATTCACTAGTAGGAGTGACAAAAACATCACGGGGTGGTGCGCATTGTATGGGTGTGTGTTACATTACATTCACTAGTAGGAGTGAGAAAAACATCACGGGGTGGTGCGCATTGTATGGGTGTGTGTTACATTGGATTCACTAGTAGGAGTGAGAAAAACATCACGGGGTGGTGCGCATTGTATGGGTGTGGGTTACATTAGATTCACTAGTAGGAGTGACAAAAACATCACGGGGTGGTGCGCATTGTATGGGTGTGTGTTACATTAGATTCCCTAGTAGGAGTGACAAAAACATCACGGGGTGGTGCGCATTGTATGGGTGTGTGTTACATTACATTCACTAGTAGGAGTGAGAAAAACATCACGGGGTGGTGCGCATTGTATGGGTGTGTGTTACATTGGATTCACTAGTAGGAGTGAGAAAAACATCACGGGGTGGTGCGCATTGTATGGGTGTGGGTTACATTAGATTCACTAGTAGCAGGGAGAAAAACATCACGGGGTGGTGCGCATTGTATGGGTGTGTGTTACATTAGATTCACTAGTAGGAGTGAAAAACATCACGGGGTGGTGCGCATTGTATGGGTGTGTGTTACATTGGATTCACTAGTAGGAGTGAGAAAAACATCACGGGGTGGTGCGCATTGTACAGGTGTGTGTTACATTAGATTCACTAGTAGCAGTGAGAAAAACATCACGGGGTGGTGCGCATTGTATGGGTGTGTGTTACATTAGATTCACTAGTAGGAGTGAGAAAAACATCACGGGGTGGTGCGCATTGTATGGGTGTGTGTTACATTGGATTCACTAGTAGGAGTGAGAAAAACATCACGGGGAGGTGCGCATTGTATGGGTGTGTTTTACATTGGATTCACTAGTAGGAGTGAGAAAAACATCACGGGGTGTTGCGCATTGTATGGGTGTGTGTTACATTAGATTCACTAGTAGGAGTGAGAAAAACATCACGGGGTGGTGCGCATTGTATGGGTGTGTGTTACATTACATTCACTAGTAGGAGTGAGAAAAACATCACGGGGTGGTGCGCATTGTATGGGTGTGTGTTACATTGGATTCACTAGTAGCAGTGAGAAAAACATCACGGGGTGGTGCGCATTGTATGGGTGTGTGTTACATTAGATTCACTAGTAGCAGGGAGAAAAACATCACGGGGTGGTGCGCATTGTATGGGTGTGTGTTACATTAGATTCACTAGTAGGAGTGAAAAACATCACGGGGTGGTGCGCATTGTATGGGTGTGTGTTACATTGGATTCACTAGTAGGAGTGAGAAAAACATCAAGGGGTGGTGCGCATTGTATAGGTGTGTGTTACATTAGATACACTAGTAGCAGTGAGAAAAACATCACGGGGTGGTGCGCATTGTATGGGTGTGTGTTACATTACATGCACTAGTAGGAGTGAGAAAAACATCACGGGGTGGTGCACATTGTATGGGTGTGTGTTACATTGGATTCACTAGTAGGAGTGAGAAAAACATCACGGGGTGGTGCGCATTGTATGGGTGTGTGTTACATTGGATTCACTAGTAGGAGTGAGAAAAACATCACGGGGTGGTGCGCATTGTATGGGTGTGTGTTATATTAGATTCACTAGTAGGAGTGAGAAAAACATCACGGGGTGGTGCGCATTGTATGGGTGTGTGTTACATTACATTCACTAGTAGGAGTGAGAAAAACATCACGGGGTGGTGCGCATTGTATGGGTGTGTGTTACATTGGATTCACTAGTAGGAGTGAGAAAAACATCACGGGGAGGTGCGCATTGTATGGGTGTGTTTTACATTGGATTCACTAGTAGGAGTGAGAAAAACATCACGGGGTGGTGCGCATTGTATGGGTGTGTGTTACATTGGATTCATTAGTAGGAGTGAGAAAAACATCACGGGGTGGTGCGCATTGTATGGGTGTGTGTTACATTACATTCACTAGTAGGATTGAGAAAAACATCACGGGGTGGTGCGCATTGTATGGGTGTGTGTTATATTACATTCACTAGTAGGAGTGAGAAAAACATCACGGGGTGGTGCGCATTGTATGGGTGTGTGTTACATTAGATTCACTAGTAGCAGTGAGAAAAACATCACGGGGTGGTGCGCATTTTATGGGTGTGTGTTACATTACATTCACTAGTAGCAGTGAGAAAAACATCACGGGGTGGTTCGCATTGTATGGGTGTGTGTTACATTACATTCACTAGTAGCAGTGAGAAAAACATCACGGGGTGGTGCGCATTGTATGGGTGTGTGTTACATTAGATTCACTAGTAGCAGTGAGAAAAACATCACGGGGTGGTGCGCATTGTATGGGTGTGTGTTACATGAGATTCACTAGTAGCAGTGAGAAAAACATCACGGTGTGGTGCGCATTGTATGGGTGTGTGTTACATTAGATTCACTAGTAGCAGTGAGAAAAACATCACGGGGTGGTGCGCATTTTATGGGTGTGTGTTACATTAGATTCACTGGTAGGAGTGAGAAAAACATCACGGGGTCGTGCGCATTGTATGGGTGTGTGTTACATTACATTCACTAGTAGGAGTGAGAAAAACATCACGGGGTGGTGCGCCTTGTATGGGTGTGTGTTACATTGGATTCACTAGTAGGAGTGAGAAAAACATCACGGGGTGGTGCGCATTGTATGGGTGTGTGTTACATTAGATTCACTAGTAGCAGGGAGAAAAACATCACAGGGTGGTGCGCATTGTATGGGTGTGTGTTACATTAGATTCACTAGTAGCAGTGAGAAAAACATCAAGGGGTGGTGCGCATTGTATGGGTGTGTGTTACAATAGATTCACTAGTAGGAGTGAGAAAAACATCACGGGGTGGTGCGCATTGTATGGCTGTGTGTTACATTGGATTCACTAGTAGGAGTGAGAAAAACATCACGGGGTGGTGCGCATTGTATGGGTGTGTGTTACATTGGATTCACTAATAGGAGTGAGAAAAACATCACGGGGTGGTGCGCATTGTATGGGTGTGTGTCACATTGGATTCACTAGTAGGAGTGAGAAAAACATCACGGGGTGGTTCGCATTGTATGGGTGTGTGTTACATTTCATTCACTAGTAGGAGTGAGAAAAACATCACGGGGTGGTGCGCATTGTATGGGTGTGTGTTACATTAGATTCACTAGTAGGAGTGAGAAAAACATCACTGGGTGGTGCGCATTGTAGGGGTGTGTGTTACATTGGATTCACTAGTGGGAGTGAGAAAAACATCACGGGGTGGTGCGCATTGTATGGGTGTATGTTACATTGGATTCACTAGTAGGAGTGAGAAAAACATCACGGGGTGGTGCGCATTGTATGGGTGTGTGTTACATTGGATTCACTAGTAGGCGTGAGGAAAACATCACGGAGTGGTGCGCATTGTATGGGTGTGTGTTACATTGGATTCACTAGTAGGAGTGAGAAAAACATCACGGGGTGGTGCGCATTGTATGGGTGTGTGTTACATTACATTCACTAGTAGGAGTGAGAAAAACATCACGGGGTGGTGCGCATTGTATGTGTGTGTGTTACATTACATTCACTACTAGGAGTGAGAAAAACATCACGGGGTGGTGAGCATTGTATGGGTGTGTGTTACATTACATTCACTAGTAGGAGTGAGAAAAACATCACGGGGTGGTGCGCATTGTATGGGTGTGTGTTACATTACATTCACTAGTAGGAGTGAGAAAAACATCACGGGGTGGTGCGCATTGTATGGGTGTGTGTTACATTACATTCAATAGTAGGAGTGAGAAAAACATCACGGGGTGGTGCGCATTGTATGGGTGTGTGTTACATTACATTCACTAGTAGGATTGAGAAAAACATCACGGGGTGGTGCGCATTGTATGGGTGTGTGTTACATTACATTCACTATTAGGAGTGAGAAAAACATCACGGGGTGGTGCGCATTGTATGGGTGTGTGTTACATTAGAATCACAAGTAGGAGTGAGAAAAACATCACGGGGTTGTGCGCATTGTATGGGTGTGTGTTACATTACATTCACTAGTAGGAGTGAGAAAAACATCACGGGGTGGTGCGCATTGTATGGGTGTGTGTTACATTACATTCACTAATAGGAGTGAGAAAAACATCACGGGGTGGTGCGCATTGTATGGGTGTGTGTTACATTAGATTCACTAGTAGGAGTGAGAAAAACATCACGGGGTGGTGCGCATTGTATGGGTGTGTGTTACATTACATTCACTAGTAGGAGTGAGAAAAACATCACGGGGTGGTGCGCATTGTATGGGTGTGTGTTACATTAGATACACTAGTAGGAGTGAGAAAAACATCACGGGGTGGTGCGCATTGTATGGGTGTGTGTTACATTAGATTCACTAGTAGGAGTGAGAAAAACATCACGGGGTGGTGCGCATTGTATGGGTGTGTGTTACATTACATTCACTAGTAGGAGTGAGAAAAACATCACGGGGTGGTGCGCATTGTATGGGTGTGTGTTACATTGGATTCACTAGTAGGAGTCAGAAAAACATCACGGGGAGGTGCGCATTGTATGGGTGTGTGTTACATTGGATTCACTAGTAGGAGTGAGAAAAACATCACGGGGTGGTGCGCATTGTATGGGTGTGTGTTACATTACATTCACTAATAGGAGTGAGAAAAACATCACGGGGAGGTGCGCATTGTATGGGTGTGTTTTACATTGGATTCACTAGTAGGAGTGAGAAAAACATCACGGGGTGGTGCGCATTGTATGGGTGTGTGTTACATTGGATTCACTAGTAGGAGTGAGAAAAACATCACGGGGTGGTGCGCATTGTATGGGTGTGTGTTACATTACATTCACTAGTAGGAGTGAGAAAAACATCACGGGGTTGTGCGCATTGTATGGGTGTGTGTTACATTGGATTCACTAGTAGGAGTGAGAAAAACATCACGGGGAGGTGCGCATTGTATGGGTGTGTTTTACATTGGATTCACTAGTAGGAGTGAGAAAAACATCACGGGGTGGTGCGCATTGTATGGGTGTGTGTTACATTGGATTCATTAGTAGGAGTGAGAAAAACATCACGGGGTGGTGCGCATTGTATGGGTGTGTGTTACATTACATTCACTAGTAGGATTGAGAAAAACATCACGGGGTGGTGCGCACTGTATGGGTGTGTGTTATATTACATTCACTAGTAGGAGTGAAAAAAACATCACGGGGTGGTGCGCATTGTATGGGTGTGTGTTACATTAGATTCACTAGTAGCAGTGAGAAAAACATCACGGGGTGGTGCGCATTGTATGGGTTTGTGTTACATTACATTCACTAGTAGCAGTGAGAAAAACATCACGGGGTGGTTCGCATTGTATGGGTGTGTGTTACATTACATTCACTAGTAGCAGTGAGAAAAACATCACGGGGTGGTGCGCATTGTATGGGTGTGTGTTACATTAGATTCACTAGTAGCAGTGAGAAAAACATCACGGGGTGGTGCGCATTGTATGGGTGTGTGTTACATGAGATTCACTAGTAGCAGTGAGAAAAACATCACGGGGTGGTGCGCATTGTATGGGTGTGTGTTACATTAGATTCACTAGTAGCAGTGAGAAAAACATCACGGGGTGGTGCGCATTGTATGGGTGTGTGTTACATTAGATTCACTAGTAGGAGTGAGAAAAACATCACGGGGTGGTGCGCATTGTATGGGTGTGTGTTACATTACATTCACTAGTAGGAGTGAGAAAAACATCACGGGGTGGTGCGCCTTGTATGGGTGTGTGTAACATTGGATTCACTAGTAGGAGTGAGAAAAACATCACGGGGTGTGCGCATTGTATGGGTGTGTGTTACATTAGATTCACTAGTAGCAGGGAGAAAAACATCACAGGGTGGTGCGCATTGTATGGGTGTGTGTTACATTAGATTCACTAGTAGGAGTGAAAAACATCACGGGGTGGTGCGCATTGTATAGGTGTGTGTTACATTAGATTCACTAGTAGCAGTGAGAAAAACATCACGGGGTGGTGCGCATTGTATGGGTGTGTGTTACATTAGATTCACTAGTAGGAGTGAGAAAAACATCACGGGGCGGTGCGCATTGTATGGGTGTGTGTTACATTGGTTTCACTAGTAGGAGTGAGAAAAACATCACGGGGTGGTGCGCATTGTATGGGTGTGTGTTACATTAGATTCACTAGTAGCAGTGAGAAAAACATCAAGGGGTGGTGCGCATTGTATGGGTGTGTGTTACAATAGATTCACTAGTAAGAGTGAGAAAAACATCACGGGGTGGTGCGCATTGTATGGCTGTGTGTTACATTGGATTCACTAGTAGGAGTGAGAAAAACATCACGGGGTGGTGCGCATTGTATGGGTGTGTGTTACATTGGATTCACTAGTAGGAGTGAGAAAAACATCACGGGGTGGTGCGCATTGTATGGGTGTGTGTCACATTGGATTCACTAGTAGGAGTGAGAAAAACATCACGGGGTGGTTCGCATTGTATGGGTGTGTGTTACATTTCATTCACTAGTAGGAGTGAGAAAAACATCACGGGGTGGTGCGCATTGTATGGGTGTGTGTTACATTAGATTCACTAGTAGGAGTGAGAAAAACATCACGGGGTGGTGCGCATTGTAGGGGTGTGTGTTACATTGGATTCACTAGTGGGAGTGAGAAAAACATCACGGGGTGGTGCGCATTGTATGGGTGTATGTTACATTGGATTCACTAGTAGGAGTGAGAAAAACATCACGGGGTGGTGCGCATTGTATGGGTGTGTGTTACATTGGATTCACTAGTAGGCGTGAGGAAAACATCACGGAGTGGTGCGCATTGTATGGGTGTGTGTTACATTGGATTCACTAGTAGGAGTGAGAAAAACATCACGGGGTGGTGCGCATTGTATGGGTGTGTGTTACATTACATTCACTAGTAGGAGTGAGAAAAACATCACGGGGTGGTGCGCATTGTATGTGTGTGTGTTACATTACATTCACTACTAGGAGTGAGAAAAACATCACGGGGTGGTGAGCATTGTATGGGTGTGTGTTACATTACATTCACTAGTAGGAGTGAGAAAAACATCACGGGGTGGTGCGCATTGTATGGGTGTGTGTTACATTACATTCACTAGTAGGAGTGAGAAAAACATCACGGGGTGGTGCGCATTGTATGGGTGTGTGTTACATTACATTCAATAGTAGGAGTGAGAAAAACATCACGGGATGGTGCGCATTGTATGGGTGTGTGTTACATTACATTCACTAGTAGGATTGAGAAAAACATCACGGGGTGGTGCGCATTGTATGGGTGTGTGTTACATTACATTCACTATTAGGAGTGAGAAAAACATCACGGGGTGGTGCGCATTGTATGGGTGTGTGTTACATTAGAATCACAAGTAGGAGTGAGAAAAACATCACGGGGTTGTGCGCATTGTATGGGTGTGTGTTACATTACATTCACTAGTAGGAGTGAGAAAAACATCACGGGGTGGTGCGCATTGTATGGGTGTGTGTTACATTACATTCACTAATAGGAGTGAGAAAAACATCACGGGGTGGTGCGCATTGTATGGGTGTGTGTTACATTAGATTCACTAGTAGGAGTGAGAAAAACATCACGGGGTGGTGCGGATTGTATGGGTGTGTGTTACATTACATTCACTAATAGGAGTGAGAAAAACATCACGGGGTGGTGCGCATTGTATGGGTCTGTGTTACATTAGATACACTGGTAGGAGTGAGAAAAACATCACGGGGTGGTGCGCATTGTATGGGTGTGTTTTACATTAGATTCACTAGTAGGAGTGAGAAAAACATCACGGGGTGGTGCGCATTGTATGGGTGTGTGTTACATTACATTCACTAGTAGGAGTGAGAAAAACATCACGGGGTGGTGCGCATTGTATGGGTGTGTGTTACATTGGATTCACTAGTAGGAGTCAGAAAAACATCACGGGGAGGTGTGCATTGTATGGGTGTGTGTTACATTAGATTCACTAGTAGCAGTGAGAAAAACATCACGGGGTGGTGCGCATTGTATGGGTGTGTGTTACATTGGATTCATTAGTAGGAGTGAGAAAAACATCACGGGGTGGTGAGCATTGTATGGGTGTGTGTTACATTACATTCACTAGTAGGATTGAGAAAAACATCACGGGGTGGTGCGCATTGTATGGGTGTGTGTTACATTACATTCACTAGTAGCAGTGAGAAAATCATCACGGGGTGGTGCGCATTGTATGGGTGTGTGTTACATTAGATTCACTAGTAGCAGTGAGAAAAACATCACGGGGTGGTGCGCATTGTATGGGTGTGTGTTACATTACATTCACTAGTAGCAGTGAGAAAAACATCACGGGGTGGTGCGCATTGTATGGGTGTGTGTTACATTACATTCACTAGTAGCAGTGAGAAAAACATCACGGGGTGGTGCGCATTGTATGGGTGTGTGTTACATTAGATTCACTAGTAGCAGTGAGAAAAACATCACGTGGTGGTGCGCATTGTATGGGTGTGTGTTACATGAGATTCACTAGTAGCAGTGAGAAAAACATCACGGGGTGGTGCGCATTGTATGGGTGTGTGTTACATTAGATTCACTAGTAGCAGGGAGAAAAACATCACGGGGTGGTGCGCATTGTATGGGTGTGTGTTACATTAGATTCACTAGTAGGAGTGAAAAACATCACGGGGTGGTGCGCATTGTATGGGTGTGTGTTACATTGGATTCACTAGTAGGAGTGAGAAAAACATCACGGGGTGGTGCGCATTGTATAGGTGTGTGTTACATTAGATACACTAGTAGCAGTGAGAAAAACATCACGGGGTGGTGCGCATTGTATGGGTGTGTGTTACATTAGATTCACTAGTAGGAGTGAGAAAAACATCACGGGGTGTTGCGCATTGTAGGGGTGTGTGTTACATTGGATTCACTAGTGGGAGTGAGAAAAACATCACGGGGTGGTGCGCATTGTATGGGTGTATGTTACATTGGATTCACTAGTAGGAGTGAAAAAACATCACGGGGTGGTGCGCATTGTATGGGTGTGTGTTACATTGGATTCACTAGTAGGCGTGAGGAAAACATCACGGGGTGGTGCGCATTGTATGGGTGTGTGTTACATTGGATTCACTAGTAGGAGTGAGAAAAACATCACGGGGTGGTGCGCATTGTATGGGTGTGTGTTACATTACATTCACTAGTAGGAGTGAGAAAAACATCACGGGGTGGTGCGCATTGTATGTGTGTGTGTTACATTACATTCAATAGTAGGAGTGAGAAAAACATCACGGGGTGGTGCGCATTGTATGGGTGTGTGTTACATTACATTCACTAGTAGGAGTGAGAAAAACATCACGGGGTGGTGCGCATTGTATGTGTGTGTGTTACATTACATTCACTACTAGGAGTGAGAAAAACATCACGGGGTGGTGAGCATTGTATGGGTGTGTGTTACATTACATTCACTAGTAGGAGTGAGAAAAACATCACGGGGTGGTGCGCATTGTATGGGTGTGTGTTACATTACATTCACTAGTAGGAGTGAGAAAAACATCACGGGGTGGTGCGCATTGTATGGGTGTGTGTTACATTACATTCAATAGTAGGAGTGAGAAAAACATCACGGGGTGGTGCGCATTGTATGGGTGTGTGTTACATTACATTCACTAGTAGGATTGAGAAAAACATCACGGGGTGGTGCGCATTGTATGGGTGTGTGTTACATTACATTCACTATTAGGAGTGAGAAAAACATCACGGGGTGGTGCGCATTGTATGGGTGTGTGTTACATTAGAATCACAAGTAGGAGTGAGAAAAACATCACGGGGTTGTGCGCATTGTATGGGTGTGTGTTACATTACATTCACTAGTAGGAGTGAGAAAAACATCACGGGGTGGTGCGCATTGTATGGGTGTGTGTTACATTACATTCACTAATAGGAGTGAGAAAAACATCACGGGGTGGTGCGCATTGTATGGGTGTGTGTTACATTAGATTCACTAGTAGGAGTGAGAAAAACATCACGGGGTGGTGCGCATTGTATGGGTGTGTGTTACATTACATTCACTAGTAGGAGTGAGAAAAACATCACGGGGTGGTGCGCATTGTATGGGTGTGTGTTACATTAGATACACTAGTAGGAGTGAGAAAAACATCACGGGGTGGTGCGCATTGTATGGGTGTGTGTTACATTAGATTCACTAGTAGGAGTGAGAAAAACATCACGGGGTGGTGCGCATTGTATGGGTGTGTGTTACATTACATTCACTAGTAGGAGTGAGAAAAACATCACGGGGTGGTGCGCATTGTATGGGTGTGTGTTACATTGGATTCACTAGTAGGAGTCAGAAAAACATCACGGGGAGGTGCGCATTGTATGGGTGTGTGTTACATTGGATTCACTAGTAGGAGTGAGAAAAACATCACGGGGTGGTGCGCATTGTATGGGTGTGTGTTACATTACATTCACTAATAGGAGTGAGAAAAACATCACGGGGAGGTGCGCATTGTATGGGTGTGTTTTACATTGGATTCACTAGTAGGAGTGAGAAAAACATCACGGGGTGGTGCGCATTGTATGGGTGTGTGTTACATTGGATTCACTAGTAGGAGTGAGAAAAACATCACGGGGTGGTGCGCATTGTATGGGTGTGTGTTACATTACATTCACTAGTAGGAGTGAGAAAAACATCACGGGGTTGTGCGCATTGTATGGGTGTGTGTTACATTGGATTCACTAGTAGGAGTGAGAAAAACATCACGGGGAGGTGCGCATTGTATGGGTGTGTTTTACATTGGATTCACTAGTAGGAGTGAGAAAAACATCACGGGGTGGTGCGCATTGTATGGGTGTGTGTTACATTGGATTCATTAGTAGGAGTGAGAAAAACATCACGGGGTGGTGCGCATTGTATGGGTGTGTGTTACATTACATTCACTAGTAGGATTGAGAAAAACATCACGGGGTGGTGCGCACTGTATGGGTGTGTGTTATATTACATTCACTAGTAGGAGTGAAAAAAACATCACGGGGTGGTGCGCATTGTATGGGTGTGTGTTACATTAGATTCACTAGTAGCAGTGAGAAAAACATCACGGGGTGGTGCGCATTGTATGGGTTTGTGTTACATTACATTCACTAGTAGCAGTGAGAAAAACATCACGGGGTGGTTCGCATTGTATGGGTGTGTGTTACATTACATTCACTAGTAGCAGTGAGAAAAACATCACGGGGTGGTGCGCATTGTATGGGTGTGTGTTACATTAGATTCACTAGTAGCAGTGAGAAAAACATCACGGGGTGGTGCGCATTGTATGGGTGTGTGTTACATGAGATTCACTAGTAGCAGTGAGAAAAACATCACGGGGTGGTGCGCATTGTATGGGTGTGTGTTACATTAGATTCACTAGTAGCAGTGAGAAAAACATCACGGGGTGGTGCGCATTGTATGGGTGTGTGTTACATTAGATTCACTAGTAGGAGTGAGAAAAACATCACGGGGTGGTGCGCATTGTATGGGTGTGTGTTACATTACATTCACTAGTAGGAGTGAGAAAAACATCACGGGGTGGTGCGCCTTGTATGGGTGTGTGTAACATTGGATTCACTAGTAGGAGTGAGAAAAACATCACGGGGTGTGCGCATTGTATGGGTGTGTGTTACATTAGATTCACTAGTAGCAGGGAGAAAAACATCACAGGGTGGTGCGCATTGTATGGGTGTGTGTTACATTAGATTCACTAGTAGGAGTGAAAAACATCACGGGGTGGTGCGCATTGTATGGGTGTGTGTTACATTGGATTCACTAGTAGGAGTGAGAAAAACATCACGGGGTGGTGCGCATTGTATAGGTGTGTGTTACATTAGATTCACTAGTAGCAGTGAGAAAAACATCACGGGGTGGTGCGCATTGTATGGGTGTGTGTTACATTAGATTCACTAGTAGGAGTGAGAAAAACATCACGGGGCGGTGCGCATTGTATGGGTGTGTGTTACATTGGTTTCACTAGTAGGAGTGAGAAAAACATCACGGGGTGGTGCGCATTGTATGGGTGTGTGTTACATTAGATTCACTAGTAGCAGTGAGAAAAACATCAAGGGGTGGTGCGCATTGTATGGGTGTGTGTTACAATAGATTCACTAGTAGGAGTGAGAAAAACATCACGGGGTGGTGCGCATTGTATGGCTGTGTGTTACATTGGATTCACTAGTAGGAGTGAGAAAAACATCACGGGGTGGTGCGCATTGTATGGGTGTGTGTTACATTGGATTCACTAGTAGGAGTGAGAAAAACATCACGGGGTGGTGCGCATTGTATGGGTGTGTGTCACATTGGATTCACTAGTAGGAGTGAGAAAAACATCACGGGGTGGTTCGCATTGTATGGGTGTGTGTTACATTTCATTCACTAGTAGGAGTGAGAAAAACATCACGGGGTGGTGCGCATTGTATGGGTGTGTGTTACATTAGATTCACTAGTAGGAGTGAGAAAAACATCACGGGGTGGTGCGCATTGTAGGGGTGTGTGTTACATTGGATTCACTAGTGGGAGTGAGAAAAACATCACGGGGTGGTGCGCATTGTATGGGTGTATGTTACATTGGATTCACTAGTAGGAGTGAGAAAAACATCACGGGGTGGTGCGCATTGTATGGGTGTGTGTTACATTGGATTCACTAGTAGGCGTGAGGAAAACATCACGGAGTGGTGCGCATTGTATGGGTGTGTGTTACATTGGATTCACTAGTAGGAGTGAGAAAAACATCACGGGGTGGTGCGCATTGTATGGGTGTGTGTTACATTACATTCACTAGTAGGAGTGAGAAAAACATCACGGGGTGGTGCGCATTGTATGTGTGTGTGTTACATTACATTCACTACTAGGAGTGAGAAAAACATCACGGGGTGGTGAGCATTGTATGGGTGTGTGTTACATTACATTCACTAGTAGGAGTGAGAAAAACATCACGGGGTGGTGCGCATTGTATGGGTGTGTGTTACATTACATTCACTAGTAGGAGTGAGAAAAACATCACGGGGTGGTGCGCATTGTATGGGTGTGTGTTACATTACATTCAATAGTAGGAGTGAGAAAAACATCACGGGATGGTGCGCATTGTATGGGTGTGTGTTACATTACATTCACTAGTAGGATTGAGAAAAACATCACGGGGTGGTGCGCATTGTATGGGTGTGTGTTACATTACATTCACTATTAGGAGTGAGAAAAACATCACGGGGTGGTGCGCATTGTATGGGTGTGTGTTACATTAGAATCACAAGTAGGAGTGAGAAAAACATCACGGGGTTGTGCGCATTGTATGGGTGTGTGTTACATTACATTCACTAGTAGGAGTGAGAAAAACATCACGGGGTGGTGCGCATTGTATGGGTGTGTGTTACATTACATTCACTAATAGGAGTGAGAAAAACATCACGGGGTGGTGCGCATTGTATGGGTGTGTGTTACATTAGATTCACTAGTAGGAGTGAGAAAAACATCACGGGGTGGTGCGCATTGTATGGGTGTGTGTTACATTACATTCACTAATAGGAGTGAGAAAAACATCACGGGGTGGTGCGCATTGTATGGGTGTGTGTTACATTAGATACACTGGTAGGAGTGAGAAAAACATCACGGGGTGGTGCGCATTGTATGGGTGTGTTTTACATTAGATTCACTAGTAGGAGTGAGAAAAACATCACGGGGTGGTGCGCATTGTATGGGTGTGTGTTACATTACATTCACTAGTAGGAGTGAGAAAAACATCACGGGGTGGTGCGCATTGTATGGGTGTGTGTTACATTGGATTCACTAGTAGGAGTCAGAAAAACATCACGGGGAGGTGTGCATTGTATGGGTGTGTGTTACATTGGATTCACTAGTAGGAGTGAGAAAAACATCACGGGGTGGTGCGCATTGTATGGGTGTGTGTTACATTGGATTCATTAGTAGGAGTGAGAAAAACATCACGGGGTGGTGAGCATTGTATGGGTGTGTGTTACATTACATTCACTAGTAGGATTGAGAAAAACATCACGGGGTGGTGCGCATTGTATGGGTGTGTGTTACATTACATTCACTAGTAGCAGTGAGAAAATCATCACGGGGTGGTGCGCATTGTATGGGTGTGTGTTACATTAGATTCACTAGTAGCAGTGAGAAAAACATCACGGGGTGGTGCGCATTGTATGGGTGTGTGTTACATTACATTCACTAGTAGCAGTGAGAAAAACATCACGGGGTGGTGCGCATTGTATGGGTGTGTGTTACATTACATTCACTAGTAGCAGTGAGAAAAACATCACGGGGTGGTGCGCATTGTATGGGTGTGTGTTACATTAGATTCACTAGTAGCAGTGAGAAAAACATCACGTGGTGGTGCGCATTGTATGGGTGTGTGTTACATGAGATTCACTAGTAGCAGTGAGAAAAACATCACGGGGTGGTGCGCATTGTATGGGTGTGTGTTACATTAGATTCACTAGTAGCAGGGAGAAAAACATCACGGGGTGGTGCGCATTGTATGGGTGTGTGTTACATTAGATTCACTAGTAGGAGTGAAAAACATCACGGGGTGGTGCGCATTGTATGGGTGTGTGTTACATTGGATTCACTAGTAGGAGTGAGAAAAACATCACGGGGTGGTGCGCATTGTATAGGTGTGTGTTACATTAGATACACTAGTAGCAGTGAGAAAAACATCACGGGGTGGTGCGCATTGTATGGGTGTGTGTTACATTAGATTCACTAGTAGGAGTGAGAAAAACATCACGGGGTGTTGCGCATTGTAGGGGTGTGTGTTACATTGGATTCACTAGTGGGAGTGAGAAAAACATCACGGGGTGGTGCGCATTGTATGGGTGTATGTTACATTGGATTCACTAGTAGGAGTGAAAAAACATCACGGGGTGGTGCGCATTGTATGGGTGTGTGTTACATTGGATTCATTAGTAGGCGTGAGGAAAACATCACGGGGTGGTGCGCATTGTATGGGTGTGTGTTACATTGGATTCACTAGTAGGAGTGAGAAAAACATCACGGGGTGGTGCGCATTGTATGGGTGTGTGTTACATTACATTCACTAGTAGGAGTGAGAAAAACATCACGGGGTGGTGCGCATTGTATGTGTGTGTGTTACATTACATTCAATAGTAGGAGTGAGAAAAACATCACGGGGTGGTGCGCATTGTATGGGTGTGTGTTACATTACATTCACTAGTAGGATTGAGAAAAACATCACGGGGTGGTGCGCATTGTATGGGTGTGTGTTACATTACATTCACTATTAGGAGTGAGAAAAACATCACGGGGTGGTGCGCATTGTATGGGTGTGTGTTACATTAGAATCACAAGTAGGAGTGAGAAAAACATCACGGGGTTGTGCGCATTGTATGGGTGTGTGTTACATTACATTCACTAGTAGGAGTGAGAAAAACATCACGGGGTGGTGCGCATTGTATGGGTGTGTGTTACATTACATTCACTAATAGGAGTGAGAAAAACATCACAGGGTGGTGCGCATTGTATGGGTGTGTGTTACATTAGATTCACTAGTAGGAGTGAGAAAAACATCACGGGGTGGTGCGCATTGTATGGGTGTGTGTTACATTACATTCACTAATAGGAGTGAGAAAAACATCACGGGGTGGTGCGCATTGTATGGGTGTGTGTTACATTAGATTCACTAGTAGGAGTGAGAAAACCATCACGGGGTGGTGCGCATTGTATGGGTGTGTGTTACATTAGATTCACTAGTAGGAGTGAGAAAAACATCACGGGGTGGTGCGCATTGTATGGGTGTGTGTTACATTACATTCACTAGTAGGAGTGAGAAAAACATCACGGGGTGGTGCGCATTGTATGGGTGTGTGTTACATTGGATTCACTAGTAGGAGTCAGAAAAACATCACGGGGAGGTGCGCATTGTATGGGTGTGTGTTACATTGGATTCACTAGTAGGAGTGAGAAAAACATCACGGGGTGGTGCGCATTGTATGGGTGTGTGTTACATTGGATTCATTAGTAGGAGTGAGAAAAACATCACGGGGTGGTGCGCATTGTATGGGTGTGTGTTACATTACATTCACTAGTAGGATTGAGAAAAACATCACGGGGTGGTGCGCATTGTATGGGTGTGTGTTACATTACATTCACTAGTAGCAGTGAGAAAAACATCACGGGGTGGTGCGCATTGTATGGGTGTGTGTTACATTAGATTCACTAGTAGCAGTGAGAAAAACATCACGGGGTGGTGCGCATTGTATGGGTGTGTGTTACATTACATTCACTAGTAGGAGTGAGAAAAACATCACGGGGTGGTGCGCATTGTATGGGTGTGTGTTACATTACATTCACTAGTAGCAGGGAGAAAAACATCACGGGGTGGTGCGCATTGTATGGGTGTGTGTTACATTACATTCACTAGTAGCAGTGAGAAAAACATCACGGGGTGGTGCGCATTGTATGGGTGTGTGTTACATTACATTCACTAGTAGCAGTGAGAAAAACATCACGGGGTGGTGCGCATTGTATGGGTGTGTGTTACATTACATTCACTAGTAGCAGTGAGAAAAACATCACGGGGTGGTGCGCATTGTATGGGTGTGTGTTACATTAGATACACTAGTAGCAGTGAGAAAAACATCACGTGGTGGTGCGCATTGTATGGGTGTGTGTTACATGAGATTCACTAGTAGCAGTGAGAAAAACATCACGGGGTGGTGCGCATTGTATGGGTGTGTGTTACATTAGATTCACTAGTAGCAGTGAGAAAAACATCACGGGGTGGTCCGCATTGTATGGGTGTGTGTTACATTAGATTCACTAGTAGGAGTGAGAAAAACATCACGGGGTGTTGCGCATTGTATGGGTGTGTGTTACATTACATTCACTAGTAGGAGTGAGAAAAACATCACGGGGTGGTGCGCATTGTATGGGTGTGTGTTACATTGGATTCACTAGTAGCAGTGAGAAAAACATCACGGGGTGGTGCGCATTGTATGGGTGTGTGTTACATTAGATTCACTAGTAGCAGGGAGAAAAACATCACGGGGTGGTGCGCATTGTATGGGTGTGTGTTACATTAGATTCACTAGTAGGAGTGAAAAACATCACGGGGTGGTGCGCATTGTATGGGTGTGTGTTACATTGGATTCACTAGTAGGAGTGAGAAAAACATCACGGGGTGGTGCGCATTGTATAGGTGTGTGTTACATTAGATACACTAGTAGCAGTGAGAAAAACATCACGGGGTGGTGCGCATTGTATGGGTGTGTGTTACATTAGATTCACTAGTAGGAGTGAGAAAAACATCACGGGGTGTTGCGCATTGTAGGGGTGTGTGTTACATTGGATTCACTAGTGGGAGTGAGAAAAACATCACGGGGTGGTGCGCATTGTATGGGTGTATGTTACATTGGATTCACTAGTAGGAGTGAGAAAAACATCACGGGGTGGTGCGCATTGTATGGGTGTGTGTTACATTGGATTCACTAGTAGGCGTGAGGAAAACATCACGGGGTGGTGCGCATTGTATGGGTGTGTGTTACATTGGATTCACTAGTAGGAGTGAGAAAAACATCACGGGGTGGTGCGCATTTTATGGGTGTGTGTTACATTACATTCACTAGTAGGAGTGAGAAAAACATCACGGGGTGGTGCGCATTGTATGTGTGTGTGTTACATTACATTCACTACTAGGAGTGAGAAAAACATCACGGGGTGGTGAGCATTGTATGGGTGTGTGTTACATTACATTCACTAGTAGGAGTGAGAAAAACATCACGGGGTGGTGCGCATTGTATGGGTGTGTATTACATTACATTCACTAGTAGGAGTGAGAAAAACATCACGGGGTGGTGCGCATTGTATGGGTGTGTGTTACATTACATTCACTAGTAGGAGTGAGAAAAACATCACGGGGTGGTGCGCATTGTATGGGTGTGTGTTACATTAGATTCACTAGTAGGAGTGAGAAAAACATCACGGGGTGGTGCGCATTGTATGGGTGTGTGTTACATTACATTCACTAGTAGGAGTGAGAAAAACATCACGGGGTGGTGCGCATTGTATGGGTGTGTGTTACATTGGATTCACTAGTAGGAGTGAGAAAAACATCACGGGGAGGTGCGCATTGTATGGGTGTGTGTTACATTGGATTCACTAGTAGGAGTGAGAAAAACATCACGGGGTGGTGCGCATTGTATGGGTGTGTGTTACATTGGATTCATTAGTAGGAGTGAGAAAAACATCACGGGGTGGTGCGCATTGTATGGGTGTGTGTTACATTACATTCGCTAGTAGGATTGAGAAAAACATCACGGGGTGGTGCGCATTGTATGGGTGTGTGTTACATTACATTCACTAGTAGGAGTGAGAAAAACATCACGGGGTGGTGCGCATTTTATGGGTGTGTGTTACATTAGATTCACTAGTAGCAGTGAGAAAAACATCACGGGGTGGTGCGCATTGTATGGGTGTGTGTTACATTACATTCACTAGTAGCAGTGAGAAAAACATCACGGGGTGGTGCGCATTGTATGGGTGTGTGTTACATTACATTCACTAGTAGCAGTGAGAAAAACATCACGGGGTGGTGCGCATTGTATGGGTGTGTGTTACATTAGATTCACTAGTAGCAGTGAGAAAAACATCACGGGGTGGTGCGCATTGTATGGGTGTGTGTTACATGAGATTCACTAGTAGCAGTGAGAAAAACATCACGGGGTGGTGCGCATTGTATGGGTGTGTGTTACATTAGATTCACTAGTAGCAGTGAGAAAAACATCACGGGGTGGTGCGCATTGTATGGGTGTGTGTTACATTAGATTCACTAGTAGGAGTGAGAAAAACATCACGGGGTGGTGCGCATTGTATGGGTGTGTGTTACATTACATTCACTAGTAGGAGTGAGAAAAACATCACGGGGTGGTGCGCATTGTATGGGTGTGTGTTACATTGGATTCACTAGTAGGAGTGAGAAAAACATCACGGGGTGGTGCGCATTGTATGGGTGTGTGTTACATTAGATTCACTAGTAGCAGGGAGAAAAACATCACGGGGTGGTGCGCATTGTATGGGTGTGTGTTACATTAGATTCACTAGTAGGAGTGAAAAATATCACGGGGTGGTGCACATTGTATGGGTGTGTGTTACATTGGATTCACTAGTAGGAGTGCGAAAAACATCACGGGGTGGTGCGCATTGTATAGGTGTGTGTTACATTAGATTCACTAGTAGCAGTGAGAAAAACATCACGGGGTGGTGCGCATTGTATGGGTGTGTGTTACATTAGATTCACTAGTAGGAGTGAGAAAAACATCACGGGGTGGTGCGCATTGTATGGGTGTGTGTTACATTACATGCACTAGTGGGAGTGAGAAAAACATCACGGGGTGGTGCGCATTGTATGGGTGTGTGTTACATTGGATTCACTAGTAGGCGTGAGGAAAACATCACGGGGTGGTGCGCATTGTATGGGTGTGTGTTACATTGGATTCACTAGTAGGAGTGAGAAAAACATCACGGGGTGGTGCGCATTGTATGGGTGTGTGTTACATTACATTCACTAGTAGGAGTGAGAAAAACATCACGGGGTGGTGCGCATTGTATGTGTGTGTGTTACATTACATTCACTACTAGGAGTGAGAAAAACATCACGGGGTGGTGAGCATTGTATGGGTGTGTGTTACATTACATTCACTAGTAGGAGTGAGAAAAACATCACGGGGTGGTGCGCATTGTATGGGTGTGTATTACATTACATTCACTAGTAGGAGTGAGAAAAACATCACGGGGTGGTGCGCATTGTATGGGTGTGTGTTACATTAGATTCACTAGTAGCAGTGAGAAAAACATCAAGGGGTGGTGCGCATTGTATGGGTGTGTGTTACATTAGATTCACTAGTAGGAGTGAGAAAAACATCACGGGGTGGTGCGCATTATATGGCTGTGTGTTACATTGGATTCACTAGTAGGAGTGAGAAAAACATCACGGGGTGGTGCGCATTGTATGGGTGTGTGTTACATTGGATTCACTAGTAGGAGTGAGAAAAACATCACGGGGTGGTGCGCATTGTATGGGTGTGTGTTACATTACATTCACTAGTAGGAGTGAGAAAAACATCACGGGGTGGTGCGCATTGTATGGGTGTGTGTTACATTAGATTCACTAGTAGGAGTGAGAAAAACATCATGGGGTGGTGCGCATTGTATGGGTGTGTGTTACATTGGATTCACTAGTAGGAGTGAGAAAAACATCACGGGGTGGAGCGCATTGTATGGGTGTATGTTACATTGGATTCACTAGTAGGAGTGAGAAAAACATCACGGGGTGGTGCGCATTGTATGGGTGTGTGTTACATTGGATTCACTAGTAGGAGTGAGAAAAACATCACGGGGTGGTGCGCATTGCATGGGTGTGTGTTACATTACATTCAATAGTAGGAGTGAGAAAAACATCACGGGGTGGTGCGCATTGTATGGGTGTGTGTTACATTACATTCACTAGTAGGAGTGAGAAAAACATCACGGGGTGGTGCGCATTGTATGGGTGTGTGTTACATTAGATTCACTAGTAGCAGGGAGAAAAACATCACGGGGTGGTGCGCATTGTATGGGTGTGTGTTACATTAGATTCACTAGTAGGAGTGAAAAACATCACGGGGTGGTGCGCATTGTATGGGTGTGTGTTACATTGGATTCACTAGTAGGAGTGAGAAAAACATCACGGGGTGGTGCGCATTGTATAGGTGTGTGTTACATTAGATACACTAGTAGCAGTGAGAAAAACATCACGGGGTGGTGCGCATTGTATGGGTGTGTGTTACATTAGATTCACTAGTAGGAGTGAGAAAAACATCACGGGGTGTTGCGCATTGTAGGGGTGTGTGTTACATTGGATTCACTAGTGGGAGTGAGAAAAACATCACGGGGTGGTGCGCATTGTATGGGTGTATGTTACATTGGATTCACTAGTAGGAGTGAGAAAAACATCACGGGGTGGTGCGCATTGTATGGGTGTGTGTTACATTGGATTCACTAGTAGGCGTGAGGAAAACATCACGGGGTGGTGCGCATTGTATGGGTGTGTGTTACATTGGATTCACTAGTAGGAGTGAGAAAAACATCACGGGGTGGTGCGCATTGTATGGGTGTGTGTTACATTACATTCACTAGTAGGAGTGAGAAAAACATCACGGGGTGGTGCGCATTGTATGTGTGTGTGTTACATTACATTCACTACTAGGAGTGAGAAAAACATCACGGGGTGGTGAGCATTGTATGGGTGTGTGTTACATTACATTCACTAGTAGGAGTGAGAAAAACATCACGGGGTGGTGCGCATTGTATGGGTGTGTATTACATTACATTCACTAGTAGGAGTGAGAAAAACATCACGGGGTGGTGCGCATTGTATGGGTGTGTGTTACATTAGAATCACAAGTAGGAGTGAGAAAAACATCACGGGGTGGTGCGCATTGTATGGGTGTGTGTTACATTACATTCACTAGTAGGAGTGAGAAAAACATCACGGGGTGGTGCGCATTGTATGGGTGTGTGTTACATTACATTCACTAATAGGAGTGAGAAAAACATCACGGGGTGGTGCGCATTGTATGGGTGTGTGTTACATTAGATTCACTAGTAGGAGTGAGAAAAACATCACGGGGTGGTGCGCATTGTATGGGTGTGTGTTACATTAGATTCACTAGTAGGAGTGAGAAAAACATCACGGGGTGGTGCGCATTGTATGGGTGTGTGTTACATTACATTCACTAGTAGGAGTGAGAAAAACATCACGGGGTGGTGCGCATTGTATGGGTGTGTGTTACATTGGATTCACTAGTAGGAGTGAGAAAAACATCACGGGGAGGTGCGCATTGTATGGGTGTGTGTTACATTGGATTCACTAGTAGGAGTGAGAAAAACATCACGGGGTGGTGCGCATTGTATGGGTGTGTGTTACATTGGATTCATTAGTAGGAGTGAGAAAAACATCACGGGGTGGTGCGCATTGTATGGGTGTGTGTTACATTACATTCGCTAGTAGGATTGAGAAAAACATCACGGGGTGGTGCGCATTGTATGGGTGTGTGTTACATTACATTCACTAGTAGGAGTGAGAAAAACATCACGGGGTGGTGCGCATTTTATGGGTGTGTGTTACATTAGATTCACTAGTAGCAGTGAGAAAAACATCACGGGGTGGTGCGCATTGTATGGGTGTGTGTTACATTACATTCACTAGTAGCAGTGAGAAAAACATCACGGGGTGGTGCGCATTGTATGGGTGTGTGTTACATTACATTCACTAGTAGCAGTGAGAAAAACATCACGGGGTGGTGCGCATTGTATGGGTGTGTGTTACATTAGATTCACTAGTAGCAGTGAGAAAAACATCACGGGGTGGTGCGCATTGTATGGGTGTGTGTTACATGAGATTCACTAGTAGCAGTGAGAAAAACATCACGGGGTGGTGCGCATTGTATGGGTGTGTGTTACATTAGATTCACTAGTAGCAGTGAGAAAAACATCACGGGGTGGTGCGCATTGTATGGGTGTGTGTTACATTAGATTCACTAGTAGGAGTGAGAAAAACATCACGGGGTGGTGCGCATTGTATGGGTGTGTGTTACATTACATGCACTAGTAGGAGTGAGAAAAACATCACGGGGTGGTGCGCATTGTATGGGTGTATGTTACATTGGATTCACTAGTAGGAGTGAGAAAAACATCACGGGGTGGTGCACATTGTATGGGTGTGTGTTACATTGGATTCACTAGTAGGAGCGAGAAAAACATCACGGGGTGGTGCGCATTGTATGGGTGTGTGTTACATTGGATTCACTAGTAGGAGTGAGAAAAACATCACGTGGTGGTGCGCATTGTATGGGTGTGTGTTACATTAGATTCACTAGTAGGAGTGAGAAAAACATCACGGGGTGGTGCGCATTGTATGGGTGTGTGTTACATTGGATTCACTAGTAGGAGTGAGAAAAACATCACGGGGTGGTGCGCATTGTATGGGTGTGTGTTACATTGGATTCCCTAGTAGGAGTGAGAAAAACATCACGGGGTGGTGCGCATTGTATGGGTGTGTGTTACATTAGATTCACTAGTAGCAGTGAGAAAAACATCAAGGGGTGGTGCGCATTGTATGGGTGTGTGTTACATTAGATTCACTAGTAGGAGTGAGAAAAACATCACGGGGTGGTGCGCATTGTATGGCTGTGTGTTACATTGGATTCACTAGTAGGAGTGAGAAAAACATCACGGGGTGGTGCGCATTGTATGGGTGTGTGTTACATTGGATTCACTAGTAGGAGTGAGAAAAACATCACGGGGTGGTGCGCATTTTATGGGTGTGTGTTACATTACATTCACTAGTAGGAGTGAGAAAAACATCACGGGGTGGTGCGCATTGTATGGGTGTGTGTTACATTAGATTCACTAGTAGGAGTGAGAAAAACATCACGGGGTGGTGCGCATTGTGTTGGTGTGTGTTACATTGGATTCACTAGTAGGAGTGAGAAAAACATCACGGGGTGGTGCGCATTGTATGGGTGTATGTTACATTGGATTCACTAGTAGGAGTGAGAAAAACATCACGGGGTGGTGCGCATTGTATGGGTGTGTGTTACATTGGATTCACTAGTAGGCGTGAGGAAAACAGCACGGGGTGGTGCGCATTGTATGGGTGTGTGTTACATTGGATTCACTAGTAGGAGTGAGAAAAACATCACGGGGTGGTGCACATTGTATGGGTGTGTGTTACATTACATTCACTAGTAGGAGTGAGAAAAACATCACGGGGTGGTGCGCATTGTATGTGTGTGTGTTACATTACATTCACTACTAGGAGTGAGAAAAACATCACGGGGTGGTGAGCATTGTATGGGTGTGTGTTACATTACATTCACTAGTAGCAGTGAGAAAAACATCACGGGGTGGTGCGCATTGTATGGGTGTGTGTTACATTAGATTCACTAGTAGCAGTGAGAAAAACATCACGGGGTGGTGCGCATTGTATGGGTGTGTGTTACATTACATTCACTAGTAGCAGTGAGAAAAACATCACGGGGTGGTGCGCATTGTATGGGTGTGTGTTACATTACATTCACTAGTAGCAGTGAGAAAAACATCACGGGGTGGTGCGCATTGTATGGGTGTGTGTTACATTAGATTCACTAGTAGCAGTGAGAAAAACATCACGTGGTGGTGCGCATTGTATGGGTGTGTGTTACATGAGATTCACTAGTAGCAGTGAGAAAAACATCACGGGGTGGTGCGCATTGTATGGGTGTGTGTTACATTAGATTCACTAGTAGCAGTGAGAAAAACATCACGGGGTGGTGCGCATTGTATGGGTGTGTGTTACATTACATTCACTAGTAGCAGTGAGAAAAACATCACGGGGTGGTGCGCATTGTATGGGTGTGTGTTACATTACATTCACTAGTAGCAGTGAGAAAAACATCACGGGGTAGTGCGCATTGTATGGGTGTGTGTTACATTAGATTCACTAGTAGCAGTGAGAAAAACATCACGGGGTGGTGCGCATTGTATGGGTGTGTGTTACATGAGATTCACTAGTAGCAGTGAGAAAAACATCACGGGGTGGTGCGCATTGTATGGGTGTGTGTTACATTAGATTCACTAGTAGCAGTGAGAAAAACATCACGGGGTGGTGCGCATTGTATGGGTGTGTGTTACATTAGATTCACTAGTAGCAGTGAGAAAAACATCACGGGGTGGTGCGCATTGTATGGGTGTGTGTTACATTACATTCACTAGTAGGAGTGAGAAAAACATCACGGGGTGGTGCGCATTGTTTGGGTGTGTGTTACATTGGATTCACTAGTAGGAGTGAGAAAAACATCACGGGGTGGTGCGCATTGTATGGGTGTGTGTTACATTAGATTCACTAGTAGCAGGGAGAAAAACATCACGGGGTGGTGCGCATTGTATGGGTGTGTGTTACATTAGATTCACTAGTAGGAGTGAAAAATATCACGGGGTGGTGCACATTGTATGGGTGTGTGTTACATTGGATTCACTAGTAGGAGTGCGAAAAACATCACGGGGTGGTGCGCATTGTATAGGTGTGTGTTACATTAGATTCACTAGTAGCAGTGAGAAAAACATCACGGGGTGGTGCGCATTGTATGGGTGTGTGTTACATTAGATTCACTAGTAGGAGTGAGAAAAACATCACGGGGTGGTGCGCATTGTATGGGTGTGTGTTACATTACATGCACTAGTGGGAGTGAGAAAAACATCACGGGGTGGTGCGCATTGTATGGGTGTATGTTACATTGGATTCACTAGTAGGAGTGAGAAAAACATCACGGGGTGGTGCACATTGTATGGGTGTGTGTTACATTGGATTCACTAGTAGGAGTGAGAAAAACATCACGGGGTGGTGCGCATTGTATGGGTGTGTGTTACATTGGATTCACTAGTAGGAGTGAGAAAAACATGACGTGGTGGTGCGCATTGTATGGGTGTGTGTTACATTAGATTCACTAGTAGCAGTGAGAAAAACATCACGGGGTGGTGCGCATTGTATGGGTGTGTGTTACATTAGATTCACTAGTAGGAGTGAGAAAAACATCACGGGGTGGTGCGCATTGTATGGGTGTGTGTTACATTACATGCACTAGTGGGAGTGAGAAAAACATCACGGGGTGGTGCGCATTGTATGGGTGTGTGTTACATTGGATTCACTAGTAGGAGTGAGAAAAACATCACGGGGTGGTGCGCATTGTATGGGTGTGTGTTACATTGGATTCACTAGTAGGAGTGAGAAAAACATCACGTGGTGGTGCGCATTGTAAGGGTGTGTGTTACATTAGATTCACTAGTAGCAGTGAGAAAAACATCACGGGGTGGTGCGCATTGTATGGGTGTGTGTTACATTGGATTCACTAGTAGGAGTGAGAAAAACATCACGGGGTGGTGCGCATTGTATGGGTGTGTGTTACATTGGATTCCTTAGTAGGAGTGAGAAAAACATCACGGGGTGTGCGCATTGTATGGGTGTGTGTTACATTAGATTCACTAGTAGCAGTGAGAAAAACATCAAGGGGTGGTGCGCATTGTATGGGTGTGTGTTACATTAGATTCACTAGTAGGAGTGAGAAAAACATCACGGGGTGGTGCGCATTATATGGCTGTGTGTTACATTGGATTCACTAGTAGGAGTGAGAAAAACATCACGGGGTGGTGCGCATTGTATGGGTGTGTGTTACATTGGATTCACTAGTAGGAGTGAGAAAAACATCACGGGGTGGTGCGCATTGTATGGGTGTGTGTTACATTACATTCACTAGTAGGAGTGAGAAAAACATCACGGGGTGGTGCGCATTGTATGGGTGTGTGTTACATTAGATTCACTAGAAGGAGTGAGAAAAACATCATGGGGTGGTGCGCATTGTATGGGTGTGTGTTACATTGGATTGACTAGTAGGAGTGAGAAAAACATCACGGGGTGGTGCGCATTGTATGGGTGTATGTTACATTGGATTCACTAGTAGGAGTGAGAAAAACATCACGGGGTGGTGCGCATTGTATGGGTGTGTGTTACATTGGATTCACTAGTAGGAGTGAGAAAAACATCACGGGGTGGTGCGCATTGCATGGGTGTGTGTTACATTACATTCAATAGTAGGAGTGAGAAAAACATCACGGGGTGTTGCGCATTGTATGGGTGTGTGTTACATTACATTCACTAGTAGGAGTGAGAAAAACATCACGGGGTGGTGCGCATTGTATGGGTGTGTGTTACATTGGATTCACTAGTAGCAGTGAGAAAAACATCACGGGGTGGTGCGCATTGTATGGGTGTGTGTTACATTAGATTCACTAGTAGCAGGGAGAAAAACATCACGGGGTGGTGCGCATTGTATGGGTGTGTGTTACATTAGATTCACTAGTAGGAGTGAAAAACATCACGGGGTGGTGCGCATTGTATGGGTGTGTGTTACATTGGATTCACTAGTAGGAGTGAGAAAAACATCACGGGGTGGTGCGCATTGTATAGGTGTGTGTTACATTAGATACACTAGTAGCAGTGAGAAAAACATCACGGGGTGGTGCGCATTGTATGGGTGTGTGTTACATTAGATTCACTAGTAGGAGTGAGAAAAACATCACGGGGTGTTGCGCATTGTAGGGGTGTGTGTTACATTGGATTCACTAGTGGGAGTGAGAAAAACATCACGGGGTGGTGCGCATTGTATGGGTGTATGTTACATTGGATTCACTAGTAGGAGTGAGAAAAACATCACGGGGTGGTGCGCATTGTATGGGTGTGTGTTACATTGGATTCAGTAGTAGGCGTGAGGAAAACATCACGGGGTGGTGCGCATTGTATGGGTGTGTGTTACATTGGATTCACTAGTAGGAGTGAGAAAAACATCACGGGGTGGTGCGCATTGTATGGGTGTGTGTTACATTACATTCACTAGTAGGAGTGAGAAAAACATCACGGGGTGGTGCGCATTGTATGTGTGTGTGTTACATTACATTCACTACTAGGAGTGAGAAAAACATCACGGGGTGGTGAGCATTGTATGGGTGTGTGTTACATTACATTCACTAGTAGGAGTGAGAAAAACATCACGGGGTGGTGCGCATTGTATGGGTGTGTATTACATTACATTCACTAGTAGGAGTGAGAAAAACATCACGGGGTGGTGCGCATTGTATGGGTGTGTGTTACATTAGAATCACAAGTAGGAGTGAGAAAAACATCACGGGGTGGTGCGTATTGTATGGGTGTGTGTTACATTACATTCACTAGTAGGAGTGAGAAAAACATCACGGGGTGGTGCGCATTGTATGGGTGTGTGTTACATTACATTCACTAATAGGAGTGAGAAAAACATCACGGGGTGGTGCGCATTGTATGGGTGTGTGTTACATTAGATTCACTAGAAGGAGTGAGAAAAACATCACGGGGTGGTGCGCATTGTATGGGTGTGTGTTACATTAGATTCACTAGTAGGAGTGAGAAAAACATCACGGGGTGGTGCGCATTGTATGGGTGTGTGTTACATTACATTCACTAGTAGGAGTGAGAAAAACATCACGGGGTGGTGCGCATTGTATGGGTGTGTGTTACATTGGATTCACTAGTAGGAGTGAGAAAAACATCACGGGGAGGTGCGCATTGTATGGGTGTGTGTTACATTGGATTCACTAGTAGGAGTGAGAAAAACATCACGGGGTGGTGCGCATTGTATGGGTGTGTGTTACATTGGATTCATTAGTAGGAGTGAGAAAAACATCACGGGGTGGTGCGCATTGTATGGGTGTGTGTTACATTACATTCGCTAGTAGGATTGAGAAAAACATCACGGGGTGGTGCGCATTGTATGGGTGTGTGTTACATTACATTCACTAGTAGGAGTGAGAAAAACATCACGGGGTGGTGCGCATTTTATGGCTGTGTGTTACATTAGATTCACTAGTAGCAGTGAGAAAAACATCACGGGGTGGTGCGCATTGTATGGGTGTGTGTTACATTACATTCACTAGTAGCAGTGAGAAAAACATCACGGGGTGGTGCGCATTGTATGGGTGTGTGTTACATTGGATTCACTAGTAGGAGTGAGAAAAACATCACGGGGTGGTGCGCATTGTATGGGTGTGTGTTACATTAGATTCACTAGTAGCAGGGAGAAAAACATCACGGGGTGGTGCGCATTGTATGGGTGTGTGTTACATTCGATTCACTAGTAGGAGTGAAAAACATCACGGGGTGGTGCGCATTGTATGGGTGTGAGTTACATTGGATTCACTAGTAGGAGTGAGAAAAACATCACGGGGTGGTGCGCATTGTATAGGTGTGTGTTACATTAGATTCACTAGTAGCAGTGAGAAAAACATCACGGGGTGGTGCGCATTGTATGGGTGTGTGTTACATTAGATTCACTAGTTGGAGTGAAAAAAATATCACGGGGTGGTGCGCATTGTATGGGTGTGTGTTACATTACATTCACTAGTAGGAGTGAGAAAAACATCACGGGGTGGTGCGCATTGTATGGGTGTATGTTACATTGGATTCACTAGTAGGAGTGAGAAAAACATCACGGGGTGGTGCACATTGTATGGGTGTGTGTTACATTGGATTCACTAGTAGGAGTGAGAAAAACATCACGGGGTGGTGCGCATTGTATGGGTGTGTGTTACATTGGATTCACTAGTAGGAGTGAGAAAAACATCACGGGGTGGTGCGCATTGTATGGGTGTGTGTTACATTAGATTCACTAGTAGCAGTGAGAAAAACATCACGGGGTGGTGCGCATTGTATGGGTGTGTGTTACATTGGATTCACTAGTAGGAGTGAGAAAAACATCACGGGGTGGTGCGCATTGTATGGGTGTGTGTTACATTGGATTCACTAGTAGGAGTGAGAAAAATATCACGGGGTGGTGCGCATTGTATGGGTGTGTGTTACATTACATTCACTAGTAGCAGTGAGAAAAACATCACGGGGTGGTGCGCATTCTACGGGTGTGTGTTACATTACATTCACTAGTAGGAGTGAGAAAAACATCACGGGGTGGTGCGCATTGTATGGGTATGTGTTACCTTGGATTCACTAGTAGCAGTGAGAAAAACATCACGGGGTGGTGCGCATTGTATGGGTGTGTGTTACATTGGATTCACTAGTAGGAATGAGAAAAACATCACGGGGTGGTTCGCATTGTATGGGTGTGTGTTACATTGGATTCACTAGTAGGAGTGAGAAAAACATCACGGGGTGGTGCGCATTGTATGGGTGTGTGTTACATTGGATTCACTAGTAGCAGTGAGAAAAACATCACGGGGTGGTGCGCATTGTATGGGTGTGTGTTACATTGGATTCACTAGTAGCAGTGAAAAAAACATCACGGGGTGGTGCGCATTGTATGGGTGTGTGTTACATTTGATTCACTAGTAGCAGTGAGAAAAACATCACGGGGTGGTGTCATTGTATGGGTGTGTGTTACATTAGATTCACTAGTAGCAGTGAGAAAAACATCACGGGGTGGTGCGCATAGTATGGGTGTGTGTTACATTAGATTCACTAGTAGCAGTGAGAAAAACATCACGGGGTGGTGCGCATTGTATGGGTGTGTGTTACATTAGATTCACTAGTAGCAGTGAGAAAAACATCACGGGGTGGTGCGCATTGTATGGGTGTGTGTTACATTGGATTCACTAGTAGCAGTGAGAAAAACATCACGGGGTGGTGCGCATTGTATGGGTGTGTGTTACATTGGATTCACTAGTAGGAGTGAGAAAAACATCACGGGGTGGTGCGCATTGTATGGGTGTGTGTTACATTGGATTCACTAGTAGGAGTGAGAAAAACATCACGGGGTGGTGCGCATTGTATGGGTGTGTGTTACATTACATTCACTAGTAGGAGTGAGAAAAACATCACGGGGTGGTGCGCATTGTATGGGTGTGTGTTACATCACATTCACTAGTAGGATTGAGAAAAACATCACTGGGTGGTGCGCATTGTATGGGTGTGTGTTACATCACATTCACTAGTAGGATTGAGAAAAACATCACGGGGTGGTGCGCATTGTATGGGTGTGTGTTACATTAGATTCACTAGTAGCAGTGAGAAAAACATCACGGGGTGGTGCGCATTGTATGGGTGTGTGTTACATTACATTCACTAGTAGCAGTGAGAAAAACATCACGGGGTGGTGCGCATTGTATGGGTGTGTTTTACATTACATTCACTAGTAGCAGTGATAAAAACATCACGGGGTGGTGCGCATTGTATGGGTGTGTGTTACATTACATTCACTAGTAGCAGTGAGAAAAACAACACGGGGTGGTGCGCATTGTATGGGTGTGTGTTACATTAGATTCACTAGTAGCAGTTAGAAAAACATCACGGGGTGGTGCGCATTGTATGGGTGTGTGTTACATTAGATTCACTAGTAGCAGTGAGAAAAACATCATGGGGTGGTGCGCATTGTATGGGTGTGTGTTACATTAGATTCACTAGTAGCAGTGAGAAAAACATCACGGGGTGGTACGCATTGTATGGGTGTGTGTTACATTAGATTCACTAGTAGCAGTGAGAAAAACATCACGGGGTGGTGCGCATTGTATGGGTGTGTGTTACATTAGATTCACTAGTAGGAGTGAAAAACATCACGGGGTGCTGCGCATTGTATGGGTGTGTGTTACATTGGATTCACTAGTAGGAGTGAGAAAAACATCACGGGGTGGTGCGCATTGTATAGGTGTGTGTTACGTTAGATTCACTAGTAGCAGTGAGAAAAACATCACGGGGTGGTGCGCATTGTATGGGTGTGTGTTACATTAGATTCACTAGTAGGAGTGAGAAAAACATCACGGGGTGGTGCGCATTGTATGGGTGTGTGTTACTTTACATTCACTAGTAGGAATGAGAAAAACATCACGGGGTGGTGCGCATTGTATGGGTGTATGTTACATTGGATTCACTAGTAGGAGTGAGAAAAACATCACGGGGTGGTGCACAATGTATGGGTGTGTGTTACATTGGATTCACTAGTAGGAGTGAGAAAAACATCACGGGGTGGTGCGCATTGTATGGGTGTGTGTTACATTGGATTCACTAGTAGGAGTGAGAAAAACATCACGGGGTGGTGCGCATTGTATGGGTGTGTGTTACATTAGATTCACTAGTAGCAGTGAGAAAAACATCACGGTGTGGTGCGCATTGTATGGGTGTGTGTTACATTTGATTCACTAGTAGGAGTGAGAAAAACATCACGGGGTGGTGCGCATTGTATGGGTGTGTGTTACATTGGATTCACTAGTAGGAGTGAGAAAAACATCACGGGGTGGTGCGCATTGTATGGGTGTGTGTTACATTAGATTCACTAGTAGCAGTGAGAAAAACATCAAGGGGTGGTGCGCATTATATGGGTGTGTGTTACATTGGATTCACTAGTAGGAGTGAGAAAAACATCACGGGGTGGTGCGCATTGTATGGGTGTGTGTTACATTGGATTCACTAGTAGGAGTGAGAAAAACATCACGGGGTGGTGCGCATTGTATGGGTGTGTGTTACATTGGATTCACTAGTAGGAGTGAGAAAAACATCACGGGGTGGTGCGCATTGTATGGGTGTGTGTTACATTGGATTCACTAGTAGGAGTGAGAAAAACATCACGGGGTGGTTCGCATTGTATGGGTGTGTGTTACATTACATTCACTAGTAGGAGTGAGAAAAACATCACGGGGTGGTGCGCATTGTATGGGTGTGTGTTACATTAGATTCACTAGTAGGAGTGAGAAAAACATCACGGGGTGGTGCGCATTGTATGGGTGTGTGTTACATTGGATGCACTAGTAGGAGTGAGAAAAACATCACGGGGTGGTGCGCATTGTATGGGTGTGTGTTACATTGGATTCACTAGTAGGAGTGAGAAAAACATCACGGGGTGGTGCGCATTGTATGGGTGTGTGTTACATTGGATTCACTAGTAGGAGTGAGGAAAACATCACGGGGTGGTGCGCATTGTATGGGTGTGTGTTACATTAGATTCACTAGTAGCAGTGAGAAAAACATCACGGGGTGGTGCGCATTGTATGGGTGTGTGTTACATTAGATTCACTAGTAGCAGTGAGAAAAACATCACGGGGTGGTGCGCATTGTATGGGTGTGTGTTACATTAGATTCACTAGTAGGAGTGAGAAAAACATCACGGGGTGTTGCGCATTGTATGGGTGTGTGTTACATTACATTCACTAGTAGGAGTGAGAAAAACATCACGGGGTGGTGCGCATTGTATGGGTGTGTGTTACATTGGATTCACTAGTAGCAGTGAGAAAAACATCACGGGGTGGTGCGCATTGTATGGGTGTGTGTTACATTAGATTCACTAGTAGCAGGGAGAAAAACATCACGGGGTGGTGCGCATTGTATGGGTGTGTGTTACATTAGATTCACTAGTAGGAGTGAAAAACATCACGGGGTGGTGCGCATTGTATGGGTGTGTGTTACATTGGATTCACTAGTAGGAGTGAGAAAAACATCACGGGGTGGTGCGCATTGTATAGGTGTGTGTTACATTAGATACACTAGTAGCAGTGAGAAAAACATCACGGGGTGGTGCGCATTGTATGGGTGTGTGTTACATTAGATTCACTAGTAGGAGTGAGAAAAACATCACGGGGTGTTGCGCATTGTAGGGGTGTGTGTTACATTGGATTCACTAGTGGGAGTGAGAAAAACATCACGGGGTGGTGCGCATTGTATGGGTGTATGTTACATTGGATTCACTAGTAGGAGTGAGAAAAACATCACGGGGTGGTGCGCACTGTATGGGTGTGTGTTACATTGGATTCACTAGTAGGCGTGAGGAAAACATCACGGGGTGGTGCGCATTGTATGGGTGTGTGTTACATTGGATTCACTAGTAGGAGTGAGAAAAACATCACGGGGTGGTGCGCATTTTATGGGTGTGTGTTACATTACATTCACTAGTAGGAGTGAGAAAAACATCACGGGGTGGTGCGCATTGTATGTGTGTGTGTTACATTACATTCACTACTAGGAGTGAGAAAAACATCACGGGGTGGTGAGCATTGTATGGGTGTGTGTTACATTACATTCACTAGTAGGAGTGAGAAAAACATCACGGGGTGGTGCGCATTGTATGGGTGTGTATTACATTACATTCACTAGTAGGAGTGAGAAAAACATCACGGGGTGGTGCGCATTGTATGGGTGTGTGTTACATTACATTCACTAGTAGGAGTGAGAAAAACATCACGGGGTGGTGCGCATTGTATGGGTGTGTGTTACATTAGATTCACTAGTAGGAGTGAGAAAAACATCACGGGGTGGTGCGCATTGTATGGGTGTGTGTTACATTACATTCACTAGTAGGAGTGAGAAAAACATCACGGGGTGGTGCGCATTGTATGGGTGTGTGTTACATTGGATTCACTAGTAGGAGTGAGAAAAACATCACGGGGAGGTGCGCATTGTATGGGTGTGTGTTACATTGGATTCACTAGTAGGAGTGAGAAAAACATCACGGGGTGGTGCGCATTGTATGGGTGTGTGTTACATTGGATTCATTAGTAGGAGTGAGAAAAACATCACGGGGTGGTGCGCATTGTATGGGTGTGTGTTACATTACATTCGCTAGTAGGATTGAGAAAAACATCACGGGGTGGTGCGCATTGTATGGGTGTGTGTTACATTACATTCACTAGTAGGAGTGAGAAAAACATCACGGGGTGGTGCGCATTTTATGGGTGTGTGTTACATTAGATTCACTAGTAGCAGTGAGAAAAACATCACGGGGTGGTGCGCATTGTATGGGTGTGTGTTACATTACATTCACTAGTAGCAGTGAGAAAAACATCACGGGGTGGTGCGCATTGTATGGGTGTGTGTTACATTACATTCACTAGTAGCAGTGAGAAAAACATCACGGGGTGGTGCGCATTGTATGGGTGTGTGTTACATTAGATTCACTAGTAGCAGTGAGAAAAACATCACGGGGTGGTGCGCATTGTATGGGTGTGTGTTACATGAGATTCACTAGTAGCAGTGAGAAAAACATCACGGGGTGGTGCGCATTGTATGGGTGTGTGTTACATTAGATTCACTAGTAGCAGTGAGAAAAACATCACGGGGTGGTGCGCATTGTATGGGTGTGTGTTACATTAGATTCACTAGTAGGAGTGAGAAAAACATCACGGGGTGGTGCGCATTGTATGGGTGTGTGTTACATTACATTCACTAGTAGGAGTGAGAAAAACATCACGGGGTGGTGCGCATTGTATGGGTGTGTGTTACATTGGATTCACTAGTAGGAGTGAGAAAAACATCACGGGGTGGTGCGCATTGTATGGGTGTGTGTTACATTAGATTCACTAGTAGCAGGGAGAAAAACATCACGGGGTGGTGCGCATTGTATGGGTGTGTGTTACATTAGATTCACTAGTAGGAGTGAAAAATATCACGGGGTGGTGCACATTGTATGGGTGTGTGTTACATTGGATTCACTAGTAGGAGTGCGAAAAACATCACGGGGTGGTGCGCATTGTATAGGTGTGTGTTACATTAGATTCACTAGTAGCAGTGAGAAAAACATCACGGGGTGGTGCGCATTGTATGGGTGTGTGTTACATTAGATTCACTAGTAGGAGTGAGAAAAACATCACGGGGTGGTGCGCATTGTATGGGTGTGTGTTACATTACATGCACTAGTGGGAGTGAGAAAAACATCACGGGGTGGTGCGCATTGTATGGGTGTGTGTTACATTGGATTCACTAGTAGGCGTGAGGAAAACATCACGGGGTGGTGCGCATTGTATGGGTGTGTGTTACATTGGATTCACTAGTAGGAGTGAGAAAAACATCACGGGGTGGTGCGCATTGTATGGGTGTGTGTTACATTACATTCACTAGTAGGAGTGAGAAAAACATCACGGGGTGGTGCGCATTGTATGTGTGTGTGTTACATTACATTCACTACTAGGAGTGAGAAAAACATCACGGGGTGGTGAGCATTGTATGGGTGTGTGTTACATTACATTCACTAGTAGGAGTGAGAAAAACATCACGGGGTGGTGCGCATTGTATGGGTGTGTATTACATTACATTCACTAGTAGGAGTGAGAAAAACATCACGGGGTGGTGCGCATTGTATGGGTGTGTGTTACATTAGATTCACTAGTAGCAGTGAGAAAAACATCAAGGGGTGGTGCGCATTGTATGGGTGTGTGTTACATTAGATTCACTAGTAGGAGTGAGAAAAACATCACGGGGTGGTGCGCATTATATGGCTGTGTGTTACATTGGATTCACTAGTAGGAGTGAGAAAAACATCACGGGGTGGTGCGCATTGTATGGGTGTGTGTTACATTGGATTCACTAGTAGGAGTGAGAAAAACATCACGGGGTGGTGCGCATTGTATGGGTGTGTGTTACATTACATTCACTAGTAGGAGTGAGAAAAACATCACGGGGTGGTGCGCATTGTATGGGTGTGTGTTACATTAGATTCACTAGTAGGAGTGAGAAAAACATCATGGGGTGGTGCGCATTGTATGGGTGTGTGTTACATTGGATTCACTAGTAGGAGTGAGAAAAACATCACGGGGTGGAGCGCATTGTATGGGTGTATGTTACATTGGATTCACTAGTAGGAGTGAGAAAAACATCACGGGGTGGTGCGCATTGTATGGGTGTGTGTTACATTGGATTCACTAGTAGGAGTGAGAAAAACATCACGGGGTGGTGCGCATTGCATGGGTGTGTGTTACATTACATTCAATAGTAGGAGTGAGAAAAACATCACGGGGTGGTGCGCATTGTATGGGTGTGTGTTACATTACATTCACTAGTAGGAGTGAGAAAAACATCACGGGGTGGTGCGCATTGTATGGGTGTGTGTTACATTAGATTCACTAGTAGCAGGGAGAAAAACATCACGGGGTGGTGCGCATTGTATGGGTGTGTGTTACATTAGATTCACTAGTAGGAGTGAAAAACATCACGGGGTGGTGCGCATTGTATGGGTGTGTGTTACATTGGATTCACTAGTAGGAGTGAGAAAAACATCACGGGGTGGTGCGCATTGTATAGGTGTGTGTTACATTAGATACACTAGTAGCAGTGAGAAAAACATCACGGGGTGGTGCGCATTGTATGGGTGTGTGTTACATTAGATTCACTAGTAGGAGTGAGAAAAACATCACGGGGTGTTGCGCATTGTAGGGGTGTGTGTTACATTGGATTCACTAGTGGGAGTGAGAAAAACATCACGGGGTGGTGCGCATTGTATGGGTGTATGTTACATTGGATTCACTAGTAGGAGTGAGAAAAACATCACGGGGTGGTGCGCATTGTATGGGTGTGTGTTACATTGGATTCACTAGTAGGCGTGAGGAAAACATCACGGGGTGGTGCGCATTGTATGGGTGTGTGTTACATTGGATTCACTAGTAGGAGTGAGAAAAACATCACGGGGTGGTGCGCATTGTATGGGTGTGTGTTACATTACATTCACTAGTAGGAGTGAGAAAAACATCACGGGGTGGTGCGCATTGTATGTGTGTGTGTTACATTACATTCACTACTAGGAGTGAGAAAAACATCACGGGGTGGTGAGCATTGTATGGGTGTGTGTTACATTACATTCACTAGTAGGAGTGAGAAAAACATCACGGGGTGGTGCGCATTGTATGGGTGTGTATTACATTACATTCACTAGTAGGAGTGAGAAAAACATCACGGGGTGGTGCGCATTGTATGGGTGTGTGTTACATTAGAATCACAAGTAGGAGTGAGAAAAACATCACGGGGTGGTGCGCATTGTATGGGTGTGTGTTACATTACATTCACTAGTAGGAGTGAGAAAAACATCACGGGGTGGTGCGCATTGTATGGGTGTGTGTTACATTACATTCACTAATAGGAGTGAGAAAAACATCACGGGGTGGTGCGCATTGTATGGGTGTGTGTTACATTAGATTCACTAGTAGGAGTGAGAAAAACATCACGGGGTGGTGCGCATTGTATGGGTGTGTGTTACATTAGATTCACTAGTAGGAGTGAGAAAAACATCACGGGGTGGTGCGCATTGTATGGGTGTGTGTTACATTACATTCACTAGTAGGAGTGAGAAAAACATCACGGGGTGGTGCGCATTGTATGGGTGTGTGTTACATTGGATTCACTAGTAGGAGTGAGAAAAACATCACGGGGAGGTGCGCATTGTATGGGTGTGTGTTACATTGGATTCACTAGTAGGAGTGAGAAAAACATCACGGGGTGGTGCGCATTGTATGGGTGTGTGTTACATTGGATTCATTAGTAGGAGTGAGAAAAACATCACGGGGTGGTGCGCATTGTATGGGTGTGTGTTACATTACATTCGCTAGTAGGATTGAGAAAAACATCACGGGGTGGTGCGCATTGTATGGGTGTGTGTTACATTACATTCACTAGTAGGAGTGAGAAAAACATCACGGGGTGGTGCGCATTTTATGGGTGTGTGTTACATTAGATTCACTAGTAGCAGTGAGAAAAACATCACGGGGTGGTGCGCATTGTATGGGTGTGTGTTACATTACATTCACTAGTAGCAGTGAGAAAAACATCACGGGGTGGTGCGCATTGTATGGGTGTGTGTTACATTACATTCACTAGTAGCAGTGAGAAAAACATCACGGGGTGGTGCGCATTGTATGGGTGTGTGTTACATTAGATTCACTAGTAGCAGTGAGAAAAACATCACGGGGTGGTGCGCATTGTATGGGTGTGTGTTACATGAGATTCACTAGTAGCAGTGAGAAAAACATCACGGGGTGGTGCGCATTGTATGGGTGTGTGTTACATTAGATTCACTAGTAGCAGTGAGAAAAACATCACGGGGTGGTGCGCATTGTATGGGTGTGTGTTACATTAGATTCACTAGTAGGAGTGAGAAAAACATCACGGGGTGGTGCGCATTGTATGGGTGTGTGTTACATTACATGCACTAGTAGGAGTGAGAAAAACATCACGGGGTGGTGCGCATTGTATGGGTGTATGTTACATTGGATTCACTAGTAGGAGTGAGAAAAACATCACGGGGTGGTGCACATTGTATGGGTGTGTGTTACATTGGATTCACTAGTAGGAGCGAGAAAAACATCACGGGGTGGTGCGCATTGTATGGGTGTGTGTTACATTGGATTCACTAGTAGGAGTGAGAAAAACATCACGTGGTGGTGCGCATTGTATGGGTGTGTGTTACATTAGATTCACTAGTAGGAGTGAGAAAAACATCACGGGGTGGTGCGCATTGTATGGGTGTGTGTTACATTGGATTCACTAGTAGGAGTGAGAAAAACATCACGGGGTGGTGCGCATTGTATGGGTGTGTGTTACATTGGATTCCCTAGTAGGAGTGAGAAAAACATCACGGGGTGGTGCGCATTGTATGGGTGTGTGTTACATTAGATTCACTAGTAGCAGTGAGAAAAACATCAAGGGGTGGTGCGCATTGTATGGGTGTGTGTTACATTAGATTCACTAGTAGGAGTGAGAAAAACATCACGGGGTGGTGCGCATTGTATGGCTGTGTGTTACATTGGATTCACTAGTAGGAGTGAGAAAAACATCACGGGGTGGTGCGCATTGTATGGGTGTGTGTTACATTGGATTCACTAGTAGGAGTGAGAAAAACATCACGGGGTGGTGCGCATTTTATGGGTGTGTGTTACATTACATTCACTAGTAGGAGTGAGAAAAACATCACGGGGTGGTGCGCATTGTATGGGTGTGTGTTACATTAGATTCACTAGTAGGAGTGAGAAAAACATCACGGGGTGGTGCGCATTGTGTGGGTGTGTGTTACATTGGATTCACTAGTAGGAGTGAGAAAAACATCACGGGGTGGTGCGCATTGTATGGGTGTATGTTACATTGGATTCACTAGTAGGAGTGAGAAAAACATCACGGGGTGGTGCGCATTGTATGGGTGTGTGTTACATTGGATTCACTAGTAGGCCTGAGGAAAACAGCACGGGGTGGTGCGCATTGTATGGGTGTGTGTTACATTGGATTCACTAGTAGGAGTGAGAAAAACATCACGGGGTGGTGCGCATTGTATGGGTGTGTGTTACATTACATTCACTAGTAGGAGTGAGAAAAACATCACGGGGTGGTGCGCATTGTATGTGTGTGTGTTACATTACATTCACTACTAGGAGTGAGAAAAACATCACGGGGTGGTGAGCATTGTATGGGTGTGTGTTACATTACATTCACTAGTAGCAGTGAGAAAAACATCACGGGGTGGTGCGCATTGTATGGGTGTGTGTTACATTAGATTCACTAGTAGCAGTGAGAAAAACATCACGGGGTGGTGCGCATTGTATGGGTGTGTGTTACATTACATTCACTAGTAGCAGTGAGAAAAACATCACGGGGTGGTGCGCATTGTATGGGTGTGTGTTACATTACATTCACTAGTAGCAGTGAGAAAAACATCACGGGGTGGTGCGCATTGTATGGGTGTGTGTTACATTAGATTCACTAGTAGCAGTGAGAAAAACATCACGTGGTGGTGCGCATTGTATGGGTGTGTGTTACATGAGATTCACTAGTAGCAGTGAGAAAAACATCACGGGGTGGTGCGCATTGTATGGGTGTGTGTTACATTAGATTCACTAGTAGCAGTGAGAAAAACATCACGGGGTGGTGCGCATTGTATGGGTGTGTGTTACATTACATTCACTAGTAGCAGTGAGAAAAACATCACGGGGTGGTGCGCATTGTATGGGTGTGTGTTACATTACATTCACTAGTAGCAGTGAGAAAAACATCACGGGGTAGTGCGCATTGTATGGGTGTGTGTTACATTAGATTCACTAGTAGCAGTGAGAAAAACATCACGGGGTGGTGCGCATTGTATGGGTGTGTGTTACATGAGATTCACTAGTAGCAGTGAGAAAAACATCACGGGGTGGTGCGCATTGTATGGGTGTGTGTTACATTAGATTCACTAGTAGCAGTGAGAAAAACATCACGGGGTGGTGCGCATTGTATGGGTGTGTGTTACATTAGATTCACTAGTAGCAGTGAGAAAAACATCACGGGGTGGTGCGCATTGTATGGGTGTGTGTTACATTACATTCACTAGTAGGAGTGAGAAAAACATCACGGGGTGGTGCGCATTGTTTGGGTGTGTGTTACATTGGATTCACTAGTAGGAGTGAGAAAAACATCACGGGGTGGTGCGCATTGTATGGGTGTGTGTTACATTAGATTCACTAGTAGCAGGGAGAAAAACATCACGGGGTGGTGCGCATTGTATGGGTGTGTGTTACATTAGATTCACTAGTAGGAGTGAAAAATATCACGGGGTGGTGCACATTGTATGGGTGTGTGTTACATTGGATTCACTAGTAGGAGTGCGAAAAACATCACGGGGTGGTGCGCATTGTATAGGTGTGTGTTACATTAGATTCACTAGTAGCAGTGAGAAAAACATCACGGGGTGGTGCGCATTGTATGGGTGTGTGTTACATTAGATTCACTAGTAGGAGTGAGAAAAACATCACGGGGTGGTGCGCATTGTATGGGTGTGTGTTACATTACATGCACTAGTGGGAGTGAGAAAAACATCACGGGGTGGTGCGCATTGTATGGGTGTATGTTACATTGGATTCACTAGTAGGAGTGAGAAAAACATCACGGGGTGGTGCACATTGTATGGGTGTGTGTTACATTGGATTCACTAGTAGGAGTGAGAAAAACATCACGGGGTGGTGCGCATTGTATGGGTGTGTGTTACATTGGATTCACTAGTAGGAGTGAGAAAAACATCACGTGGTGGTGCGCATTGTATGGGTGTGTGTTACATTAGATTCACTAGTAGCAGTGAGAAAAACATCACGGGGTGGTGCGCATTGTATGGGTGTGTGTTACATTAGATTCACTAGTAGGAGTGAGAAAAACATCACGGGGTGGTGCGCATTGTATGGGTGTGTGTTACATTACATGCACTAGTGGGAGTGAGAAAAACATCACGGGGTGGTGCGCATTGTATGGGTGTGTGTTACATTGGATTCACTAGTAGGAGTGAGAAAAACATCACGGGGTGGTGCGCATTGTATGGGTGTGTGTTACATTGGATTCACTAGTAGGAGTGAGAAAAACATCACGTGGTGGTGCGCATTGTAAGGGTGTGTGTTACATTAGATTCACTAGTAGCAGTGAGAAAAACATCAGGGGTGGTGCGCATTGTATGGGTGTGTGTTACATTGGATTCACTAGTAGGAGTGAGAAAAACATCACGGGGTGGTGCGCATTGTATGGGTGTGTGTTACATTGGATTCCTTAGTAGGAGTGAGAAAAACATCACGGGGTGTGCGCATTGTATGGGTGTGTGTTACATTAGATTCACTAGTAGCAGTGAGAAAAACATCAAGGGGTGGTGCGCATTGTATGGGTGTGTGTTACATTACATGCACTAGTAGGAGTGAGAAAAACATCACGGGGTGGTGCGCATTATATGGCTGTGTGTTACATTGGATTCACTAGTAGGAGTGAGAAAAACATCACGGGGTGGTGCGCATTGTATGGGTGTGTGTTACATTGGATTCACTAGTAGGAGTGAGAAAAACATCACGGGGTGGTGCGCATTGTATGGGTGTGTGTTACATTACATTCACTAGTAGGAGTGAGAAAAACATCACGGGGTGGTGCGCATTGTATGGGTGTGTGTTACATTAGATTCACTAGAAGGAGTGAGAAAAACATCATGGGGTGGTGCGCATTGTATGGGTGTGTGTTACATTGGATTGACTAGTAGGAGTGAGAAAAACATCACGGGGTGGTGCGCATTGTATGGGTGTATGTTACATTGGATTCACTAGTAGGAGTGAGAAAAACATCACGGGGTGGTGCGCATTGTATGGGTGTGTGTTACATTGGATTCACTAGTAGGAGTGAGAAAAACATCACGGGGTGGTGCGCATTGCATGGGTGTGTGTTACATTACATTCAATAGTAGGAGTGAGAAAAACATCACGGGGTGTTGCGCATTGTATGGGTGTGTGTTACATTACATTCACTAGTAGGAGTGAGAAAAACATCACGGGGTGGTGCGCATTGTATGGGTGTGTGTTACATTGGATTCACTAGTAGCAGTGAGAAAAACATCACGGGGTGGTGCGCATTGTATGGGTGTGTGTTACATTAGATTCACTAGTAGCAGGGAGAAAAACATCACGGGGTGGTGCGCATTGTATGGGTGTGTGTTACATTAGATTCACTAGTAGGAGTGAAAAACATCACGGGGTGGTGCGCATTGTATGGGTGTGTGTTACATTGGATTCACTAGTAGGAGTGAGAAAAACATCACGGGGTGGTGCGCATTGTATAGGTGTGTGTTACATTAGATACACTAGTAGCAGTGAGAAAAACATCACGGGGTGGTGCGCATTGTATGGGTGTGTGTTACATTAGATTCACTAGTAGGAGTGAGAAAAACATCACGGGGTGTTGCGCATTGTAGGGGTGTGTGTTACATTGGATTCACTAGTGGGAGTGAGAAAAACATCACGGGGTGGTGCGCATTGTATGGGTGTATGTTACATTGGATTCACTAGTAGGAGTGAGAAAAACATCACGGGGTGGTGCGCATTGTATGGGTGTGTGTTACATTGGATTCACTAGTAGGCGTGAGGAAAACATCACGGGGTGGTGCGCATTGTATGGGTGTGTGTTACATTGGATTCACTAGTAGGAGTGAGAAAAACATCACGGGGTGGTGCGCATTGTATGGGTGTGTGTTACATTACATTCACTAGTAGGAGTGAGAAAAACATCACGGGGTGGTGCGCATTGTATGTGTGTGTGTTACATTACATTCACTACTAGGAGTGAGAAAAACATCACGGGGTGGTGAGCATTGTATGGGTGTGTGTTACATTACATTCACTAGTAGGAGTGAGAAAAACATCACGGGGTGGTGCGCATTGTATGGGTGTGTATTACATTACATTCACTAGTAGGAGTGAGAAAAACATCACGGGGTGGTGCGCATTGTATGGGTGTGTGTTACATTAGAATCACAAGTAGGAGTGAGAAAAACATCACGGGGTGGTGCGTATTGTATGGGTGTGTGTTACATTACATTCACTAGTAGGAGTGAGAAAAACATCACGGGGTGGTGCGCATTGTATGGGTGTGTGTTACATTACATTCACTAATAGGAGTGAGAAAAACATCACGGGGTGGTGCGCATTGTATGGGTGTGTGTTACATTAGATTCACTAGAAGGAGTGAGAAAAACATCACGGGGTGGTGCGCATTGTATGGGTGTGTGTTACATTAGATTCACTAGTAGGAGTGAGAAAAACATCACGGGGTGGTGCGCATTGTATGGGTGTGTGTTACATTACATTCACTAGTAGGAGTGAGAAAAACATCACGGGGTGGTGCGCATTGTATGGGTGTGTGTTACATTGGATTCACTAGTAGGAGTGAGAAAAACATCACGGGGAGGTGCGCATTGTATGGGTGTGTGTTACATTGGATTCACTAGTAGGAGTGAGAAAAACATCACGGGGTGGTGCGCATTGTATGGGTGTGTGTTACATTGGATTCATTAGTAGGAGTGAGAAAAACATCACGGGGTGGTGCGCATTGTATGGGTGTGTGTTACATTACATTCGCTAGTAGGATTGAGAAAAACATCACGGGGTGGTGCGCATTGTATGGGTGTGTGTTACATTACATTCACTAGTAGGAGTGAGAAAAACATCACGGGGTGGTGCGCATTTTATGGCTGTGTGTTACATTAGATTCACTAGTAGCAGTGAGAAAAACATCACGGGGTGGTGCGCATTGTATGGGTGTGTGTTACATTACATTCACTAGTAGCAGTGAGAAAAACATCACGGGGTGGTGCGCATTGTATGGGTGTGTGTTACATTGGATTCACTAGTAGGAGTGAGAAAAACATCACGGGGTGGTGCGCATTGTATGGGTGTGTGTTACATTAGATTCACTAGTAGCAGGGAGAAAAACATCACGGGGTGGTGCGCATTGTATGGGTGTGTGTTACATTCGATTCACTAGTAGGAGTGAAAAACATCACGGGGTGGTGCGCATTGTATGGGTGTGAGTTACATTGGATTCACTAGTAGGAGTGAGAAAAACATCACGGGGTGGTGCGCATTGTATAGGTGTGTGTTACATTAGATTCACTAGTAGCAGTGAGAAAAACATCACGGGGTGGTGCGCATTGTATGGGTGTGTGTTACATTAGATTCACTAGTTGGAGTGAAAAAAATATCACGGGGTGGTGCGCATTGTATGGGTGTGTGTTACATTACATTCACTAGTAGGAGTGAGAAAAACATCACGGGGTGGTGCGCATTGTATGGGTGTATGTTACATTGGATTCACTAGTAGGAGTGAGAAAAACATCACGGGGTGGTGCACATTGTATGGGTGTGTGTTACATTGGATTCACTAGTAGGAGTGAGAAAAACATCACGGGGTGGTGCGCATTGTATGGGTGTGTGTTACATTGGATTCACTAGTAGGAGTGAGAAAAACATCACGGGGTGGTGCGCATTGTATGGGTGTGTGTTACATTAGATTCACTAGTAGCAGTGAGAAAAACATCACGGGGTGGTGCGCATTGTATGGGTGTGTGTTACATTGGATTCACTAGTAGGAGTGAGAAAAACATCACGGGGTGGTGCGCATTGTATGGGTGTGTGTTACATTGGATTCACTAGTAGGAGTGAGAAAAATATCACGGGGTGGTGCGCATTGTATGGGTGTGTGTTACATTACATTCACTAGTAGCAGTGAGAAAAACATCACGGGGTGGTGCGCATTCTACGGGTGTGTGTTACATTACATTCACTAGTAGGAGTGAGAAAAACATCACGGGGTGGTGCGCATTGTATGGGTATGTGTTACCTTGGATTCACTAGTAGCAGTGAGAAAAACATCACGGGGTGGTGCGCATTGTATGGGTGTGTGTTACATTGGATTCACTAGTAGGAATGAGAAAAACATCACGGGGTGGTTCGCATTGTATGGGTGTGTGTTACATTGGATTCACTAGTAGGAGTGAGAAAAACATCACGGGGTGGTGCGCATTGTATGGGTGTGTGTTACATTGGATTCACTAGTAGCAGTGAGAAAAACATCACGGGGTGGTGCGCATTGTATGGGTGTGTGTTACATTGGATTCACTAGTAGCAGTGAAAAAAACATCACGGGGTGGTGCGCATTGTATGGGTGTGTGTTACATTTGATTCACTAGTAGCAGTGAGAAAAACATCACGGGGTGGTGTCATTGTATGGGTGTGTGTTACATTAGATTCACTAGTAGCAGTGAGAAAAACATCACGGGGTGGTGCGCATAGTATGGGTGTGTGTTACATTAGATTCACTAGTAGCAGTGAGAAAAACATCACGGGGTGGTGCGCATTGTATGGGTGTGTGTTACATTAGATTCACTAGTAGCAGTGAGAAAAACATCACGGGGTGGTGCGCATTGTATGGGTGTGTGTTACATTGGATTCACTAGTAGCAGTGAGAAAAACATCACGGGGTGGTGCGCATTGTATGGGTGTGTGTTACATTGGATTCACTAGTAGGAGTGAGAAAAACATCACGGGGTGGTGCGCATTGTATGGGTGTGTGTTACATTGGATTCACTAGTAGGAGTGAGAAAAACATCACGGGGTGGTGCGCATTGTATGGGTGTGTGTTACATTACATTCACTAGTAGGAGTGAGAAAAACATCACGGGGTGGTGCGCATTGTATGGGTGTGTGTTACATCACATTCACTAGTAGGATTGAGAAAAACATCACTGGGTGGTGCGCATTGTATGGGTGTGTGTTACATCACATTCACTAGTAGGATTGAGAAAAACATCACGGGGTGGTGCGCATTGTATGGGTGTGTGTTACATTAGATTCACTAGTAGCAGTGAGAAAAACATCACGGGGTGGTGCGCATTGTATGGGTGTGTGTTACATTACATTCACTAGTAGCAGTGAGAAAAACATCACGGGGTGGTGCGCATTGTATGGGTGTGTTTTACATTACATTCACTAGTAGCAGTGATAAAAACATCACGGGGTGGTGCGCATTGTATGGGTGTGTGTTACATTACATTCACTAGTAGCAGTGAGAAAAACAACACGGGGTGGTGCGCATTGTATGGGTGTGTGTTACATTAGATTCACTAGTAGCAGTTAGAAAAACATCACGGGGTGGTGCGCATTGTATGGGTGTGTGTTACATTAGATTCACTAGTAGCAGTGAGAAAAACATCATGGGGTGGTGCGCATTGTATGGGTGTGTGTTACATTAGATTCACTAGTAGCAGTGAGAAAAACATCACGGGGTGGTACGCATTGTATGGGTGTGTGTTACATTAGATTCACTAGTAGCAGTGAGAAAAACATCACGGGGTGGTGCGCATTGTATGGGTGTGTGTTACATTAGATTCACTAGTAGGAGTGAAAAACATCACGGGGTGCTGCGCATTGTATGGGTGTGTGTTACATTGGATTCACTAGTAGGAGTGAGAAAAACATCACGGGGTGGTGCGCATTGTATAGGTGTGTGTTACGTTAGATTCACTAGTAGCAGTGAGAAAAACATCACGGGGTGGTGCGCATTGTATGGGTGTGTGTTACATTAGATTCACTAGTAGGAGTGAGAAAAACATCACGGGGTGGTGCGCATTGTATGGGTGTGTGTTACTTTACATTCACTAGTAGGAATGAGAAAAACATCACGGGGTGGTGCGCATTGTATGGGTGTATGTTACATTGGATTCACTAGTAGGAGTGAGAAAAACATCACGGGGTGGTGCACAATGTATGGGTGTGTGTTACATTGGATTCACTAGTAGGAGTGAGAAAAACATCACGGGGTGGTGCGCATTGTATGGGTGTGTGTTACATTGGATTCACTAGTAGGAGTGAGAAAAACATCACGGGGTGGTGCGCATTGTATGGGTGTGTGTTACATTAGATTCACTAGTAGCAGTGAGAAAAACATCACGGTGTGGTGCGCATTGTATGGGTGTGTGTTACATTTGATTCACTAGTAGGAGTGAGAAAAACATCACGGGGTGGTGCGCATTGTATGGGTGTGTGTTACATTGGATTCACTAGTAGGAGTGAGAAAAACATCACGGGGTGGTGCGCATTGTATGGGTGTGTGTTACATTAGATTCACTAGTAGCAGTGAGAAAAACATCAAGGGGTGGTGCGCATTATATGGGTGTGTGTTACATTGGATTCACTAGTAGGAGTGAGAAAAACATCACGGGGTGGTGCGCATTGTATGGGTGTGTGTTACATTGGATTCACTAGTAGGAGTGAGAAAAACATCACGGGGTGGTGCGCATTGTATGGGTGTGTGTTACATTGGATTCACTAGTAGGAGTGAGAAAAACATCACGGGGTGGTGCGCATTGTATGGGTGTGTGTTACATTGGATTCACTAGTAGGAGTGAGAAAAACATCACGGGGTGGTTCGCATTGTATGGGTGTGTGTTACATTACATTCACTAGTAGGAGTGAGAAAAACATCACGGGGTGGTGCGCATTGTATGGGTGTGTGTTACATTAGATTCACTAGTAGGAGTGAGAAAAACATCACGGGGTGGTGCGCATTGTATGGGTGTGTGTTACATTGGATGCACTAGTAGGAGTGAGAAAAACATCACGGGGTGGTGCGCATTGTATGGGTGTGTGTTACATTGGATTCACTAGTAGGAGTGAGAAAAACATCACGGGGTGGTGCGCATTGTATGGGTGTGTGTTACATTGGATTCACTAGTAGGAGTGAGGAAAACATCACGGGGTGGTGCGCATTGTATGGGTGTGTGTTACATTGGATTCACTAGTAGGAGTGAGAAAAACATCACGGGGTGGTGCGCATTGTATGGGTGTGTGTTACATTACATTCACTAGTAGGAGTGAGAAAAACATCACGGGGTGGTGCGCATTGTATGGGTGTGTTACATTGGATTCACTAGTAGGAGTGAGAAAAACATCACGGGGAGGTGCGCATTGTATGGGTGTGTGTTACATTGGATTCACTAGTAGGAGTGAGAAAAACATCACGGGGTGGTGCGCATTGTATGGGTGTGTGTTACATTGGATTCATTAGTAGGAGTGAGAAAAACATCACGGGGTGGTGCGCATTGTATGGGTGTGTGTTACATTACATTCACTAGTAGGATTGAGAAAAACATCACCGGGTGGTGCGCATTGTATGGGTGTGTGTTACATTAGATTCACTAGTAGCAGTGAGAAAAACATCACGGGGTGGTGTGCATTGTATAGGTGTGTGTTACATTACATTCACTAGTAGCAGTGAGAAAAACATCACGGGATGGTGCGCATTGTATGGGTGTGTGTTACATTACATTCACTAGTAGCAGTGAGAAAAACATCACGGGGTGGTGCGCATTGTATGGGTGTGTGTTACATTAGATTCACTAGTAGCAGTGAGAAAAACATCACGGGGTGGTGCGCATTGTATGGGTGTGTGTTACATGAGATTCACTAGTAGCAGTGAGAAAAACATCACGGGGTGGTGCGCATTGTATGGGTGTGTGTTACATTAGATTCACTAGTAGCAGTGAGAAAAACATCACGGTGTGGTGCAAATTGTATGGGTGTGTGTTACATTGGATTCACTAGTAGGAGTGAGAAAAACATCACGGGGTGGTGCGCATTGTATGGGTGTGTGTTACATTGGATTCACTAGTAGGAGTGAGAAAAACATCACGGGGTGGTGCGCATTGTATGGGTGTGTGTTACATTGGATTCACTAGTAGGAGTGAGAAAAACATCACGGGGTGGTGCGCATTGTATGGGTGTGTGTTACATTACATTCACTAGTAGGAGTGAGAAAAACATCACGGGGTGGTGCGCATCGTATGGGTGTGTGTTACATTGGATTCACTAGTAGGAGTGAGAAAAACCTCACGGGGTGGTGCGCATCGTATGGGTGTGTGTTACATTGGATTCACTAGTAGGAGTGAGAAAAACATCACGGGGTGGTGCGCATTGTATGGGTGTGTGTTACATTAGATTCACTAGTAGCAGTGAGAAAAACATCACGGGGTGGTGCGCATCGTATGGGTGTGTGTTACATTAGATTCACTAGTAGGAGTGAGAAAAACATCACGGGGTGGTGCGCATCGTATGGGTGTGTGTTACATTGGATTCACTAGTAGGAGTGAGAAAAACATCACGGGGTGGTGCGCATCGTATGGGTGTGTGTTACATTGGATTCACTAGTAGGAGTGAGAAAAACATCACGGGGTGGTGCGCATCGTATGGGTGTGTGTTACATTGGATTCACTAGTAGGAGTGAGAAAAACATCACGGGGTGGTGCGCATTGTATGGGTGTGTGTTACATTGGATTCACTAGTAGGAGTGAGAAAAACATCACGTGGTGGTGCGCATTGTATGGGTGTGTGTTACATTACATTCACTAGTAGGAGTGAGAAAAACATCACGGGGTGGTGCGCATTGTATGGGTGTGTGTTACATTACATTCACTAGTAGGATTGAGAAAAACATCACTGGGTGGTGCGCATTGTATGGGTGTGTGTTACATTACATTCACTAGTAGGAGTGAGAAAAACTTCACGGGGTGGTGCGCATTGTATGGGTGTGTGTTACATTAGATTCACTAGTAGCAGTGAGAAAAACATCACGGGGTGGTGCGCATTGTATGGGTGTGTGTTACATTACATTCACTAGTAGCAGTGAGAAAAACATCACGGGGTGGTGCGCATTGTATGGGTGTGTGTTACATTACATTCACTAGTAGCAGTGAGAAAAACAACACGGGTTGGTGCGCATTGTATGGGTGTGTGTTACATTAGATTCACTAGTAGCAGTTAGAAAAACATCACGGGGTGGTGCGCATTGTATGGGTGTGTGTTACATTAGATTCACTAGTAGCAGTGAGAAAAACATCACGGGGTGGTGCGCATTGTATGGGTGTGTGTTACATTAGATTCACTAGTAGCAGTGAAGAAAACATCACGGGGTGGTACGCATTGTATGGGCGTGTGTTACATTAGATTCACTAGTAGCAGTGAGAAAAACATCACGGGGTGGTGTGCATTGTATGGGTGTGTGTTACATTAGATTCACTAGTAGGAGTGAAAAACATCACGGGGTGGTGCGCATTGTATGGGTGTGTGTTACATTGGATTCACTAGTAGGAGTGAGAAAAACATCACGGGGTGGTGCGCATCGTATAGGTGTGTGTTACATTAGATTCACTAGTAGCAGTGAGAAAAACATCACGGGGTGGTGCGCATTGTATGGGTGTGTGTTACATTAGATTCACTAGTAGGAGTGAGAAAAACATCACGGGGTGGTGCGCATTGTATGGGTGTGTGTTACATTACATTCACTAGTAGCAGTGAGAAAAACATCACGGGGTGGTGCGCATTGTATGGGTGTGTGTTACATTAGATTCACTAGTAGCAGTGAGAAAAACATCACGGGGTGGTGCGCATTGTATGGGTGTGTGTTACATTAGATTCACTAGTAGGAGTGAGAAAAACATCACGGGGTGGTGCGCATTGTATGGGTGTGTGTTACATTACATTCACTAGTAGCAGTGAGAAAAACATCACGGGGTGGTGCGCATTGTATGGGTGTGTGTTACATTACATTCACTAGTAGCAGTGAGAAAAACAACACGGGTTGGTGCGCATTGTATGGGTGTGTGTTACATTAGATTCACTAGTAGCAGTTAGAAAAACATCACGGGGTGGTGCGCATTGTATGGGTGTGTGTTACATTAGATTCACTAGTAGCAGTGAGAAAAACATCACGGGGTGGTGCGCATTGTATGGGTGTGTGTTACATTGGATTCACTAGTAGGAGTGAGAAAACATCACGTGGTGGTGCGCATTGTATGGGTGTGTGTTACATTACATTCACTAGTAGGAGTGAGAAAAACATCACGGGGTGGTGCGCATTGTATGGGTGTGTGTTACATTACATTCAGTAGTAGGATTGAGAAAAACATCACTGGGTGGTGCGCATTGTATGGGTGTGTGTTACATTACATTCACTAGTAGGAGTGAGAAAAACATCACGGGGTGGTGCGCATTGTATGGGTGTGTGTTACATTAGATTCACTAGTAGCAGTGAAGAAAACATCACGGGATGGTACGCATTGTATGGGCGTGTGTTACATTAGATTCACTAGTAGCAGTGAGAAAAACATCACGGGGTGGTGCGCATTGTATGGGTGTGTGTTACATTAGATTCACTAGTAGGAGTGAAAAACATCACGGGGTGGTGCGCATTGTATGGGTGTGTGTTACATTGGATTCACTAGTAGGAGTGAGAAAAACATCACGGGGTGGTGCGCATCGTATAGGTGTGTGTTACATTAGATTCACTAGTAGCAGTGAGAAAAACATCACGGGGTGGTGGGCATTGTATGGGTGTGTGTTACATTAGATTCACTAGTAGGAGTGAGAAAAACATCACGGGGTGGTGCGCATTGTATGGGTGTGTGTTACATTACATTCACTAGTAGCAGTGAGAAAAACATCACGGGGTGGTGCGCATTGTATGGGTGTGTGTTACATTACATTCACTAGTAGCAGTGAGAAAAACAACACGGGTTGGTGCGCATTGTATGGGTGTGTGTTACATTAGATTCACTAGTAGCAGTTAGAAAAACATCACGGGGTGGTGCGCATTGTATGGGTGTGTGTTACATTAGATTCACTAGTAGCAGTGAGAAAAACATCACGGGGTGGTGCGCATTGTATGGGTGTGTGTTACATTGGATTCACTAGTAGGAGTGAGAAAACATCACGTGGTGGTGCGCATTTTATGGGTGTGTGTTACATTACATTCACTATTAGGAGTGAGAAAAACATCACGGGGTGGTGCGCATTGTATGGGTGTGTGTTACATTACATTCACTAGTAGGATTGAGAAAAACATCACTGGGTGGTGCGCATTGTATGGGTGTGTGTTACATTACATTCACTAGTAGGAGTGAGAAAAACATCACGGGGTGGTGCGCATTGTATGGGTGTGTGTTACATTAGATTCACTAGTAGCAGTGAGAAAAACATCACGGGGTGGTGCGCATTGTATGGGTGTGTGTTACATTACATTCACTAGTAGCAGTGAGAAAAACATCACGGGGTGGTGCGCATTGTATGGGTGTATGTTACATTACATTCACTAGTAGCAGTGAGAAAAACAACACGGGTTGGTGCGCATTGTATGGGTGTGTGTTACATTAGATTCACTAGTAGCAGTTAGAAAAACATCAAGGGGTGGTGCGCATTGTATGGGTGTGTGTTACATTAGATTCACTAGTAGCAGTGAGAAAAACATCACGGGGTGGTGCGCATTGTATGGGTGTGTGTTACATTAGATTCACTAGTAGCAGTGAGAAAAACATCACGGGGTGGTACGCATTGTATGGGCGTGTGTTACATTAGATTCACTAGTAGCAGTGAGAAAAACATCACGGGGTGGTGCGCATTGTATGGGTGTGTGTTACATTAGATTCACTAGTAGGAGTGAAAAACATCTCGGGGTGGTGCGCATTGTATGGGTGTGTGTTACATTGGATTCACTAGTAGGAGTGAGAAAAACATCACGGGATGGTGCGCATCGTATAGGTGTGTGTTACATTAGATTCACTAGTAGCAGTGAGAAAAACATCACGGGGTGGTGCGCATTGTATGGGTGTGTGTTACATTAGATTCACTAGTAGGAGTGAAAAACATCACGGGGTGGTGCGCATTGTATGGGTGTGTGTTACATTACATTCACTAGTAGGAATGAGAAAAACATCACGGGGTGGTGCGCATTGTATGGGTGTGTGTTACATTAGATTCACTAGTAGCAGTTAGAAAAACATCACGGGGTGGTGCGCATTGTATGGGTGTGTGTTACATTAGATTCACTAGTAGCAGTGAGAAAAACATCACGGGGTGGTGCGCATTGTATGGGTGTGTGTTACATTAGATTCACTAGTAGCAGTGAAGAAAACATCACGGGGTGGTACGCATTGTATGGGCGTGTGTTACATTAGATTCACTAGTAGCAGTGAGAAAAACATCACGGGGTGGTGCGCATTGTATGGGTGTGTGTTACATTAGATTCACTAGTAGGAGTGAAAAACATCACGGGGTGGTGCGCATTGTATGGGTGTGTGTTACATTGGATTCACTAGTAGGAGTGAGAAAAACATCACGGGGTGGTGCGCATCGTATAGGTGTGTGTTACATTAGATTCACTAGTAGCAGTGAGAAAAACATCACGGGGTGGTGCGCATTGTATGGGTGTGTGTTACATTAGATTCACTAGTAGGAGTGAGAAAAACATCACGGGGTGGTGCGCATTGTATGGGTGTGTGTTACATTACATTCACTAGTAGCAGTGAGAAAAACATCACGGGGTGGTGCGCATTGTATGGGTGTGTGTTACATTACATTCACTAGTAGCAGTGAGAAAAACAACACGGGTTGGTGCGCATTGTATGGGTGTGTGTTACATTAGATTCACTAGTAGCAGTTAGAAAAACATCACGGGGTGGTGCGCATTGTATGGGTGTGTGTTACATTAGATTCACTAGTAGCAGTGAGAAAAACATCACGGGGTGGTGCGCATTGTATGGGTGTGTGTTACATTGGATTCACTAGTAGGAGTGAGAAAACATCACGTGGTGGTGCGCATTTTATGGGTGTGTGTTACATTACATTCACTATTAGGAGTGAGAAAAACATCACGGGGTGGTGCGCATTGTATGGGTGTGTGTTACATTACATTCACTAGTAGGATTGAGAAAAACATCACTGGGTGGTGCGCATTGTATGGGTGTGTGTTACATTACATTCACTAGTAGGAGTGAGAAAAACATCACGGGGTGGTGCGCATTGTATGGGTGTGTGTTACATTAGATTCACTAGTAGCAGTGAGAAAAACATCACGGGGTGGTGCGCATTGTATGGGTGTGTGTTACATGAGATTCAGTAGTAGCAGTGAGAAAAACATCACGGGGTGGTGCGCATTGTATGGGTGTATGTTACATTACATTCACTAGTAGCAGTGAGAAAAACAACACGGGTTGGTGCGCATTGTATGGGTGTGTGTTACATTAGATTCACTAGTAGCAGTTAGAAAAACATCAAGGGGTGGTGCGCATTGTATGGGTGTGTGTTACATTAGATTCACTAGTAGCAGTGAGAAAAACATCACGGGGTGGTGCGCATTGTATGGGTGTGTGTTACATTAGATTCACTAGTAGCAGTGAGAAAAACATCACGGGGTGGTACGCATTGTATGGGCGTGTGTTACATTAGATTCACTAGTAGCAGTGAGAAAAACATCACGGGGTGGTGCGCATTGTATGGGTGTGTGTTACATTAGATTCACTAGTAGGAGTGAAAAACATCTCGGGGTGGTGCGCATTGTATGGGTGTGTGTTACATTGGATTCACTAGTAGGAGTGAGAAAAACATCACGGGATGGTGCGCATCGTATAGGTGAGTGTTACATTAGATTCACTAGTAGCAGTGAGAAAAACATCACGGGGTGGTGCGCATTGTATGGGTGTGTGTTACATTAGATTCACTAGTAGGAGTGAAAAACATCACGGGGTGGTGCGCATTGTATGGGTGTGTGTTACATTACATTCACTAGTAGGAATGAGAAAAACATCACGGGGTGGTGCGCATTGTATGGGTGTGTGTTAAATTAGATTCACTAGTAGCAGTTAGAAAAACATCACGGGGTGGTGCGCATTGTATGGGTGTGTGTTACATTAGATTCACTAGTAGCAGTGAGAAAAACATCACGGGGTGGTGCGCATTGTATGGGTGTGTGTTACATTAGATTCACTAGTAGCAGTGAAGAAAACATCACGGGGTGGTACGCATTGTATGGGCGTGTGTTACATTAGATTCACTAGTAGCAGTGAGAAAAACATCACGGGGTGGTGCGCATTGTATGGGTGTGTGTTACATTAGATTCACTAGTAGGAGTGAAAAACATCACGGGGTGGTGCGCATTGTATGGGTGTGTGTTACATTGGATTCACTAGTAGGAGTGAGAAAAACATCACGGGGTGGTGCGCATCGTATAGGTGTGTGTTACATTAGATTCACTAGTAGCAGTGAGAAAAACATCACGGGGTGGTGCGCATTGTATGGGTGTGTGTTACATTAGATTCAGTAGTAGGAGTGAAAAACATCACGGGGTGGTGCGCATTGTATGGGTGTGTGTTACATTGGATTCACTAGTAGGAGTGAGAAAAACATCACGGGGTGGTGCGCATCGTATAGGTGTGTGTTACATTAGATTCACTAGTAGCAGTGAGAAAAACATCACGGGGTGGTGCGCATTGTATGGGTGTGTGTTACATTAGATTCACTAGTAGGAGTGAGAAAAACATCACGGGGTGGTGCGCATTGTATGGGTGTGTGTTACATTACATTCACTAGTAGGAATGAGAAAAACATCACGGGGTGGTGCGCATTGTATGGGTGTGTGTTACATTAGATTCACTAGTAGCAGTTAGAAAAACATCACGGGGTGGTGCGCATTGTATGGGTGTGTGTTACATTAGATTCACTAGTAGCAGTGAGAAAAACATCACGGGGTGGTGCGCATTGCATGGGTGTGTGTTACATTAGATTCACTAGTAGCAGTGAAGAAAACATCACGGGGTGGTACGCATTGTATGGGCGTGTGTTACATTAGATTCACTAGTAGCAGTGAGAAAAACATCACGTGGTGGTGCGCATTGTATGGGTGTGTGTTACATTAGATTCACTAGTAGGAGTGAAAAACATCACGGGGTGGTGCGCATTGTATGGGTGTGTGTTACATTGGATTCACTAGTAGGAGTGAGAAAAACATCACGGGGTGGTGCGCATCGTGTAGGTGTGTGTTACATTAGATTCACTAGTAGCAGTGAGAAAAACATCACGGGGTGGTGCGCATTGTATGGGTGTGTGTTACATTAGATTCACTAGTAGGAGTGAGAAAAACATCACGGGGTGGTGCGCATTGTATGGGTGTGTGTTACATTACATTCACTAGTAGCAGTGAGAAAAACATCACGGGGTGGTGCGCATTATATGGGTGTGTGTTACATTACATTCACTAGTAGCAGTGAGAAAAACAACACGGGTTGGTGCGCATTGTATGGGTGTGTGTTACATTAGATTCACTAGTAGCAGTTAGAAAAACATCACGGGGTGGTGCGCATTGTATGGGTGTGTGTTACATTAGATTCACTAGTAGCAGTGAGAAAAACATCACGGGGTGGTGCGCATTGTATGGGTGTGTGTTACATTGGATTCACTAGTAGGAGTGAGAAAACATCACGTGGTGGTGCGCATTGTATGGGTGTGTGTTACATTACATTCACTAGTAGGAGTGAGAAAAACATCACGGGGTGGTGCGCATTGTATGGGTGTGTGTTACATTACATTCACTAGTAGGATTGAGAAAAACATCACTGGGTGGTGCGCATTGTATGGGTGTGTGTTACATTACATTCACTAGTAGGAGTGAGAAAAACATCACGGGGTGGTGCGCATTGTATGGGTGTGTGTTACATTAGATTCACTAGTAGCAGTGAGAAAAACATCACGGGGTGGTGCGCATTGTATGGGTGTGTGTTACATTACATTCACTAGTAGCAGTGAGAAAAACATCACGGGGTGGTGCGCATTGTATGGGTGTATGTTACATTACATTCACTAGTAGCAGTGAAAAAAACAACATGGGTTGGTGCGCATTGTATGGGTGTGTGTTACATTAGATTCACTAGTAGCAGTTAGAAAAACATCAAGGGGTGGTGCGCATTGTATGGGTGTGTGTTACATTAGATTCACTAGTAGCAGTGAGAAAAACATCACGGGGTGGTGCGCATTGTATGGGTGTGTGTTACATTAGATTCACTAGTAGCAGTGAGAAAAACATCACGGGGTGGTACGCATTGTATGGGCGTGTGTTACATTAGATTCACTAGTAGCAGTGAGAAAAACATCACGGGGTGGTGCGCATTGTATGGGTGTGTGTTACATTAGATTCACTAGTAGGAGTGAAAAACATCACGGGGTGGTGCGCATTGTATGGGTGTGTGTTACATTGGATTCACTAGTAGGAGTGAGAAAAACATCACGGGGTGGTGCGCATCGTATAGGTGTGTGTTACATTAGATTCACTAGTAGCAGTGAGAAAAACATCACGGGGTGGTGCGCATTGTATGGGTGTGTGTTACATTAGATTCACTAGTAGGAGTGAGAAAAACATCACGGGGTGGTGCGCATTGTATGGGTGTGTGTTACATTACATTCACTAGTAGGAATGAGAAAAACATCACGGGGTGGTGCGCATTGTATGGGTGTATGTTTCATTGGATTCACTAGTAGGAGTGAGAAAAACATCACGGGGTGGTGCACATTGTATGGGTGTGTGTTACATTGGATTCACTAGTAGGAGTGAGAAAAACATCACCGGGTGGTGCGCATTGTATGGGTGTGTGTTACATTGGATTCACTAGTAGGAGTGAAGAAAACATCACGGGGTGGTACGCATTGTATGGGCGTGTGTTACATTAGATTCACTAGTAGCAGTGAGAAAAACATCACGGGGTGGTGTGCATTGTATGGGTGTGTGTTACATTAGATTCACTAGTAGGAGTGAAAAACATCACGGGGTGGTGCGCATTGTATGGGTGTGTGTTACATTGGATTCACTAGTAGGAGTGAGAAAAACATCACGGGGTGGTGCGCATCGTATAGGTGTGTGTTACATTAGATTCACTAGTAGCAGTGAGAAAAACATCACGGGGTGGTGCGCATTGTATGGGTGTGTGTTACATTAGATTCACTAGTAGGAGTGAGAAAAACATCACGGGGTGGTGCGGATTGTATGGGTGTGTGTTACATTACATTCACTAGTAGCAGTGAGAAAAACATCACGGGGTGGTGCGCATTGTATGGGTGTGTGTTACATTAGATTCACTAGTAGCAGTGAGAAAAACATCACGGGGTGGTGCGCATTGTATGGGTGTGTGTTACATTAGATTCACTAGTAGGAGTGAGAAAAACATCACGGGGTGGTGCGCATTGTATGGGTGTGTGTTACATTACATTCACTAGTAGCAGTGAGAAAAACATCACGGGGTGGTGCGCATTGTATGGGTGTGTGTTACATTACATTCACTAGTAGCAGTGAGAAAAACAACACGGGTTGGTGCGCATTGTATGGGTGTGTGTTACATTAGATTCACTAGTAGCAGTTAGAAAAACATCACGGGGTGGTTCGCATTGTATGGGTGTGTGTTACATTAGATTCACTAGTAGCAGTGAGAAAAACATCACGGGGTGGTGCGCATTGTATGGGTGTGTGTTACATTGGATTCACTAGTAGGAGTGAGAAAACATCACGTGGTGGTGCGCATTGTATGGGTGTGTGTTACATTACATTCCCTAGTAGGAGTGAGAAAAACATCACGGGGTGGTGCGCATTGTATGGGTGTGTGTTACATTACATTCAGTAGTAGGATTGAGAAAAACATCACTGGGTGGTGCGCATTGTATGGGTGTGTGTTACATTACATTCACTAGTAGGAGTGAGAAAAACATCACGGGGTGGTGCGCATTGTATGGGTGTGTGTTACATTAGATTCACTAGTAGCAGTGAAGAAAACATCACGGGATGGTACGCATTGTATGGGCGTGTGTTACATTAGATTCACTAGTAGCAGTGAGAAAAACATCACGGGGTGGTGCGCATTGTATGGGTGTGTGTTACATTAGATTCACTAGTAGGAGTGAAAAACATCACGGGGTGGTGCGCATTGTATGGGTGTGTGTTACATTGGATTCACTAGTAGGAGTGAGAAAAACATCACGGGGTGGTGCGCATCGTATAGGTGTGTGTTACATTAGATTCACTAGTAGCAGTGAGAAAAACATCACGGGGTGGTGGGCATTGTATGGGTGTGTGTTACATTAGATTCACTAGTAGGAGTGAGAAAAACATCACGGGGTGGTGCGCATTGTATGGGTGTGTGTTACATTACATTCACTAGTAGCAGTGAGAAAAACATCACGGGGTGGTGCGCATTGTATGGGTGTGTGTTACATTACATTCACTAGTAGCAGTGAGAAAAACAACACGGGTTGGTGCGCATTGTATGGGTGTGTGTTACATTAGATTCACTAGTAGCAGTTAGAAAAACATCACGGGGTGGTGCGCATTGTATGGGTGTGTGTTACATTAGATTCACTAGTAGCAGTGAGAAAAACATCACGGGGTGGTGCGCATTGTATGGGTGTGTGTTACATTGGATTCACTAGTAGGAGTGAGAAAACATCACGTGGTGGTGCGCATTTTATGGGTGTGTGTTACATTACATTCACTATTAGGAGTGAGAAAAACATCACGGGGTGGTGCGCATTGTATGGGTGTGTGTTACATTACATTCACTAGTAGGATTGAGAAAAACATCACTGGGTGGTGCGCATTGTATGGGTGTGTGTTACATTACATTCACTAGTAGGAGTGAGAAAAACATCACGGGGTGGTGCGCATTGTATGGGTGTGTGTTACATTAGATTCACTAGTAGCAGTGAGAAAAACATCACGGGGTGGTGCGCATTGTATGGGTGTGTGTTACATTACATTCACTAGTAGCAGTGAGAAAAACATCACGGGGTGGTGCGCATTGTATGGGTGTATGTTACATTACATTCACTAGTAGCAGTGAGAAAAACAACACGGGTTGGTGCGCATTGTATGGGTGTGTGTTACATTAGATTCACTAGTAGCAGTTAGAAAAACATCAAGGGGTGGTGCGCATTGTATGGGTGTGTGTTACATTAGATTCACTAGTAGCAGTGAGAAAAACATCACGGGGTGGTGCGCATTGTATGGGTGTGTGTTACATTAGATTCACTAGTAGCAGTGAGAAAAACATCACGGGGTGGTACGCATTGTATGGGCGTGTGTTACATTAGATTCACTAGTAGCAGTGAGAAAAACATCACGGGGTGGTGCGCATTGTATGGGTGTGTGTTACATTAGATTCACTAGTAGGAGTGAAAAACATCTCGGGGTGGTGCGCATTGTATGGGTGTGTGTTACATTGGATTCACTAGTAGGAGTGAGAAAAACATCACGGGATGGTGCGCATCGTATAGGTGTGTGTTACATTAGATTCACTAGTAGCAGTGAGAAAAACATCACGGGGTGGTGCGCATTGTATGGGTGTGTGTTACATTAGATTCACTAGTAGGAGTGAAAAACATCACGGGGTGGTGCGCATTGTATGGGTGTGTGTTACATTACATTCACTAGTAGGAATGAGAAAAACATCACGGGGTGGTGCGCATTGTATGGGTGTGTGTTACATTAGATTCACTAGTAGCAGTTAGAAAAACATCACGGGGTGGTGCGCATTGTATGGGTGTGTGTTACATTAGATTCACTAGTAGCAGTGAGAAAAACATCACGGGGTGGTGCGCATTGTATGGGTGTGTGTTACATTAGATTCACTAGTAGCAGTGAAGAAAACATCACGGGGTGGTACGCATTGTATGGGCGTGTGTTACATTAGATTCACTAGTAGCAGTGAGAAAAACATCACGGGGTGGTGCGCATTGTATGGGTGTGTGTTACATTAGATTCACTAGTAGGAGTGAAAAACATCACGGGGTGGTGCGCATTGTATGGGTGTGTGTTACATTGGATTCACTAGTAGGAGTGAGAAAAACATCACGGGGTGGTGCGCATCGTATAGGTGTGTGTTACATTAGATTCACTAGTAGCAGTGAGAAAAACATCACGGGGTGGTGCGCATTGTATGGGTGTGTGTTACATTAGATTCACTAGTAGGAGTGAGAAAAACATCACGGGGTGGTGCGCATTGTATGGGTGTGTGTTACATTACATTCACTAGTAGCAGTTTGAAAAACATCACGGGGTGGTGCGCATTGTATGGGTGTGTGTTACATTACATTCACTAGTAGCAGTGAGAAAAACAACACGGGTTGGTGCGCATTGTATGGGTGTGTGTTACATTAGATTCACTAGTAGCAGTTAGAAAAACATCACGGGGTGGTCCGCATTGTATGGGTGTGTGTTACATTAGATTCACTAGTAGCAGTGAGAAAAACATCACGGGGTGGTGCGCATTGTATGGGTGTGTGTTACATTGGATTCACTAGTAGGAGTGAGAAAACATCACGTGGTGGTGCGCATTGTATGGGTGTGTGATACATTACATTCACTAGTAGGAGTGAGAAAAACATCACGGGGTGGTGCGCATTGTATGGGTGTGTGTTACATTACATTCACTAGTAGGATTGAGAAAAACATCACTGGGTGGTGCGCATTGTATGGGTGTGTGTTACATTACATTCACTAGTAGGAGTGAGAAAAACATCACGGGGTGGTGCGCATTGTATGGGTGTGTGTTACATTAGATTCACTAGTAGCAGTGAGAAAAACATCACGGGGTGGTGCGCATTGTATGGGTGTGTGTTACATTACATTCACTAGTAGCAGTGAGAAAAACATCACGGGGTGGTGCGCATTGTATGGGTGTATGTTACATTACATTCACTAGTAGCAGTGAAAAAAACAACATGGGTTGGTGCGCATTGTATGGGTGTGTGTTACTTTAGATTCACTAGTAGCAGTTAGAAAAACATCAAGGGGTGGTGCGCATTGTATGGGTGTGTGTTACATTAGATTCACTAGTAGCAGTGAGAAAAACATCACGGGGTGGTGCGCATTGTATGGGTGTGTGTTACATTAGATTCACTAGTAGCAGTGAGAAAAACATCACGGGGTGGTACGCATTGTATGGGCGTGTGTTACATTAGATTCACTAGTAGCAGTGAGAAAAACATCACGGGGTGGTGCGCATTGTATGGGTGTGTGTTACATTAGATTCACTAGTAGGAGTGAAAAACATCACGGGGTGGTGCGCATTGTATGGGTGTGTGTTACATTGGATTCACTAGTAGGAGTGAGAAAAACATCACGGGGTGGTGCGCATCGTATAGGTGTGTGTTACATTAGATTCACTAGTAGCAGTGAGAAAAACATCACGGGGTGGTGCGCATTGTATGGGTGTGTGTTACATTAGATTCAGTAGTAGGAGTGAAAAACATCACGGGGTGGTGCGCATTGTATGGGTGTGGGTTACATTGGATTCACTAGTAGGAGTGAGAAAAACATCACGGGGTGGTGCGCATCGTATAGGTGTGTGTTACATTAGATTCACTAGTAGCAGTGAGAAAAACATCACGGGGTGGTGCGCATTGTATGGGTGTGTGTTACATTAGATTCACTAGTAGGAGTGAGAAAAACATCACGGGGTGGTGCGCATTGTATGGGTGTGTGTTACATTACATTCACTAGTAGGAATGAGAAAAACATCACGGGGTGGTGCGCATTGTATGGGTGTGTGTTACATTAGATTCACTAGTAGCAGTTAGAAAAACATCACGGGGTGGTGCGCATTGTATGGGTGTGTGTTACATTAGATTCACTAGTAGCAGTGAGAAAAACATCACGGGGTGGTGCGCATTGCATGGGTGTGTGTTACATTAGATTCACTAGTAGCAGTGAAGAAAACATCACGGGGTGGTACGCATTGTATGGGCGTGTGTTACATTAGATTCACTAGTAGCAGTGAGAAAAACATCACGTGGTGGTGCGCATTGTATGGGTGTGTGTTACATTAGATTCACTAGTAGGAGTGAAAAACATCACGGGGTGGTGCGCATTGTATGGGTGTGTGTTACATTGGATTCACTAGTAGGAGTGAGAAAAACATCACGGGGTGGTGCGCATCGTGTAGGTGTGTGTTACATTAGATTCACTAGTAGCAGTGAGAAAAACATCACGGGGTGGTGCGCATTGTATGGGTGTGTGTTACATTAGATTCACTAGTAGGAGTGAGAAAAACATCACGGGGTGGTGCGCATTGTATGGGTGTGTGTTACATTACATTCACTAGTAGCAGTGAGAAAAACATCACGGGGTGGTGCGCATTATATGGGTGTGTGTTACATTACATTCACTAGTAGCAGTGAGAAAAACAACACGGGTTGGTGCGCATTGTATGGGTGTGTGTTACATTAGATTCACTAGTAGCAGTTAGAAAAACATCACGGGGTGGTGCGCATTGTATGGGTGTGTGTTACATTAGATTCACTAGTAGCAGTGAGAAAAACATCACGGGGTGGTGCGCATTGTATGGGTGTGTGTTACATTGGATTCACTAGTAGGAGTGAGAAAACATCACGTGGTGGTGCGCATTGTATGGGTGTGTGTTACATTACATTCACTAGTAGGAGTGAGAAAAACATCACGGGGTGGTGCGCATTGTATGGGTGTGTGTTACATTACATTCACTAGTAGGATTGAGAAAAACATCACTGGGTGGTGCGCATTGTATGGGTGTGTGTTACATTACATTCACTAGTAGGAGTGAGAAAAACATCACGGGGTGGTGCGCATTGTATGGGTGTGTGTTACATTAGATTCACTAGTAGCAGTGAGAAAAACATCACGGGGTGGTGCGCATTGTATGGGTGTGTGTTACATTACATTCACTAGTAGCAGTGAGAAAAACATCACGGGGTGGTGCGCATTGTATGGGTGTATGTTACATTACATTCACTAGTAGCAGTGAAAAAAACAACATGGGTTGGTGCGCATTGTATGGGTGTGTGTTACATTAGATTCACTAGTAGCAGTTAGAAAAACATCAAGGGGTGGTGCGCATTGTATGGGTGTGTGTTACATTAGATTCACTAGTAGCAGTGAGAAAAACATCACGGGGTGGTGCGCATTGTATGGGTGTGTGTTACATTAGATTCACTAGTAGCAGTGAGAAAAACATCACGGGGTGGTACGCATTGTATGGGCGTGTGTTACATTAGATTCACTAGTAGCAGTGAGAAAAACATCACGGGGTGGTGCGCATTGTATGGGTGTGTGTTACATTAGATTCACTAGTAGGAGTGAAAAACATCACGGGGTGGTGCGCATTGTATGGGTGTGTGTTACATTGGATTCACTAGTAGGAGTGAGAAAAACATCACGGGGTGGTGCGCATCGTATAGGTGTGTGTTACATTAGATTCACTAGTAGCAGTGAGAAAAACATCACGGGGTGGTGCGCATTGTATGGGTGTGTGTTACATTAGATTCACTAGTAGGAGTGAGAAAAACATCACGGGGTGGTGCGCATTGTATGGGTGTGTGTTACATTACATTCACTAGTAGGAATGAGAAAAACATCACGGGGTGGTGCGCATTGTATGGGTGTATGTTTCATTGGATTCACTAGTAGGAGTGAGAAAAACATCACGGGGTGGTGCACATTGTATGGGTGTGTGTTACATTGGATTCACTAGTAGGAGTGAGAAAAACATCACCGGGTGGTGCGCATTGTATGGGTGTGTGTTACATTGGATTCACTAGTAGGAGTGAGAAAAACATCACGGGGTGGTGCGCATTGTATGTGTGTGTGTTACATTAGATTCACTAGTAGCAGTGAGCAAAACATCACGGGGTGGTGCGCATTGTATGGGTGTGTGTTACATTGGATTCACTAGTAGGAGTGAGAAAAACATCACGGGGTGGTGCGCATTGTATGGGTGTGTGTTACATTGGATTCACTAGTAGGAGTGAGAAAAACATCACGGGGTGGTGCGCATTGTATGGGTGTGTGTTACATTAGATTCACTAGTAGCAGTGAGAAAAACATCAAGGGGTGGTGCGCATTGTATGGGTGTGTGTTACATTAGATTCACTAGTAGGAGTGAGAAAAACATCACGGGTGGTGCGCATTGTATGGCTGTGTGTTACATTGGATTCACTAGTAGGAGTGAGAAAAACATCACGGGGTGGTGCGCATTGTATGGGTGTGTGTTACATTGGATTCACTAGTAGGAGTGAGAAAAACATCACGGGGTGGTGCGCATTGTATGGTTGTGTGTTACATTACATTCACTAGTAGGAGTGAGAAAAACATCACGGGGTGGTGCGCATTGTATATGTGTGTGTTACATTACATTCACTACTAGGAGTGAGAAAAACATCACGGGGTGGTGCGCATTGTATGGGTGTGTGTTACATTACATTCACTAGTAGGAGTGAGAAAAACATCACGGGGTGGTGCGCATTGTATGGGTGTGTGTTACATTGGATTCACTAGTAGGAGTGAGAAAAACATCACGGGGTGGTGCGCATTGTATGGGTGTGTGTTACATTGGATTCACTAGTAGGAGTGAGAAAAACATCACGGGGTGGATCGCATTGTATGGGTGTGTGTTACATTACATTCACTAGTAGGAGTGAGAAAAACATCACGGGGTGGTGCGCATTGTATATGTGTTTGTTACATTACATTCACTACTAGGAGTGAGAAAAACATCACGGGGTGGTGAGCATTGTATGGGTGTGTGTTACATTACATTCACTAGTAGGAGTGAGAAAAACATCACGGGGTGGTGCGCATTGTATGGGTGTGTGTTACATTACATTCACTAGTAGGAGTGAAAAACATCACGGGGTGGTGCGCATTGTATGGGTGTGTGTTACATTGGATTCACTAGTAGGAGTGAGAAAAACATCACGGGGTGGTGCGCATCGTATAGGTGTGTGTTACATTAGATTCACTAGTAGCAGTGAGAAAAACATCACGGGGTGGTGCGCATTGTATGGGTGTGTGTTACATTAGATTCACTAGTAGGAGTGAGAAAAACATCACGGGGTGGTGCGCATTGTATGGGTGTGTGTTACATTACATTCACTAGTAGGAATGAGAAAAACATCACGGGGTGGTGCGCATTGTATGGGTGTGTGTTACATTAGATTCACTAGTAGCAGTTAGAAAAACATCACGGGGTGGTGCGCATTGTATGGGTGTGTGTTACATTAGATTCACTAGTAGCAGTGAGAAAAACATCACGGGGTGGTGCGCATTGTATGGGTGTGTGTTACATTAGATTCACTAGTAGCAGTGAAGAAAACATCACGGGGTGGTACGCATTGTATGGGCGTGTGTTACATTAGATTCACTAGTAGCAGTGAGAAAAACATCACGGGGTGGTGCGCATTGTATGGGTGTGTGTTACATTAGATTCACTAGTAGGAGTGAAAAACATCACGGGGTGGTGCGCATTGTATGGGTGTGTGTTACATTGGATTCACTAGTAGGAGTGAGAAAAACATCACGGGGTGGTGCGCATCGTGTAGGTGTGTGTTACATTAGATTCACTAGTAGCAGTGAGAAAAACATCACGGGGTGGTGCGCATTGTATGGGTGTGTGTTACATTAGATTCACTAGTAGGAGTGAGAAAAACATCACGGGGTGGTGCGCATTGTATGGGTGTGTGTTACATTACATTCACTAGTAGCAGTGAGAAAAACATCACGGGGTGGTGCGCATTATATGGGTGTGTGTTACATTACATTCACTAGTAGCAGTGAGAAAAACAACACGGGTTGGTGCGCATTGTATGGGTGTGTGTTACATTAGATTCACTAGTAGCAGTTAGAAAAACATCACGGGGTGGTGCGCATTGTATGGGTGTGTGTTACATTAGATTCACTAGTAGCAGTGAGAAAAACATCACGGGGTGGTGCGCATTGTATGGGTGTGTGTTACATTGGATTCACTAGTAGGAGTGAGAAAACATCACGTGGTGGTGCGCATTGTATGGGTGTGTGTTACATTACATTCACTAGTAGGAGTGAGAAAAACATCACGGGGTGGTGCGCATTGTATGGGTGTGTGTTACATTACATTCACTAGTAGGATTGAGAAAAACATCACTGGGTGGTGCGCATTGTATGGGTGTGTGTTACATTACATTCACTAGTAGGAGTGAGAAAAACATCACGGGGTGGTGCGCATTGTATGGGTGTGTGTTACATTAGATTCACTAGTAGCAGTGAGAAAAACATCACGGGGTGGTGCGCATTGTATGGGTGTGTGTTACATTACATTCACTAGTAGCAGTGAGAAAAACATCACGGGGTGGTGCGCATTGTATGGGTGTATGTTACATTACATTCACTAGTAGCAGTGAAAAAAACAACATGGGTTGGTGCGCATTGTATGGGTGTGTGTTACATTAGATTCACTAGTAGCAGTTAGAAAAACATCAAGGGGTGGTGCGCATTGTATGGGTGTGTGTTACATTAGATTCACTAGTAGCAGTGAGAAAAACATCACGGGGTGGTGCGCATTGTATGGGTGTGTGTTACATTAGATTCACTAGTAGCAGTGAGAAAAACATCACGGGGTGGTACGCATTGTATGGGCGTGTGTTACATTAGATTCACTAGTAGCAGTGAGAAAAACATCACGGGGTGGTGCGCATTGTATGGGTGTGTGTTACATTAGATTCACTAGTAGGAGTGAAAAACATCACGGGGTGGTGCGCATTGTATGGGTGTGTGTTACATTGGATTCACTAGTAGGAGTGAGAAAAACATCACGGGGTGGTGCGCATCGTATAGGTGTGTGTTACATTAGATTCACTAGTAGCAGTGAGAAAAACATCACGGGGTGGTGCGCATTGTATGGGTGTGTGTTACATTAGATTCACTAGTAGGAGTGAGAAAAACATCACGGGGTGGTGCGCATTGTATGGGTGTGTGTTACATTACATTCACTAGTAGGAATGAGAAAAACATCACGGGGTGGTGCGCATTGTATGGGTGTATGTTACATTGGATTCACTAGTAGGAGTGAGAAAAACATCACGGGGTGGTGCACATTGTATGGGTGTGTGTTACATTGGATTCACTAGTAGGAGTGAGAAAAACATCACCGGGTGGTGCGCATTGTATGGGTGTGTGTTACATTGGATTCACTAGTAGGAGTGAGAAAAACATCACGGGGTGGTGCGCATTGTATGGGTGTGTGTTACATTAGATTCACTAGTAGCAGTGAGCAAAACATCACGGGGTGGTGCGCATTGTATGGGTGTGTGTTACATTGGATTCACTAGTAGGAGTGAGAAAAACATCACGGGGTGGTGCGCATTGTATGGGTGTGTGTTACATTGGATTCACTAGTAGGAGTGAGAAAAACATCACGGGGTGGTGCGCATTGTATGGGTGTGTGTTACATTACATTCACTAGTAGGAATGAGAAAAACATCACGGGGTGGTGCGCATTGTATGGGTGTGTGTTACATTAGATTCACTAGTAGCAGTTAGAAAAACATCACGGGGTGGTGCGCATTGTATGGGTGTGTGTTACATTAGATTCACTAGTAGCAGTGAGAAAAACATCACGGGGTGGTGCGCATTGTATGGGTGTGTGTTACATTAGATTCACTAGTAGCAGTGAAGAAAACATCACGGGGTGGTACGCATTGTATGGGCGTGTGTTACATTAGATTCACTAGTAGCAGTGAGAAAAACATCACGGGGTGGTGCGCATTGTATGGGTGTGTGTTACATTAGATTCACTAGTAGGAGTGAAAAACATCACGGGGTGGTGCGCATTGTATGGGTGTGTGTTACATTGGATTCACTAGTAGGAGTGAGAAAAACATCACGGGGTGGTGCGCATCGTGTAGGTGTGTGTTACATTAGATTCACTAGTAGCAGTGAGAAAAACATCACGGGGTGGTGCGCATTGTATGGGTGTGTGTTACATTAGATTCACTAGTAGGAGTGAGAAAAACATCACGGGGTGGTGCGCATTGTATGGGTGTGTGTTACATTACATTCACTAGTAGCAGTGAGAAAAACATCACGGGGTGGTGCGCATTATATGGGTGTGTGTTACATTACATTCACTAGTAGCAGTGAGAAAAACAACACGGGTTGGTGCGCATTGTATGGGTGTGTGTTACATTAGATTCACTAGTAGCAGTTAGAAAAACATCACGGGGTGGTGCGCATTGTATGGGTGTGTGTTACATTAGATTCACTAGTAGCAGTGAGAAAAACATCACGGGGTGGTGCGCATTGTATGGGTGTGTGTTACATTGGATTCACTAGTAGGAGTGAGAAAACATCACGTGGTGGTGCGCATTGTATGGGTGTGTGTTACATTACATTCACTAGTAGGAGTGAGAAAAACATCACGGGGTGGTGCGCATTGTATGGGTGTGTGTTACATTACATTCACTAGTAGGATTGAGAAAAACATCACTGGGTGGTGCGCATTGTATGGGTGTGTGTTACATTACATTCACTAGTAGGAGTGAGAAAAACATCACGGGGTGGTGCGCATTGTATGGGTGTGTGTTACATTAGATTCACTAGTAGCAGTGAGAAAAACATCACGGGGTGGTGCGCATTGTATGGGTGTGTGTTACATTACATTCACTAGTAGCAGTGAGAAAAACATCACGGGGTGGTGCGCATTGTATGGGTGTATGTTACATTACATTCACTAGTAGCAGTGAAAAAAACAACATGGGTTGGTGCGCATTGTATGGGTGTGTGTTACATTAGATTCACTAGTAGCAGTTAGAAAAACATCAAGGGGTGGTGCGCATTGTATGGGTGTGTGTTACATTAGATTCACTAGTAGCAGTGAGAAAAACATCACGGGGTGGTGCGCATTGTATGGGTGTGTGTTACATTAGATTCACTAGTAGCAGTGAGAAAAACATCACGGGGTGGTACGCATTGTATGGGCGTGTGTTACATTAGATTCACTAGTAGCAGTGAGAAAAACATCACGGGGTGGTGCGCATTGTATGGGTGTGTGTTACATTAGATTCACTAGTAGGAGTGAAAAACATCACGGGGTGGTGCGCATTGTATGGGTGTGTGTTACATTGGATTCACTAGTAGGAGTGAGAAAAACATCACGGGGTGGTGCGCATCGTATAGGTGTGTGTTACATTAGATTCACTAGTAGCAGTGAGAAAAACATCACGGGGTGGTGCGCATTGTATGGGTGTGTGTTACATTAGATTCACTAGTAGGAGTGAGAAAAACATCACGGGGTGGTGCGCATTGTATGGGTGTGTGTTACATTACATTCACTAGTAGGAATGAGAAAAACATCACGGGGTGGTGCGCATTGTATGGGTGTATGTTACATTGGATTCACTAGTAGGAGTGAGAAAAACATCACGGGGTGGTGCACATTGTATGGGTGTGTGTTACATTGGATTCACTAGTAGGAGTGAGAAAAACATCACCGGGTGGTGCGCATTGTATGGGTGTGTGTTACATTGGATTCACTAGTAGGAGTGAGAAAAACATCACGGGGTGGTGCGCATTGTATGGGTGTGTGTTACATTAGATTCACTAGTAGCAGTGAGCAAAACATCACGGGGTGGTGCGCATTGTATGGGTGTGTGTTACATTGGATTCACTAGTAGGAGTGAGAAAAACATCACGGGGTGGTGCGCATTGTATGGGTGTGTGTTACATTGGATTCACTAGTAGGAGTGAGAAAAACATCACGGGGTGGTGCGCATTGTATGGGTGTGTGTTACATTAGATTCACTAGTAGCAGTGAGAAAAACATCAAGGGGTGGTGCGCATTGTATGGGTGTGTGTTACATTAGATTCACTAGTAGGAGTGAGAAAAACATCACGGGTGGTGCGCATTGTATGGCTGTGTGTTACATTGGATTCACTAGTAGGAGTGAGAAAAACATCACGGGGTGGTGCGCATTGTATGGGTGTGTGTTACATTGGATTCACTAGTAGGAGTGAGAAAAACATCACGGGGTGGTGCGCATTGTATGGTTGTGTGTTACATTACATTCACTAGTAGGAGTGAGAAAAACATCACGGGGTGGTGCGCATTGTATATGTGTGTGTTACATTACATTCACTACTAGGAGTGAGAAAAACATCACGGGGTGGTGCGCATTGTATGGGTGTGTGTTACATTACATTCACTAGTAGGAGTGAGAAAAACATCACGGGGTGGTGCGCATTGTATGGGTGTGTGTTACATTGGATTCACTAGTAGGAGTGAGAAAAACATCACGGGGTGGTGCGCATTGTATGGGTGTGTGTTACATTGGATTCACTAGTAGGAGTGAGAAAAACATCACGGGGTGGATCGCATTGTATGGGTGTGTGTTACATTACATTCACTAGTAGGAGTGAGAAAAACATCACGGGGTGGTGCGCATTGTATATGTGTTTGTTACATTACATTCACTACTAGGAGTGAGAAAAACATCACGGGGTGGTGAGCATTGTATGGGTGTGTGTTACAATACATTCACTAGTAGGAGTGAGAAAAACATCACGGGGTGGTGCGCATGGTATGGGTGTGTGTTCCATTACATTCACTAGTAGGAGTGAGAAAAACATCACGGGGTGGTGCGCATTGTATGGGTGTGTGTTACATTACATTCAATAGTAGGAGTGAGAAAAACATCACGGGGTGGTGCGCATTGTATGGGTGTGTGTTACATTACATTCACTAGTAGGATTGAGAAAAACATCACGGGGTGGTGCGCATTGTATGGGTGTGTGTTACATTACATTCACTATTAGGAGTGAGAAAAACATCACGGGGTGGTGCGCATTGTATGGGTGTGTGTTACATTAGAATCACAAGTAGGAGTGAGAAAAACATCACGGGGTGGTGCGCATTGTATGGGTGTGTGTTACATTGGATTCACTAGTAGGAGTGAGAAAAACATCACGGGGTGGTGCGCATTGTATGGGTGTGTGTTACATTGGATTCACTAGTAGGAGTGAGAAAAACATCACGGGGTGGTGCGCATTGTATGGGTGTGTGTTACATTAGATTCACTAGTAGCAGTGAGAAAAACATCAAGGGGTGGTGCGCATTGTATGGGTGTGTGTTACATTGGATTCACTAGTAGGAGTGAGAAAAACATCACGGGGTGGTTCGCATTGTATGGGTGTGTGTTACATTACATTCACTATTAGGAGTGAGAAAAACATCACGGGGTGGTGCGCATTGTATGGGTGTGTGTTACATTAGATTCACTAGTAGCAGTGAGAAAAACATCACGGGGTGGTGCGCATTGTATGGGTGTGTGTTACATTGGATTCACTAGTAGGAGTGAGAAAACATCACGTGGTGGTGCGCATTGTATGGGTGTGTGTTACATTACATTCACTAGTAGGAGTGAGAAAAACATCACGGGGTGGTGCGCATTGTATGGGTGTGTGTTACATTACATTCACTAGTAGGATTGAGAAAAACATCACTGGGTGGTGCGCATTGTATGGGTGTGTGTTACATTACATTCACTAGTAGGAGTGAGAAAAACATCACGGGGTGGTGCGCATTGTATGGGTGTGTGTTACATTAGATTCACTAGTAGCAGTGAGAAAAACATCACGGGGTGGTGCGCATTGTATGGGTGTGTGTTACATTACATTCACTAGTAGCAGTGAGAAAAACATCACGGGGTGGTGCGCATTGTATGGGTGTATGTTACATTACATTCACTAGTAGCAGTGAAAAAAACAACATGGGTTGGTGCGCATTGTATGGGTGTGTGTTACATTAGATTCACTAGTAGCAGTTAGAAAAACATCAAGGGGTGGTGCGCATTGTATGGGTGTGTGTTACATTAGATTCACTAGTAGCAGTGAGAAAAACATCACGGGGTGGTGCGCATTGTATGGGTGTGTGTTACATTAGATTCACTAGTAGCAGTGAGAAAAACATCACGGGGTGGTACGCATTGTATGGGCGTGTGTTACATTAGATTCACTAGTAGCAGTGAGAAAAACATCACGGGGTGGTGCGCATTGTATGGGTGTGTGTTACATTAGATTCACTAGTAGGAGTGAAAAACATCACGGGGTGGTGCGCATTGTATGGGTGTGTGTTACATTGGATTCACTAGTAGGAGTGAGAAAAACATCACGGGGTGGTGCGCATCGTATAGGTGTGTGTTACATTAGATTCACTAGTAGCAGTGAGAAAAACATCACGGGGTGGTGCGCATTGTATGGGTGTGTGTTACATTAGATTCACTAGTAGGAGTGAGAAAAACATCACGGGGTGGTGCGCATTGTATGGGTGTGTGTTACATTACATTCACTAGTAGGAATGAGAAAAACATCACGGGGTGGTGCGCATTGTATGGGTGTATGTTACATTGGATTCACTAGTAGGAGTGAGAAAAACATCACGGGGTGGTGCACATTGTATGGGTGTGTGTTACATTGGATTCACTAGTAGGAGTGAGAAAAACATCACCGGGTGGTGCGCATTGTATGGGTGTGTGTTACATTGGATTCACTAGTAGGAGTGAGAAAAACATCACGGGGTGGTGCGCATTGTATGGGTGTGTGTTACATTAGATTCACTAGTAGCAGTGAGCAAAACATCACGGGGTGGTGCGCATTGTATGGGTGTGTGTTACATTGGATTCACTAGTAGGAGTGAGAAAAACATCACGGGGTGGTGCGCATTGTATGGGTGTGTGTTACATTGGATTCACTAGTAGGAGTGAGAAAAACATCACGGGGTGGTGCGCATTGTATGGGTGTGTGTTACATTAGATTCACTAGTAGCAGTGAGAAAAACATCAAGGGGTGGTGCGCATTGTATGGGTGTGTGTTACATTAGATTCACTAGTAGGAGTGAGAAAAACATCACGGGTGGTGCGCATTGTATGGCTGTGTGTTACATTGGATTCACTAGTAGGAGTGAGAAAAACATCACGGGGTGGTGCGCATTGTATGGGTGTGTGTTACATTGGATTCACTAGTAGGAGTGAGAAAAACATCACGGGGTGGTGCGCATTGTATGGTTGTGTGTTACATTACATTCACTAGTAGGAGTGAGAAAAACATCACGGGGTGGTGCGCATTGTATATGTGTGTGTTACATTACATTCACTACTAGGAGTGAGAAAAACATCACGGGGTGGTGCGCATTGTATGGGTGTGTGTTACATTACATTCACTAGTAGGAGTGAGAAAAACATCACGGGGTGGTGCGCATTGTATGGGTGTGTGTTACATTGGATTCACTAGTAGGAGTGAGAAAAACATCACGGGGTGGTGCGCATTGTATGGGTGTGTGTTACATTGGATTCACTAGTAGGAGTGAGAAAAACATCACGGGGTGGATCGCATTGTATGGGTGTGTGTTACATTACATTCACTAGTAGGAGTGAGAAAAACATCACGGGGTGGTGCGCATTGTATATGTGTTTGTTACATTACATTCACTACTAGGAGTGAGAAAAACATCACGGGGTGGTGAGCATTGTATGGGTGTGTGTTACAATACATTCACTAGTAGGAGTGAGAAAAACATCACGGGGTGGTGCGCATGGTATGGGTGTGTGTTCCATTACATTCACTAGTAGGAGTGAGAAAAACATCACGGGGTGGTGCGCATTGTATGGGTGTGTGTTACATTACATTCAATAGTAGGAGTGAGAAAAACATCACGGGGTGGTGCGCATTGTATGGGTGTGTGTTACATTACATTCACTAGTAGGATTGAGAAAAACATCACGGGGTGGTGCGCATTGTATGGGTGTGTGTTACATTACATTCACTATTAGGAGTGAGAAAAACATCACGGGGTGGTGCGCATTGTATGGGTGTGTGTTACATTAGAATCACAAGTAGGAGTGAGAAAAACATCACGGGGTGGTGCGCATTGTATGGGTGTGTGTTACATTGGATTCACTAGTAGGAGTGAGAAAAACATCACGGGGTGGTGCGCATTGTATGGGTGTGTGTTACATTGGATTCACTAGTAGGAGTGAGAAAAACATCACGGGGTGGTGCGCATTGTATGGGTGTGTGTTACATTAGATTCACTAGTAGCAGTGAGAAAAACATCAAGGGGTGGTGCGCATTGTATGGGTGTGTGTTACATTGGATTCACTAGTAGGAGTGAGAAAAACATCACGGGGTGGTTCGCATTGTATGGGTGTGTGTTACATTACATTCACTATTAGGAGTGAGAAAAACATCACGGGGTGGTGCGCATTGTATGGGTGTGTGTTACATTAGATTCACTAGTAGCAGTGAGAAAAACATCACGGGGTGGTGCGCATTGTATGGGTGTGTGTTACATTGGATTCACTAGTAGGAGTGAGAAAACATCACGTGGTGGTGCGCATTGTATGGGTGTGTGTTACATTACATTCACTAGTAGGAGTGAGAAAAACATCACGGGGTGGTGCGCATTTTATGGGTGTGTGTTACATTACATTCACTAGTAGGATTGAGAAAAACATCACTGGGTGGTGCGCATTGTATGGGTGTGTGTTACATTACATTCACTAGTAGGAGTGAGAAAAACATCACGGGGTGGTGCGCATTGTATGGGTGTGTGTTACATTAGATTCACTAGTAGCAGTGAGAAAAACATCACGGGGTGGTGCGCATTGTATGGGTGTGTGTTACATTACATTCACTAGTAGCAGTGAGAAAAACATCACGGGGTGGTGCGCATTGTATGGGTGTATGTTACATTACATTCACTAGTAGCAGTGAAAAAAACAACATGGGTTGGTGCGCATTGTATGGGTGTGTGTTACATTAGATTCACTAGTAGCAGTTAGAAAAACATCAAGGGGTGGTGCGCATTGTATGGGTGTGTGTTACATTAGATTCGCTAGTAGCAGTGAGAAAAACATCACGGGGTGGTGCGCATTGTATGGGTGTGTGTTACATTAGATTCACTAGTAGCAGTGAGAAAAACATCACGGGGTGGTACGCATTGTATGGGCGTGTGTTACATTAGATTCACTAGTAGCAGTGAGAAAAACATCACGGGGTGGTGCGCATTGTATGGGTGTGTGTTACATTAGATTCACTAGTAGGAGTGAAAAACATCACGGGGTGGTGCGCATTGTATGGGTGTGTGTTACATTGGATTCACTAGTAGGAGTGAGAAAAACATCACGGGGTGGTGCGCATCGTATAGGTGTGTGTTACATTAGATTCACTAGTAGCAGTGAGAAAAACATCACGGGGTGGTGCGCATTGTATGGGTGTGTGTTACATTAGATTCACTAGTAGGAGTGAGAAAAACATCACGGGGTGGTGCGCATTGTATGGGTGTGTGTTACATTACATTCACTAGTAGGAATGAGAAAAACATCACGGGGTGGTGCGCATTGTATGGGTGTATGTTACATTGGATTCACTAGTAGGAGTGAGAAAAACATCACGGGGTGGTGCACATTGTATGGGTGTGTGTTACATTGGATTCACTAGTAGGAGTGAGAAAAACATCACCGGGTGGTGCGCATTGTATGGGTGTGTGTTACATTGGATTCACTAGTAGGAGTGAGAAAAACATCACGGGGTGGTGCGCATTGTATGGGTGTGTGTTACATTAGATTCACTAGTAGCAGTGAGCAAAACATCACGGGGTGGTGCGCATTGTATGGGTGTGTGTTACATTGGATTCACTAGTAGGAGTGAGAAAAACATCACGGGGTGGTGCGCATTGTATGGGTGTGTGTTACATTGGATTCACTAGTAGGAGTGAGAAAAACATCACGGGGTGGTGCGCATTGTATGGGTGTGTGTTACATTAGATTCACTAGTAGCAGTGAGAAAAACATCAAGGGGTGGTGCGCATTGTATGGGTGTGTGTTACATTAGATTCACTAGTAGGAGTGAGAAAAACATCACGGGTGGTGCGCATTGTATGGCTGTGTGTTACATTGGATTCACTAGTAGGAGTGAGAAAAACATCACGGGGTGGTGCGCATTGTATGGGTGTGTGTTACATTGGATTCACTAGTAGGAGTGAGAAAAACATCACGGGGTGGTGCGCATTGTATGGTTGTGTGTTACATTACATTCACTAGTAGGAGTGAGAAAAACATCACGGGGTGGTGCGCATTGTATATGTGTGTGTTACATTACATTCACTACTAGGAGTGAGAAAAACATCACGGGGTGGTGAGCATTGTATGGGTGTGTGTTACATTACATTCACTAGTAGGAGTGAGAAAAACATCACGGGGTGGTGCGCATTGTATGGGTGTGTGTTACATTGGATTCACTAGTAGGAGTGAGAAAAACATCACGGGGTGGTGCGCATTGTATGGGTGTGTGTTACATTGGATTCACTAGTAGGAGTGAGAAAAACATCACGGGGTGGATCGCATTGTATGGGTGTGTGTTACATTACATTCACTAGTAGGAGTGAGAAAAACATCACGGGGTGGTGCGCATTGTATATGTGTTTGTTACATTACATTCACTACTAGGAGTGAGAAAAACATCACGGGGTGGTGAGCATTGTATGGGTGTGTGTTACATTACATTCACTAGTAGGAGTGAGAAAAACATCACGGGGTGGTGCGCATTGTATGGGTGTGTGTTACATTACATTCACTAGTAGGAGTGAGAAAAACATCACGGGGTGGTGCGCATTGTATGGGTGTGTGTTACATTACATTCAATAGTAGGAGTGAGAAAAACATCACGGGGTGGTGCGCATTGTATGGGTGTGTGTTACATTACATTCACTAGTAGGATTGAGAAAAACGTCACGGGGTGGTGCGCATTGTATGGGTGTGTGTTACATTACATTCACTATTAGGAGTGAGAAAAACATCACGGGGTGGTGCGCATTGTATGGGTGTGTGTTACATTAGAATCACAAGTAGGAGTGAGAAAAACATCACGGGGTGGTGCGCATTGTATGGGTGTGTGTTACATTGGATTCACTAGTAGGAGTGAGAAAAACATCACGGGGTGGTGCGCATTGTATGGGTGTGTGTTACATTAGATTCACTAGTAGCAGTGAGAAAAACATCAAGGGGTGGTGCGCATTGTATGGGTGTGTGTTACATTAGATTCACTAGTAGGAGTGAGAAAAACATCACGGGTGGTGCGCATTGTATGGCTGTGTGTTACATTGGATTCACTAGTAGGAGTGAGAAAAACATCACGGGGTGGTGCGCATTGTATGGGTGTGTATTACATTGGATTCACTAGTAGGAGTGAGAAAAACATCACGGGGTGGTGCGCATTGTATGGGTGTGTGTTACATTACATTCACTAGTAGGAGTGAGAAAAACATCACGGGGTGGTGCGCATTGTATATGTGTGTGTTACATTACATTCACTACTAGGAGTGAGAAAAACATCACGGGGTGGTGAGCATTGTACGGGTGTGTGTTACATTACATTCACTAGTAGGAGTGAGAAAAACATCACGGGGTGGTGCGCATTGTATGGGTGTGTGTTACATTGGATTCACTAGTAGGAGTGAGAAAAACATCACGGGGTGGTGCGCATTGTATGGGTGTGTGTTACATTGGATTCACTAGTAGGAGTGAGAAAAACATCACGGGGTGGTGCGCATTGTATATGTGTTTGTTACATTACATTCACTACTAGGAGTGAGAAAAACATCACGGGGTGGTGAGCATTGTATGGGTGTGTGTTACATTACATTCACTAGTAGGAGTGAGAAAAACATCACGGGGTGGTGCGCATTGTATGGGTGTGTGTTACATTACATTCACTAGTAGGAGTGAGAAAAACATCACGGGGTGGTGCGCATTGTATGGGTGTGTGTTACATTACATTCAATAGTAGGAGTGAGAAAAACATCACGGGGTGGTGCGCATTGTATGGGTGTGTGTTACATTACATTCACTAGTAGGATTGAGAAAAACATCACGGGGTGGTGCGCATTGTATGGGTTTGTGTTACATTACATTCACTATTAGGAGTGAGAAAAACATCACGGGGTGGTGCGCATTGTATGGGTGTGTGTTACATTAGAATCACAAGTAGGAGTGAGAAAAACATCACGGGGTGGTGCGCATTGTATATGTGTTTGTTACATTACATTCACTACTAGGAGTGAGAAAAACATCACGGGGTGGTGAGCATTGTATGGGTGTGTGTTACATTAGAATCACAAGTAGGAGTGAGAAAAACATCACGGGGTGGTGCGCATTGTATATGTGTTTGTTACATTACATTCACTACTAGGAGTGAGAAAAACATCACGGGGTGGTGAGCATTGTATGGGTGTGTGTTACATTACATTCACTAGTAGGAGTGAGAAAAACATCACGGGGTGGTGCGCATTGTATGGGTGTGTGTTACATTACATTCACTAGTAGGAGTGAGAAAAACATCACGGGGTGGTGCGCATTGTATGGGTGTGTGTTACATTACATTCAATAGTAGGAGTGAGAAAAACATCACGGGGTGGTGCGCATTGTATGGGTGTGTGTTACATTACATTCACTAGTAGGATTGAGAAAAACATCACGGGGTGGTGCGCATTGTATGGGTGTGTGTTACATTGGATTCACTAGTAGGAGTGAGAAAAACATCACGGGGTGGTGCGCATTGTATGGGTGTGTGTTACATTGGATTCACTAGTAGGAGTGAGAAAAACATCACGGGGTGGTGCGCATTGTATGGGTGTGTGTTACATTAGATTCACTAGTAGCAGTGAGAAAAACATCAAGGGGTGGTGCGCATTGTATGGGTGTGTGTTACATTGGATTCACTAGTAGGAGTGAGAAAAACATCACGGGGTGGTTCGCATTGTATGGGTGTGTGTTACATTACATTCACTAGTAGGAGTGAGAAAAACATCACGGGGTGGTGCGCATTGTATATGTGTGTGTTACATTACATTCACTACTCGGAGTGAGAAAAACATCACGGGGTGGTGAGCATTGTGTGGGTGTGTGTTACATTACATTCACTAGTAGCAGTGAGAAAAACATCACGGGGTGGTGCGCATTGTATGGGTGTGTGTTACATTACATTCACTAGTAGCAGTGAGAAAAACATCACGGGGTGGTGCGCATTGTATGGGTGTGTGTTACATTACATTCAATAGTAGGAGTGAGAAAAACATCACGGGGTGGTGCGCATTGTATGGGTGTGTGTTACATTACATTCACTAGTAGGATTGAGAAAAACATCACGGGGTGGTGCGCATTGTATGGGTGTGTGTTACATTACATTCACTATTAGGAGTGAGAAAAACATCACGGGGTGGTGCGCATTGTATGGGTGTGTGTTACATTAGAATCACAAGTAGGAGTGAGAAAAACATCACGGGGTGGTGCGCATTGTATGGGTGTGTGTTACATTGGATTCACTAGTAGGAGTGAGAAAAACATCACGGGGTGGTGCGCATTGTATGGGTGTGTGTTACATTGGATTCACTAGTAGGAGTGAGAAAAACATCACGGGGTGGTGCGCATTGTATGGGTGTGTGTTACATTAGATTCACTAGTAGCAGTGAGAAAAACATCAAGGGGTGGTGCGCATTGTATGGGTGTGTGTTACATTGGATTCACTAGTAGGAGTGAGAAAAACATCACGGGGTGGTGCGCATTGTATGGGTGTGTGTTACATTGGATTCACTAGTAGGAGTGAGAAAAACATCACGGGGTGGTGCGCATTGTATGGGTGTGTGTTACATTGGATGCACTAGTAGGAGTGAGAAAAACATCACGGGGTGGTGCGCATTGTATGGGTGTGTGTTACATTGGATTCACTAGTAGGAGTGAGAAAAACATCACGGGGTGGTTCACATTGTATGGGTGTGTGTTACATTACATTCACTAGTAGGAGTGAGAAAAACATCACGGGGTGGTGCGCATTGTATGGGTGTGTGTTACATTAGATTCACAAGTAGGAGTGAGAAAAACATCACGGGGTGGTGCGCATTGTATGGGTGTGTGTTACATTGGATGCACTAGTAGGAGTGAGAAAAACATCACGAGGTGGTGCGCATTGTATGGGTGTGTGTTACATTGGATTCACTAGTAGGAGTGAGAAAAACATCACGGGGTGGTGCGCATTGTATGGGTGTGTGTTACATTGGATTCACTAGTAGGAGGGAGGAAAACATCACGGGGTGGTGCGCATTGTATGGGTGTGTGTTACATTGGATTCACTAGTAGGAGTGAGAAAAACATCACGGGGTGGTGCGCATTGTATGGGTGTGTGTTACATTACATTCACTAGTAGCAGTGAGAAAAACATCACGGGGTGGTGCGCATTGTATGGGTGTGTGTTACATTACATTCACTAGTAGCAGTGAGAAAAACATCACGGGGTGGTGCGCATTGTATGGGTGTGTGTTACATTAGATTCACTAGTAGCAGTGAGAAAAACATCACGGGGTGGTGCGCATTGTATGGGTGTGTGTTACATGAGATTCAGTAGTAGCAGTGAGAAAAACATCACGGGGTGGTGCGCATTGTATGGGTGTGTGTTACATTAGATTCACTAGTAGCAGTGAGAAAAACATCACGGGGTGGTGCGCATCGTATGGGTGTGTGTTACATTAGATTCACTAGTAGGAGTGAGAAAAACATCACGGGGTGGTGCGCATCGTATGGGTGTGTGTTACATTGGATTCACTAGTAGGAGTGAGAAAAACATCACGGGGTGGTGCGCATCGTATGGGTGTGTGTTACATTGGATTCACTAGTAGGAGTGAGAAAAACATCACGGGGTGGTGCGCATCGTATGGGTGTGTGTTACATTGGATTCACTAGTAGCAGTGAGAAAAACATCACGGGGTGGTGCGCATTGTATGGGTGTGTGTTACATTGGATTCACTAGTAGGAGTGAGAAAAACATCACGTGGTGGTGCGCATTGTATGGGTGTGTGTTACATTACATTCACTAGTAGGAGTGGCAAAAACATCACGGGGTGGTGCGCATTGTATGGGTGTGTGTTACATTACATTCACTAGTAGGATTGAGAAAAACATCACTGGGTGGTGCGCATTGTATGGGTGTGTGTTACATTACATTCACTAGTAGGAGTGAGAAAAACATCACGGGGTGGTGCGCATTGTATGGGTGTGTGTTACATTAGATTCACTAGTAGCAGTGAGAAAAACATCACGGGGTGGTGCGCATTGTATGGGTGTGTGTTACATTACATTCACTAGTAGCAGTGAGAAAAACATCACGGGGTGGTGCGCATTGTATGGGTGTGTGTTACATTACATTCACTAGTAGCAGTGAGAAAAACAACACGGGGTGGTGCGCATTGTATGGGTGTGTGTTACATTAGATTCACTAGTAGCAGTTAGAAAAACATCACGGGGTGGTGCGCATTGTATGGGTGTGTGTTACATTAGATTCACTAGTAGCAGTGAGAAAAACATCACGGGGTGGTGCGCATTGTATGGGTGTGTGTTACATTAGATTCATTAGTAGCAGTGAGAAAAACATCACGGGGTGGTACGCATTGTATGGGCGTGTGTTACATTAGATTCACTAGTAGTAGTGAGAAAAACATCACGGGGTGGTGCGCATTTTATGGGTGTGTGTTACATTAGATTCACTAGTAGGAGTGAAAAACATCACGGGGTGGTTCGCATTGTATGGGTGTGTGTTACATTGGATTCACTAGTAGGAGTGAGAAAAACATCACGGGGTGGTGCGCATCGTATAGGTGTGTGTTACATTAGATTCACTAGTAGCAGTGAGAAAAACATCACGGGGTGGTGCGCATTGTATGGGTGTGTATTACATTAGATTCACTAGTAGGAGTGAGAAAAACATCACGGGGTGGTGCGCATTGTATGGGTGTGTGTTACACTACATTCACTAGTAGGAATGAGAAAAACATCACGGGGTGGTGCGCATTTTATGGGTGTATGTTACATTGGATTCACTAGTAGGAGTGAGAAAAACATCACGGGGTGGTGCACAATGTATGGGTGTGTGTTACATTGGATTCACTAGTAGGAGTGAGAAAAACAACACGTGCTGGTGCGCATTGTATGGGTGTGTGTTACATTGGATTCACTAGTAGGAGTGAGAAAAACATCACGGGGTGGTGCGCATTGTATGGGTGTGTGTTACATTAGATTCACTAGTAGCAGTGAGCAAAACATCACGGGGTGGTGCGCATTGTATGGGTGTGTGTTACATTGGATTCACTAGTAGGAGTGAGAAAAACATCACGGGGTGGTGCGCATTGTATGGGTGTGTGTTACATTGGATTCATTAGTAGGAGTGAGAAAAACATCACGGGGTGGTGCGCATTGTATGGGTGTGTGTTACATTGGATTCATTAGTAGGAGTGAGAAAAACATCACGGGGTGGTGAGCATTGTATGGGTGTGTGTTACATTACATTCACTAGTAGGAGTGAGAAAAACATCACGGGGTGGTGCGCATTGTATGGGTGTGTGTTACATTACATTCACTAGTAGGAGTGAGAAAAACATCACGGAGTGGTGCGCATTGTATAGGTGTGTGTTACATTACATTAAATAGTAGGAGTGAGAAAAACATCACGGGGTGGTGAGCATTGTATGGGTGTGTGTTACATTACATTCACTAGTAGGAGTGAGAAAAACATCACGGGGTGGTGCGCATTGTATGGGTGTGTGTTACATTACATTCACTAGTAGGAGTGAGAAAAACATCACGGAGTGGTGCGCATTGTATAGGTGTGTGTTACATTACATTCAATAGTAGGAGTGAGAAAAACATCACGGGGTGGTGCGCATTGTATGGGTGTGTGTTACATTACATTCACTAGTAGGAGTGAGAAAAACATCACGGGGTGGTGCGCATTGTATGGGGGTGTGTTACATTACATTCACTAGTAGGATTGAGAAAAACATCACGGGGTGGTGCGCATTTTATGGGTGTGTGTTACATTACATTCACTATTAGGAGTGAGAAAAACATCACGCGGTGGTGCGCATTGTATGGGTGTGTGTTACATTACATTCACTAGTAGCAGTGACAAAAACATCACGGGGTGGTGCGCATTGTATGGGTGTGTGTTACATTACATTCACTAGCAGGAGTGAGAAAAACATCACGGGGTGGTGCGCATTGTATGGGTGTGTGTTACATTACATTCACTAGTAGCAGTGACAAAAACATCACGGGCTGGTGCGCATTGTATGGGTGTGTGTTACATTACATTCACTAGTAGGAGTGAGAAAAACATCACGGGGTGGTGCGCATTGTATGGGTGTGTGTTACATTACATTCACTAGTAGGAGTGAGAAAAACATCACGGGGTGGTGCGCATTGTATGGGTGTGTGTTACATTAGATTCACTAGTAGGAGTGAGAAAAACATCACGGGGTGGTGCGCATTGTATGGGTGTGTGTTACATTACATTCACTAGTAGGAGTGAGAAAAACATCACGGGGTGGTGCGCATTGTATGGGTGTGTGTTACATTACATTCACTAATAGGAGTGAGAAAAACATCAAGGGGTGGTGCGCATTGCTTGGGTGTGTGTTACATTACATTCACTAGTAGGAGTGAGAAAAACATCACGGGGTGGTGCGCATTGTATGGGTGTGTGTTACATTACATTCACTAGTAGGATTGAGAAAAACATCACGGGGTGGTGCGCATTGTATGGGTGTGTGTTACATTACATTCACTAGTAGGAGTGAAAAAAACATCACGGGGTGGTGAGCATTGTATGGGTGTGTGTTACATTACATTCACTAGTAGGAGTGAGAAAAACATCACGGGGTGGTGCGCATTGTATGGGTGTGTGTTACATTGGATTCACTAGTAGGAGTGAGAAAAACATCACCCGGTGGTGCGCATTGTATGGGTGTGTGTTACATTACATTCACTAGTAGGAGTTAGAAAATCATCACGGGGTGGTGCGCATTGTATGGGTGTGTGTTACATTACATTCACTAGTAGGAGTGAGAAAAACATCACGGGGTGGTGCGCATTGTATGGGTGTGTGTTACATTACATTCACTAGTAGGAGTGAGAAAAACATCACGGGGTGGTGCGCATTGTATGGGTGTGTGTTACATTACATTCACTACTAGGAGTGCGAAAAACATCACGGGGTGGTGAGCATTGTATGGGTGTGTGTTACATTACTTTCACTAGTAGGAGTGAGAAAAACATCACGGGGTGGTGCGCATTGTATGGGTGTGTGTTACATTACATTCACTAGTAGCAGTGAGAAAAACATCACGGGGTGGTGCGCATTGTATGGGTGTGTGTTACATTACATTCACTACTAAGAGTGAGAAAAACATCACGGGGTGGTGCGCATTGTATGGCTGTGTGTTACATTACATTCACTAGTAGGAGTGAGAAAAACATCACGGGGTGGTGCGCATTGTATGTGTGTGTGTTACATTACATTCACTACTAGGAGTGAGAAAAACATCACGGGGTGGTGAGCATTGTTTGGGTGTGTGTTACACTACATTCACTAGTAGGAGTGAGAAAAACATCACGGGGTGGTGCGCATTGTATGGGTGTGTGTTACATTACATTCACTAGTAGGAGTGAGAAAAACATCACGGGGTGGTGCGCATTGTATGGGTGTGTGTTACATTACATTCAATAGTAGGAGTGAGAAAAACATCACGGGGTGGTGCGCATTGTATGGGTGTGTGTTACATTACATTCACTAGTAGGAGTGAGAAAAACATCACGGGGTGGTGCGCATTGTATGGGTGTGTGTTACATTACATTCACTATTAGGAGTGAGAAAAACATCACGGGGTGGTGCGCATTGTATGGGTGTGTGTTACATTACATTCACTAGTAGGATTGAGAAAAACATTACGTGGTGCTGCGCATTATATGGGTGTGTGTTACATTACATTCACTATTAGGAGTGAGAAAAACATCACGGGGTGGTGCGCATTGTATGGGAGTGTGTTACATTACATTCACTAGTAGCAGTGAGAAAAACATCACGGGGTGGTGCGCATTGTATGGGTGTGTGTTACATTACATTCACTAGTAGGAGTGAGAAAAACATCACGGGGTGGTGCGCATTGTATGGGTGTGTGTTACATTACATTCACTAGTAGCAGTGACAAAAACATCACGGGGTGGTGCGCATTGTATGGGTGTGTGTTACATTACATTCACTAGTAGGAGTGAGAAAAACATCACGGGGTGGTGCGCATTGTATGGGTGTGTGTTACATTACATTCACTTCTAGGAGTGAGAAAAACATCAAAGGGTGGTGCGCATTGTATGGGTGTGTGTTACATTAGATTCACTAGTAGGAGTGAGAAAAACATCACGGGGTGGTGCGCATTGTATGGGTGTGTGTTACATTACATTCACTAGTAGGAGAGAGAAAAACATCACGGGGTGGTGCGCATTTTATGGGTGTGTGTTACATTACATTCACTAATAGGAGTGAGAAAAACATCACGGGGTGGTGCGCATTGCTTGGGTGTGTGTTACATTACATTCACTATTAGGAGTGAGAAAAACATCACGGGGTGGTGCGCATTGTATGGGTGTGTGTTACATTACATTCACTAGTAGGATTGAGAAAAACATCACGGGGTGGTGCGCATTGTATGGGTGTGTGTTACATTACATTCACTAGTAGCAGTGAGAAAAACATCACGGGGTGGTGCGCATTGTATGGGTGTGTGTTACATTACATTCACTAGTAGGAGTGAGAAAAACATCACGGGGTGGTGCGCATTGTATGGGTGTGTGTTACATTACATTCACTAGTAGCAGTGACAAAAACATCACGGGGTGGTGCGCATTGTATGGGTGTGTGTTACATTACATTCACGAGTAGCAGTGAGAAAAACATCACGGGGTGGTGCGCATTGTATGGGTGTGTGTAACATTACATTCACTAGTAGGAGTGAGAAAAACATCACGGGTTGTGCGCAATGTATGGGTGTGTGTCACATTACAGTCACTAGTAGCAGTGACAAAAACATCACGGGGTGGTGCGCATTGTATGGGTGTGTGTTACATTACATTCACTAGTAGGAGTGAGAAAAACATCACGGGGTGGTGCGCATTGTATGGGTGTGTGTTACATTACATTCACTTCTAGGAGTGAGAAAAACATCACGGGGTGGTGCGCATTGTATGGGTGTGTGTTACATTAGATTCACTAGTAGGAGTGAGAAAAACATCACGGGGTGGTGCGCCTTGTATGGGTGTGTGTTACATTACATTCACTAGTAGGAGTGAGAAAAACGTCACGGGGTGGTGCACATTGTATGGGTGTGTGTTACATTACATTCACTAATAGGAGTGAGAAAAACATCACGGGGTGGTGCGCATTGCTTGGGTGTGTGTTACATTACATTCACTAGTAGGAGTGAGAAAAACATCACGGGGTGGTGCGCATTGTATGGGTGTGTGTTACATTAGATTCACTAGTAGCAGTGAGAAAAACATCACGGGGTGGTGCGCATTGTATGGGTGTGTGTTACATTACATTCACTAGTAGCAGTGAGAAAAACATCACGGGGTGGTGCGCATTGTATGGGTGTGTGTTACATGAGATTCACTAGTAGCAGTGAGAAAAACATCACGGGGTGGTGCGCATTGTATGGGTGTGTGTTACATTGGATTCACTAGTAGAAGTGAGAAAAACATCATGGGGTGGTGCGCATTGTATGGGTGTGTGTTACATTGGATTCACTAGTAGCAGTGAGAAAAACATCACGGGGTGGTGCGCATTTTATGGGTGTGTGTTACATTGGATTCACTAGTAGGAGTGAGAAAAACATCACGGGGTGGTGCGCATTGTATGGGTGTGTGTTACATTAGATTCACTAGTAGCAGTGAGAAAAACATCACGGGGTGGTGCGCATCATATGGGTGTGTGTTACATTAGATTCACTAGTAGGAGTGAGAAAAACATCACGGGGTGGTGCGCATCGTATGGGTGTGTGTTACATTGGATTCACTAGTAGGAGTGAGAAAAACATCACGGGGTGGTGCGCATCGTATGGGTGTGTGTTACATTGGATTCACTAGTAGGAGTGAGAAAAACATCACGGGGTGGTGCGCATCGTATGGGTGTGTGTTACATTGGATTCACTAGTAGGAGTGAGAAAAACATCACGTGGTGGTGCGCATTGTATGGGTGTGTGTTACATTACATTCACTAGTAGGAGTGAGAAAAACATCACGGGGTGGTGCGCATTGTATGGGTGTGTGTTACATTACATTCACTAGTAGGATTGAGAAAAACATCACTGGGTGGTGCGCATTGTATGGGTGTGTGTTACATTACATTCACTAGTAGGAGTGAGAAAAACATCACGGGGTGGTGCGCATTGTATGGGTGTGTGTTACATTGGATTCACTAGTAGGAGTGAGAAAAACATCACGGGGAGGTGCGCATTGTATGGGTGTGTGTTACATTGGATTCACTAGTAGGAGTGAGAAAAACATCACGGGGTGGTGCGCATTGTATGGGTGTGTGTTACATTGGATTCATTAGTAGGAGTGAGAAAAACATCACGGGGTGGTGCGCATTGTATGGGTGTGTGTTACATTACATTCACTAGTAGGATTGAGAAAAACATCACGGGGTGGTGCGCATTGTATGGGTGTGTGTTACATTAGATTCACTAGTAGCAGTGAGAAAAACAGAACGGGGTGGTGCGCATTGTATGGGTGTGTGTTACATTACATTCACTAGTAGCAGTGAGAAAAACATCACGGGGTGGTGCGCATTGTATGGGTGTGTGTTACATTACATTCACTAGTAGCAGTGAGAAAAACATCACGGGGTGGTGCGCATTGTATGGGTGTGTGTTACATTAGATTCACTAGTAGCAGTGAGAAAAACATCACGGGGTGGTGCGCATTGTATGGGTGTGTGTTACATGAGATTCAGTAGTAGCAGTGAGAAAAACATCACGGGGTGGTGCGCATTGTATGGGTGTGTGTTACATTAGATTCACTAGTAGCAGTGAGAAAAACATCACGGGGTGGTGCGCATTGTATGGGTGTGTGTTACATTGGATTCACTAGTAGAAGTGAGAAAAACATCACGGGGTGGTGCGCATTGTATGGGTGTGTGTTACACTGGATTCACTAGTAGCAGTGAGAAAAACATCACGGGGTGGTGCGCATTGTATGGGTGTGTGTTACATTGGATTCACTAGTAGGAGTGAGAAAAACATCACGGGGTGGTGCGCATTGTATGGGTGTGTGTTACATTAGATTCACTAGTAGCAGTGAGAAAAACATCATGGGGTGGTGCGCATCGTATGGGTGTGTGTTACATTAGATTCACTAGTAGGAGTGAGAAAAACATCACGGGGTGGTGCGCATCGTATGGGTGTGTGTTACATTGGATTCACTAGTAGGAGTGAGAAAAACATCACGGGGTGGTGCGCATCGTATGGGTGTGTGTTACATTGGATTCACTAGTAGGAGTGAGAAAAACATCACGGGGTGGTGCGCATCGTATGGGTGTGTGTTACATTGGATTCACTAGTAGGAGTGAGAAAAACATCACGGGGTGGTGCGCATCGTATGGGTGTGTGTTACATTGGATTCACTAGTAGGAGTGAGAAAAACATCACGTGGTGGTGCGCATTGTATGGGTGTGTGTTACATTACATTCACTAGTAGGAGTGAGAAAAACATCACGGGGTGGTGCGCATTGTATGGGTGTGTGTTACATTACATTCACTAGTAGGATTGAGAAAAACATCACTGGGTGGTGCGCATTGTATGGGTGTGTGTTACATTACATTCACTAGTAGGAGTGAGAAAAACATCACGGGGTGGTGCGCATTGTATGGGTGTGTGTTACATTAGATTCACTAGTAGCAGTGAGAAAAACATCACGGGGTGGTGCGCATTGTATGGGTGTGTGTTACATTACATTCACTAGTAGCAGTGAGAAAAACATCACGGGGTGGTGCGCATTGTATGGGTGTGTGTTACATTACATTCACTAGTAGCAGTGAGAAAAACAACACGGGGTGGTGCGCATTGTATGGGTGTGTGTTACATTAGATTCACTAGTAGCAGTTAGAAAAACATCACGGGGTGGTGCGCATTGTATGGGTGTGTGTTACATTAGATTCACTAGTAGCAGTGAGAAAAACATCACGGGGTGGTGCGCATTGTATGGGTGTGTGTTACATTAGATTCATTAGTAGCAGTGAGAAAAACATCACGGGGTGGTACGCATTGTATGGGCGTGTGTTACATTAGATTCACTAGTAGCAGTGAGCAAAACATCACGGGGTGGTGCGCATTGTATGGGCGTGTGTTACATTGGATTCACTAGTAGGAGTGAGAAAAACATCACGGGGTGGTGCGCATTGTATGGGTGTGTGTTACATTGGATTCACTAGTAGGAGTGAGAAAAACATCACGGGGTGGTGCGCATTGTATGGGTGTGTGTTACATTAGATTCACTAGTAGCAGTGAGAAAAACATCAAGGGGTGGTGCGCATTGTATGGGTGTGTGTTACATTAGATTCACTAGTAGGAGTGAGAAAAACATCACGGGTGGTGCGCATTGTATGGCTGTGTGTTACATTGGATTCACTAGTAGGAGTGAGAAAAACATCACGGGGTGGTGCGCATTGTATGGGTGTGTATTACATTGGATTCACTAGTAGGAGTGAGAAAAACATCACGGGGTGGTGCGCATTGTATGGGTGTGTGTTACATTACATTCACTAGTAGGAGTGAGAAAAACATCACGGGGTGGTGCGCATTGTATATGTGTGTGTTACATTACATTCACTACTAGGAGTGAGAAAAACATCACGGGGTGGTGAGCATTGTACGGGTGTGTGTTACATTACATTCACTAGTAGGAGTGAGAAAAACATCACGGGGTGGTGCGCATTGTATGGGTGTGTGTTACATTGGATTCACTAGTAGGAGTGAGAAAAACATCACGGGGTGGTGCGCATTGTATGGGTGTGTGTTACATTGGATTCACTAGTAGGAGTGAGAAAAACATCACGGGGTGGTGCGCATTGTATATGTGTTTGTTACATTACATTCACTACTAGGAGTGAGAAAAACATCACGGGGTGGTGAGCATTGTATGGGTGTGTGTTACATTACATTCACTATTAGGAGTGAGAAAAACATCACGGGGTGGTGCGCATTGTATGGGTGTGTGTTACATTACATTCACTAGTAGGAGTGAGAAAAACATCACGGGGTGGTGCGCATTGTATGGGTGTGTGTTACATTACATTCAATAGTAGGAGTGAGAAAAACATCACGGGGTGGTGCGCATTGTATGGGTGTGTGTTACATTACATTCACTAGTAGGATTGAGAAAAACATCACGGGGTGGTGCGCATTGTATGGGTTTGTGTTACATTACATTCACTATTAGGAGTGAGAAAAACATCACGGGGTGGTGCGCATTGTATGGGTGTGTGTTACATTAGAATCACAAGTAGGAGTGAGAAAAACATCACGGGGTGGTGCGCATTGTATATGTGTTTGTTACATTACATTCACTACTAGGAGTGAGAAAAACATCACGGGGTGGTGAGCATTGTATGGGTGTGTGTTACATTACATTCACTAGTAGGAGTGAGAAAAACATCACGGGGTGGTGCGCATTGTATGGGTGTGTGTTACATTACATTCACTAGTAGGAGTGAGAAAAACATCACGGGGTGGTGCGCATTGTATGGGTGTGTGTTACATTACATTCAATAGTAGGAGTGAGAAAAACATCACGGGGTGGTGCGCATTGTATGGGTGTGTGTTACATTACATTCACTAGTAGGATTGAGAAAAACATCACGGGGTGGTGCGCATTGTATGGGTGTGTGTTACATTACATTCACTATTAGGAGTGAGAAAAACATCACGGGGTGGTGCGCATTGTATGGGTGTGTGTTACATTAGAATCACAAGTAGGAGTGAGAAAAACATCACGGGGTGGTGCGCATTGTATGGGTGTGTGTTACATTGGATTCACTAGTAGGAGTGAGAAAAACATCACGGGGTGGTGCGCATTGTATGGGTGTGTGTTACATTGGATTCACTAGTAGGAGTGAGAAAAACATCACGGGGTGGTGCGCATTGTATGGGTGTGTGTTACATTAGATTCACTAGTAGCAGTGAGAAAAACATCAAGGGGTGGTGCGCATTGTATGGGTGTGTGTTACATTGGATTCACTAGTAGGAGTGAGAAAAACATCACGGGGTGGTTCGCATTGTATGGGTGTGTGTTACATTACATTCACTAGTAGGAGTGAGAAAAACATCACGGGGTGGTGCGCATTGTATATGTGTGTGTTACATTACATTCACTACTCGGAGTGAGAAAAACATCACGGGGTGGTGAGCATTGTGTGGGTGTGTGTTACATTACATTCACTAGTAGCAGTGAGAAAAACATCACGGGGTGGTGCGCATTGTATGGGTGTGTGTTACATTACATTCACTAGTAGCAGTGAGAAAAACATCACGGGGTGGTGCGCATTGTATGGGTGTGTGTTACATTACATTCAATAGTAGGAGTGAGAAAAACATCACGGGGTGGTGCGCATTGTATGGGTGTGTGTTACATTACATTCACTAGTAGGATTGAGAAAAACATCACGGGGTGGTGCGCATTGTATGGGTGTGTGTTACATTACATTCACTATTAGGAGTGAGAAAAACATCACGGGGTGGTGCGCATTGTATGGGTGTGTGTTACATTAGAATCACAAGTAGGAGTGAGAAAAACATCACGGGGTGGTGCGCATTGTATGGGTGTGTGTTACATTGGATTCACTAGTAGGAGTGAGAAAAACATCACGGGGTGGTGCGCATTGTATGGGTGTGTGTTACATTGGATTCACTAGTAGGAGTGAGAAAAACATCACGGGGTGGTGCGCATTGTATGGGTGTGTGTTACATTAGATTCACTAGTAGCAGTGAGAAAAACATCAAGGGGTGGTGCGCATTGTATGGGTGTGTGTTACATTGGATTCACTAGTAGGAGTGAGAAAAACATCACGGGGTGGTGCGCATTGTATGGGTGTGTGTTACATTGGATTCACTAGTAGGAGTGAGAAAAACATCACGGGGTGGTGCGCATTGTATGGGTGTGTGTTACATTGGATGCACTAGTAGGAGTGAGAAAAACATCACGGGGTGGTGCGCATTGTATGGGTGTGTGTTACATTGGATTCACTAGTAGGAGTGAGAAAAACATCACGGGGTGGTTCACATTGTATGGGTGTGTGTTACATTACATTCACTAGTAGGAGTGAGAAAAACATCACGGGGTGGTGCGCATTGTATGGGTGTGTGTTACATTAGATTCACTAGTAGGAGTGAGAAAAACATCACGGGGTGGTGCGCATTGTATGGGTGTGTGTTACATTGGATGCACTAGTAGGAGTGAGAAAAACATCACGAGGTGGTGCGCATTGTATGGGTGTGTGTTACATTGGATTCACTAGTAGGAGTGAGAAAAACATCACGGGGTGGTGCGCATTGTATGGGTGTGTGTTACATTGGATTCACTAGTAGGAGGGAGGAAAACATCACGGGGTGGTGCGCATTGTATGGGTGTGTGTTACATTGGATTCACTAGTAGGAGTGAGAAAAACATCACGGGGTGGTGCGCATTGTATGGGTGTGTGTTACATTACATTCACTAGTAGCAGTGAGAAAAACATCACGGGGTGGTGCGCATTGTATGGGTGTGTGTTACAATACATTCACTAGTAGCAGTGAGAAAAACATCACGGGGTGGTGCGCATTGTATGGGTGTGTGTTACATTAGATTCACTAGTAGCAGTGAGAAAAACATCACGGGGTGGTGCGCATTGTATGGGTGTGTGTTACATGAGATTCAGTAGTAGCAGTGAGAAAAACATCACGGGGTGGTGCGCATTGTATGGGTGTGTGTTACATTAGATTCACTAGTAGCAGTGAGAAAAACATCACGGGGTGGTGCGCATTGTATGGGTGTGTGTTACATTGGATTCACTAGTAGAAGTGAGAAAAACATCACGGGGTGGTGCACATTGTATGGGTGTGTGTTACATTGGATTCACTAGTAGCAGTGAGAAAAACATCACGGGGTGGTGCGCATTATATGGGTGTGTGTTACATTGGATTCACTAGTAGGAGTGAGAAAAACATCACGGGGTGGTGCGCATTGTATGGGTGTGTGTTACATTAGATTCACTAGTAGCAGTGAGAAAAACATCACGGGGTGGTGCGCATCGTATGGGTGTGTGTTACATTAGATTCACTAGTAGGAGTGAGAAAAACATCACGGGGTGGTGCGCATCGTATGGGTGTGTGTTACATTGGATTCACTAGTAGGAGTGAGAAAAACATCACGGGGTGGTGCGCATCGTATGGGTGTGTGTTACATTGGATTCACTAGTAGGAGTGAGAAAAACATCACGGGGTGGTGCGCATCGTATGGGTGTGTGTTACATTGGATTCACTAGTAGCAGTGAGAAAAACATCACGGGGTGGTGCGCATTGTATGGGTGTGTGTTACATTGGATTCACTAGTAGGAGTGAGAAAAACATCACGTGGTGGTGCGCATTGTATGGGTGTGTGTTACATTACATTCACTAGTAGGAGTGGCAAAAACATCACGGGGTGGTGCGCATTGTATGGGTGTGTGTTACATTACATTCACTAGTAGGATTGAGAAAAACATCACTGGGTGGTGCGCATTGTATGGGTGTGTGTTACATTACATTCACTAGTAGGAGTGAGAAAAACATCACGGGGTGGTGCGCATTGTATGGGTGTGTGTTACATTAGATTCACTAGTAGCAGTGAGAAAAACATCACGGGGTGGTGCGCATTGTATGGGTGTGTGTTACATTACATTCACTAGTAGCAGTGAGAAAAACATCACGGGGTGGTGCGCATTGTATGGGTGTGTGTTACATTACATTCACTAGTAGCAGTGAGAAAAACAACACGGGGTGGTGCGCATTGTATGGGTGTGTGTTACATTAGATTCACTAGTAGCAGTTAGAAAAACATCACGGGGTGGTGCGCATTGTATGGGTGTGTGTTACATTAGATTCACTAGTAGCAGTGAGAAAAACATCACGGGGTGGTGCGCATTGTATGGGTGTGTGTTACATTAGATTCATTAGTAGCAGTGAGAAAAACATCACGGGGTGGTACGCATTGTATGGGCGTGTGTTACATTAGATTCACTAGTAGTAGTGAGAAAAACATCACGGGGTGGTGCGCATTTTATGGGTGTGTGTTACATTAGATTCACTAGTAGGAGTGAAAAACATCACGGGGTGGTTCGCATTGTATGGGTGTGTGTTACATTGGATTCACTAGTAGGAGTGAGAAAAACATCACGGGGTGGTGCGCATCGTATAGGTGTGTGTTACATTAGATTCACTAGTAGCAGTGAGAAAAACATCACGGGGTGGTGCGCATTGTATGGGTGTGTATTACATTAGATTCACTAGTAGGAGTGAGAAAAACATCACGGGGTGGTGCGCATTGTATGGGTGTGTGTTACACTACATTCACTAGTAGGAATGAGAAAAACATCACGGGGTGGTGCGCATTTTATGGGTGTATGTTACATTGGATTCACTAGTAGGAGTGAGAAAAACATCACGGGGTGGTGCACAATGTATGGGTGTGTGTTACATTGGATTCACTAGTAGGAGTGAGAAAAACAACACGTGCTGGTGCGCATTGTATGGGTGTGTGTTACATTGGATTCACTAGTAGGAGTGAGAAAAACATCACGGGGTGGTGCGCATTGTATGGGTGTGTGTTACATTAGATTCACTAGTAGCAGTGAGCAAAACATCACGGGGTGGTGCGCATTGTATGGGTGTGTGTTACATTGGATTCACTAGTAGGAGTGAGAAAAACATCACGGGGTGGTGCGCATTGTATGGGTGTGTGTTACATTGGATTCATTAGTAGGAGTGAGAAAAACATCACGGGGTGGTGCGCATTGTATGGGTGTGTGTTACATTGGATTCATTAGTAGGAGTGAGAAAAACATCACGGGGTGGTGAGCATTGTATGGGTGTGTGTTACATTACATTCACTAGTAGGAGTGAGAAAAACATCACGGGGTGGTGCGCATTGTATGGGTGTGTGTTACATTACATTCACTAGTAGGAGTGAGAAAAACATCACGGAGTGGTGCGCATTGTATAGGTGTGTGTTACATTACATTAAATAGTAGGAGTGAGAAAAACATCACGGGGTGGTGAGCATTGTATGGTTGTGTGTTACATTACATTCACTAGTAGGAGTGAGAAAAACATCACGGGGTGGTGCGCATTGTATGGGTGTGTGTTACATTACATTCACTAGTAGGAGTGAGAAAAACATCACGGAGTGGTGCGCATTGTATAGGTGTGTGTTACATTACATTCAATAGTAGGAGTGAGAAAAACATCACGGGGTGGTGCGCATTGTATGGGTGTGTGTTACATTACATTCACTAGTAGGAGTGAGAAAAACATCACGGGGTGGTGCGCATTGTATGGGGGTGTGTTACATTACATTCACTAGTAGGATTGAGAAAAACATCACGGGGTGGTGCGCATTTTATGGGTGTGTGTTACATTACATTCACTATTAGGAGTGAGAAAAACATCACGCGGTGGTGCGCATTGTATGGGTGTGTGTTACATTACATTCACTAGTAGCAGTGACAAAAACATCACGGGGTGGTGCGCATTGTATGGGTGTGTGTTACATTACATTCACTAGTAGGAGTGAGAAAAACATCACGGGGTGGTGCGCATTGTATGGGTGTGTGTTACATTACATTCACTAGTAGCAGTGACAAAAACATCACGGGCTGGTGCGCATTGTATGGGTGTGTGTTACATTACATTCACTAGTAGGAGTGAGAAAAACATCACGGGGTGGTGCGCATTGTATGGGTGTGTGTTACATTACATTCACTAGTAGGAGTGAGAAAAACATCACGGGGTGGTGCGCATTGTATGGGTGTGTGTTACATTAGATTCACTAGTAGGAGTGAGAAAAACATCACGGGGTGGTGCGCATTGTATGGGTGTGTGTTACATTACATTCACTAGTAGGAGTGAGAAAAACATCACGGGGTGGTGCGCATTGTATGGGTGTGTGTTACATTACATTCACTAATAGGAGTGAGAAAAACATCAAGGGGTGGTGCGCATTGCTTGGGTGTGTGTTACATTACATTCACTAGTAGGAGTGAGAAAAACATCACGGGGTGGTGCGCATTGTATGGGTGTGTGTTACATTACATTCACTAGTAGGATTGAGAAAAACATCACGGGGTGGTGCGCATTGTATGGGTGTGTGTTACATTACATTCACTAGTAGGAGTGAAAAAAACATCACGGGGTGGTGAGCATTGTATGGGTGTGTGTTACATTACATTCACTAGTAGGAGTGAGAAAAACATCACGGGGTGGTGCGCATTGTATGGGTGTGTGTTACATTGGATTCACTGGTAGGAGTGAGAAAAACATCACCCGGTGGTGCGCATTGTATGGGTGTGTGTTACATTACATTCACTAGTAGGAGTTAGAAAATCATCACGGGGTGGTGCGCATTGTATGGGTGTGTGTTACATTACATTCACTAGTAGGAGTGAGAAAAACATCACGGGGTGGTGCGCATTGTATGGGTGTGTGTTACATTACATTCACTAGTAGGAGTGAGAAAAACATCACGGGGTGGTGCGCATTGTATGGGTGTGTGTTACATTACATTCACTACTAGGAGTGCGAAAAACATCACGGGGTGGTGAGCATTGTATGGGTGTGTGTTACATTACATTCACTAGTAGGAGTGAGAAAAACATCACGGGGTGGTGCGCATTGTATGGGTGTGTGTTACATTACATTCACTAGTAGCAGTGAGAAAAACATCACGGGGTGGTGCGCATTGTATGGGTGTGTGTTACATTACATTCACTACTAAGAGTGAGAAAAACATCACGAGGTGGTGCGCATTGTATGGCTGTGTGTTACATTACATTCACTAGTAGGAGTGAGAAAAACATCACGGGGTGGTGCGCATTGTATGTGTGTGTGTTACATTACATTCACTACTAGGAGTGAGAAAAACATCACGGGGTGGTGAGCATTGTTTGGGTGTGTGTTACACTACATTCAATAGTAGGAGTGAGAAAAACATCACGGGGTGGTGCGCATTGTATGGGTGTGTGTTACATTACATTCACTAGTAGGAGTGAGAAAAACATCACGGGGTGGTGCGCATTGTATGGGTGTGTGTTACATTACATTCAATAGTAGGAGTGAGAAAAACATCACGGGGTGGTGCGCATTGTATGGGTGTGTGTTACATTACATTCACTAGTAGGAGTGAGAAAAACATCACGGGGTGGTGCGCATTGTATGGGTGTGTGTTACATTACATTCACTATTAGGAGTGAGAAAAACATCACGGGGTGGTGCGCATTGTATGGGTGTGTGTTACATTACATTCACTAGTAGGATTGAGAAAAACATTACGTGGTGCTGCGCATTATATGGGTGTGTGTTACATTACATTCACTATTAGGAGTGAGAAAAACATCACGGGGTGGTGCGCATTGTATGGGAGTGTGTTACATTACATTCACTAGTAGCAGTGAGAAAAACATCACGGGGTGGTGCGCATTGTATGGGTGTGTGTTACATTACATTCACTAGTAGGAGTGAGAAAAACATCACGGGGTGGTGCGCATTGTATGGGTGTGTGTTACATTACATTCACTAGTAGCAGTGACAAAAACATCACGGGGTGGTGCGCATTGTATGGGTGTGTGTTACATTACATTCACTAGTAGGAGTGAGAAAAACATCACGGGGTGGTGCGCATTGTATGGGTGTGTGTTACATTACATTCACTTCTAGGAGTGAGAAAAACATCAAAGGGTGGTGCGCATTGTATGGGTGTGTGTTACATTAGATTCACTAGTAGGAGTGAGAAAAACATCACGGGGTGGTGCGCATTGTATGGGTGTGTGTTACATTACATTCACTAGTAGGAGAGAGAAAAACATCACGGGGTGGTGCGCATTTTATGGGTGTGTGTTACATTACATTCACTAATAGGAGTGAGAAAAACATCACGGGGTGGTGCGCATTGCTTGGGTGTGTGTTACATTACATTCACTATTAGGAGTGAGAAAAACATCACGGGGTGGTGCGCATTGTATGGGTGTGTGTTACATTACATTCACTAGTAGGATTGAGAAAAACATCACGGGGTGGTGCGCATTGTATGGGTGTGTGTTACATTACATTCACTAGTAGCAGTGAGAAAAACATCACGGGGTGGTGCGCATTGTATGGGTGTGTGTTACATTACATTCACTAGTAGGAGTGAGAAAAACATCACGGGGTGGTGCGCATTGTATGGGTGTGTGTTACATTACATTCACGAGTAGCAGTGAGAAAAACATCACGGGGTGGTGCGCATTGTATGGGTGTGTGTTACATTACATTCACGAGTAGCAGTGAGAAAAACATCACGGGGTGGTGCGCATTGTATGGGTGTGTGTAACATTACATTCACTAGTAGGAGTGAGAAAAACATCACGGGTTGTGCGCAATGTATGGGTGTGTGTCACATTACAGTCACTAGTAGCAGTGACAAAAACATCACGGGGTGGTGCGCATTGTATGGGTGTGTGTTACATTACATTCACTAGTAGGAGTGAGAAAAACATCACGGGGTGGTGCGCATTGTATGGGTGTGTGTTACATTACATTCACTTCTAGGAGTGAGAAAAACATCACGGGGTGGTGCGCATTGTATGGGTGTGTGTTACATTAGATTCACTAGTAGGAGTGAGAAAAACATCACGGGGTGGTGCGCCTTGTATGGGTGTGTGTTACATTACATTCACTAGTAGGAGTGAGAAAAACGTCACGGGGTGGTGCACATTGTATGGGTGTGTGTTACATTACATTCACTAATAGGAGTGAGAAAAACATCACGGGGTGGTGCGCATTGCTTGGGTGTGTGTTACATTACATTCACTAGTAGGAGTGAGAAAAACATCACGGGGTGGTGCGCATTGCATGGGTGTGTGTTACATTAGATTCACTAGTAGCAGTGAGAAAAACATCACGGGGTGGTGCGCATTGTATGGGTGTGTGTTACATTACATTCACTAGTAGCAGTGAGAAAAACATCACGGGGTGGTGCGCATTGTATGGGTGTGTGTTACATTACATTCACTAGTAGCAGTGAGAAAAACATCACGGGGTGGTGCGCATTGTATGGGTGTGTGTTACATTAGATTCACTAGTAGCAGTGAGAAAAACATCACGGGGTGGTGCGCATTGTTTGGGTGTGTGTTACATGAGATTCACTAGTAGCAGTGAGAAAAACATCACGGGGTGGTGCGCATTGTATGGGTGTGTGTTACATGGGATTCACTAGTAGGAGTGAGAAAAACATCACGGGGTGGTGTGCATTGTATGGGTGTGTGATACATTGGATTCACTAGTAGGAGTGAGAAAAACATCACGGGGTGGTGCGCATTGTATGGGTGTGTGTTACATTGGATTCATTAGTAGGAGTGAGAAAAACATCACGGGGTGGTGCGCATTGTATGGGTGTGTGTTACATTACATTCACTAGTAGGAGTGAGAAAAACATCACGGGGTGGTGCGCATTGTATGGGTGTGTGTTACATTAGATTCACTAGTAGGAGTGAGAAAAACATCACGGGGTGGTGCGCATTGTATGGGTGTGTGTTACATTACATTCACTAGTAGGAGTGAGAAAAACATCACGGGGTGGTGCGCATTGTATGGGTGTGTGTTACATTACATTCACTAATAGGAGTGAGAAAAACATCACGGGGTGGTGCGCATTGCTTGGGTGTGTGTTACATTACATTCACTAGTAGGAGTGAGAAAAACATCACGGGGTGGTGCGCATTGTATGGGTGTGTGTTACATTACATTCACTAGTAGGATTGAGAAATACATCACGGGGTGGTGCGCATTGTATGGGTGTGTGTTACATTACATTCACTAGTAGGAGTGAGAAAAACATCACGGGGTGGTGAGCATTGTATGGGTGTGTGTTACATTACATTCACTAGTAGGAGTGAGAAAAACATCACGGGGTGGTGCGCATTGTATGGGTGTGTGTTACATTGGATTCAATAGTAGGAGTGAGAAAAACATCACCCGGTGGTGCGCATTGTATGGGTGTGTGTTACATTACATTCACTAGTAGGAGTTAGAAAAACATCACGGGGTGGTGCGCATTGTATGGGTGTGTGTTACATTACATTCACTAGTAGGAGTGAGAAAAACATCACGGGGTGGTGCGCATTGTATGGGTGTGTGTTACATTACATTGACTAGTAGGAGTGAGAAAAACATCACGGGGTGGTGCGCATTGTATGGGTGTATGTTACATTACATTCACTAGTAGGAGTGAGAAAAACATCACGGGGTGGTGCGCATTGTATGGATGTGTGTTACATTACATTCACTAGTAGGAGTGAGAAAAACATCACGGGGTGGTGCGCATTGTATGGGTGTGTGTTACATTACATTCACTAGTAGCAGTGACAAAAACATCACGGGGTGTTGCGCATTGTATGGGTGTGTGTTACATTACATTCACTAGTAGGAGTGAGAAAAACATCACGGGGTGGTGCGCATTGTATGGGTGTGTGTTACATTACATTCACTACTAAGAGTGAGAAAAACATCACGGGGTGGTGCGCATTGTATGGGTGTGTGTTACATTACATTCACTAGTAGGAGTGAGAAAAACATCACGGGGTGGTGCGCATTGTATGGGGGTGTGTTACATTACATTCACTACTAGGAGTGCGAAAAACATCACGGGGTGGTGAGCATTGTATGGGTGTGTGTTACATTACATTCACTAGTAGGAGTGAGAAAAACATCACGGGGTGGTGCGCATTGTATGGGTGTGTGTTACATTACATTCACTAGTAGGAGTGAGAAAAACATCACGGGGTGGTGCGCATTGTATGGGTGTGTGTTACATTACATTCACTACTAAGAGTGAGAAAAACATCACGGGGTGGTGCGCATTGTATGGGTGTGTGTTACATTACATTCACTAGTAGGAGTGAGAAAAACATCACGGGGTGGTGCGCATTGTATGTGTGTGTGTTACATTACATTCACTACTAGGAGTGAGAAAAACATCACGGGGTGGTGAGCATTGTATGGGTGTGTGTTACACTACATTCACTAGTAGGAGTGAGAAAAACATCACGGGGTGGTGCGCATTGTATGGGTGTGTGTTACATTACATTCACTAGTAGGAGTGAGAAAAACATCACGGGGTGGTGCGCATTGTATGGGTGTGTGTTACATTACATTCAATAGTAGGAGTGAGAAAAACATCACGGGGTGGTGCGCATTGTATGGGTGTGTGTTACATTACATTCACTAGTAGGAGTGAGAAAAACATCACGGGGTGGTGCGCATTGTATGGGTGTGTGTTACATTACATTCACTATTAGGAGTGAGAAAAACATCACGGGGTGGTGCGCATTGTATGGGTGTGTGTTACATTACATTCACTAGTAGGATTGAGAAAAACATCACGGGGTGCTGCGCATTGTATGGGTGTGTGTAACATTACATTCACTATTAGGAGTGAGAAAAACATCACGGGGTGGTGCGCATTGTATGGGAGTGTGTTACATTACATTCACTAGTAGCAGTGAGAAAAACATCACGGGGTGGTGCGCATTGTATGGGTGTGTGTTACATTACATTCACTAGTAGGAGTGAGAAAAACATCACGGGGTGGTGCGCATTGTATGGGTGTGTGTTACATTACATTCACTAGTAGCAGTGACAAAAACATCACGGGGTGGTGCGCATTGTATGGGTGTGTTACATTACATTCACTAGTAGGAGTGAGAAAAACATCACGGGGTGGTGCGCATTGTATGGGTGTGTGTTACATTACATTCACTTCTAGGAGTGAGAAAAACATCAAAGGGTGGTGCGCATTGTATGGGTGTGTGTTACATTAGATTCACTAGTAGGAGTGAGAAAAACATCACGGGGTGGTGCGCATTGTATGGGTGTGTGTTACATTACATGCACTAGTAGGAGAGAGAAAAACATCACGGGGTGGTGCGCATTTTATGGGTGTGTGTTACATTACATTCACTAATAGGAGTGAGAAAAACATCACGGGGTGGTGCGCATTGCTTGGGTGTGTGTTACATTACATTCACTATTAGGAGTGAGAAAAACATCACGGGGTGGTGCGCATTGTATGGGTGTGTGTTACATTACATTCACTAGTAGGATTGAGAAAAACATCACGGGGTGGTGCGCATTGTATGGGTGTGTGTTACATTACATTCACTAGTAGCAGTGAGAAAAACATCACGGGGTGGTGCGCATTGTATGGGTGTGTGTTACATTACATTCACTAGTAGGAGTGAGAAAAACATCACGGGGTGGTGCGCATTGTATGGGTGTGTGTTACATTACATTCACTAGTAGCAGTGACAAAAACATCACGGGGTGGTGCGCATTGTATGGGTGTGTGTTACATTACATTCACTAGTAGCAGTGAGAAAAACATCACGGGGTGGTGCGCATTGTATGGGTGTGTGTTACATTACATTCACTAGTAGGAGTGAGAAAAACATCACGGGGTGGTGCGCAATGTATGGGTGTGTGTCACATTACAGTCACTAGTAGCAGTGACAAAAACATCACGGGCTGGTGCGCATTGTATGGGTGTGTGTTACATTACATTCACTAGTAGGAGTGAGAAAAACATCACGGGGTGGTGCGCATTGTATGGGTGTGTGTTACATTACATTCACTTCTAGGAGTGAGAAAAACATCACGGGGTGGTGCGCATTGTATGGGTGTGTGTTACATTACATTCACTAGTAGGAGTGAGAAAAACATCACGGGGTGGTGCGCCTTGTATGGGTGTGTGTTACATTACATTCACTAGTAGGAGTGAGAAAAACATCACGGGGTGGTGCACATTGTATGTGTGTGTGTTACATTACATTCACTAACAGGAGTGAGAAAAACATCACGGCGTGGTGCGCATTGCTTGGGTGTGTGTTACATTACATTCACTAGTAGGAGTGAGAAAAACATCACGGGGTGGTGCGCATTGTATGGGTGTGTGTTACATTACATTCACTAGTAGGATTGAGAAAAACATCACGGGGTGCTGCGCATTGTATGGGTGTGTGTAACATTACATTCACTATTAGGAGTGAGAAAAACATCACGGGGTGGTGCGCATTGTATGGGAGTGTGTTACATTACATTCACTAGTAGCAGTGAGAAAAACATCACGGGGTGGTGCGCATTGTATGGGTGTGTGTTACATTAGATTCACTAGTAGGAGTGAGAAAAACATCACGGGGTGGTGCGCCTTGTATGGGTGTGTGTTACATTACATTCACTAGTAGGAGTGAGAAAAACGTCACGGGGTGGTGCACATTGTATGGGTGTGTGTTACATTACATTCACTAATAGGAGTGAGAAAAACATCACGGGGTGGTGCGCATTGCTTGGGTGTGTGTTACATTACATTCACTAGTAGGAGTGAGAAAAACATCACGGGGTGGTGCGCATTGTATGGGTGTGTGTTACATTAGATTCACTAGTAGCAGTGAGAAAAACATCACGGGGTGGTGCGCATTGTATGGGTGTGTGTTACATTACATTCACTAGTAGCAGTGAGAAAAACATCACGGGGTGGTGCGCATTGTATGGGTGTGTGTTACATTACATTCACTAGTAGCAGTGAGAAAAACATCACGGGGTGGTGCGCATTGTATGGGTGTGTGTTACATTAGATTCACTAGTAGCAGTGAGAAAAACATCACGGGGTGGTGCGCATTGTTTGGGTGTGTGTTACATGAGATTCACTAGTAGCAGTGAGAAAAACATCACGGGGTGGTGCGCATTGTATGGGTGTGTGTTACATGGGATTCACTAGTAGGAGTGAGAAAAACATCACGGGGTGGTGTGCATTGTATGGGTGTGTGATACATTGGATTCACTAGTAGGAGTGAGAAAAACATCACGGGGTGGTGCGCATTGTATGGGTGTGTGTTACATTGGATTCATTAGTAGGAGTGAGAAAAACATCACGGGGTGGTGCGCATTGTATGGGTGTGTGTTACATTACATTCACTAGTAGGAGTGAGAAAAACATCACGGGGTGGTGCGCATTGTATGGGTGTGTGTTACATTAGATTCACTAGTAGGAGTGAGAAAAACATCACGGGGTGGTGCGCATTGTATGGGTGTGTGTTACATTACATTCACTAGTAGGAGTGAGAAAAACATCACGGGGTGGTGCGCATTGTATGGGTGTGTGTTACATTACATTCACTAATAGGAGTGAGAAAAACATCACGGGGTGGTGCGCATTGCTTGGGTGTGTGTTACATTACATTCACTAGTAGGAGTGAGAAAAACATCACGGGGTGGTGCGCATTGTATGGGTGTGTGTTACATTACATTCACTAGTAGGATTGAGAAATACATCACGGGGTGGTGCGCATTGTATGGGTGTGTGTTACATTACATTCACTAGTAGGAGTGAGAAAAACATCACGGGGTGGTGAGCATTGTATGGGTGTGTGTTACATTACATTCACTAGTAGGAGTGAGAAAAACATCACGGGGTGGTGCGCATTGTATGGGTGTGTGTTACATTGGATTCAATAGTAGGAGTGAGAAAAACATCACCCGGTGGTGCGCATTGTATGGGTGTGTGTTACATTACATTCACTAGTAGGAGTTAGAAAAACATCACGGGGTGGTGCGCATTGTATGGGTGTGTGTTACATTACATTCACTAGTAGGAGTGAGAAAAACATCACGGGGTGGTGCGCATTGTATGGGTGTGTGTTACATTACATTGACTAGTAGGAGTGAGAAAAACATCACGGGGTGGTGCGCATTGTATGGGTGTATGTTACATTACATTCACTAGTAGGAGTGAGAAAAACATCACGGGGTGGTGCGCATTGTATGGATGTGTGTTACATTACATTCACTAGTAGGAGTGAGAAAAACATCACGGGGTGGTGCGCATTGTATGGGTGTGTGTTACATTACATTCACTAGTAGCAGTGACAAAAACATCACGGGGTGTTGCGCATTGTATGGGTGTGTGTTACATTACATTCACTAGTAGGAGTGAGAAAAACATCACGGGGTGGTGCGCATTGTATGGGTGTGTGTTACATTACATTCACTACTAAGAGTGAGAAAAACATCACGGGGTGGTGCGCATTGTATGGGTGTGTGTTACATTACATTCACTAGTAGGAGTGAGAAAAACATCACGGGGTGGTGCGCATTGTATGGGGGTGTGTTACATTACATTCACTACTAGGAGTGCGAAAAACATCACGGGGTGGTGAGCATTGTATGGGTGTGTGTTACATTACATTCACTAGTAGGAGTGAGAAAAACATCACGGGGTGGTGCGCATTGTATGGGTGTGTGTTACATTACATTCACTAGTAGGAGTGAGAAAAACATCACGGGGTGGTGCGCATTGTATGGGTGTGTGTTACATTACATTCACTACTAAGAGTGAGAAAAACATCACGGGGTGGTGCGCATTGTATGGGTGTGTGTTACATTACATTCACTAGTAGGAGTGAGAAAAACATCACGGGGTGGTGCGCATTGTATGTGTGTGTGTTACATTACATTCACTACTAGGAGTGAGAAAAACATCACGGGGTGGTGAGCATTGTATGGGTGTGTGTTACACTACATTCACTAGTAGGAGTGAGAAAAACATCACGGGGTGGTGCGCATTGTATGGGTGTGTGTTACATTACATTCACTAGTAGGAGTGAGAAAAACATCACGGGGTGGTGCGCATTGTATGGGTGTGTGTTACATTACATTCAATAGTAGGAGTGAGAAAAACATCACGGGGTGGTGCGCATTGTATGGGTGTGTGTTACATTACATTCACTAGTAGGAGCGAGAAAAACATCACGGGGTGGTGCGCATTGTATGGGTGTGTGTTACATTACATTCACTATTAGGAGTGAGAAAAACATCACGGGGTGGTGCGCATTGTATGGGTGTGTGTTACATTACATTCACTAGTAGGATTGAGAAAAACATCACGGGGTGCTGCGCATTGTATGGGTGTGTGTAACATTACATTCACTATTAGGAGTGAGAAAAACATCACGGGGTGGTGCGCATTGTATGGGAGTGTGTTACATTACATTCACTAGTAGCAGTGAGAAAAACATCACGGGTGGTGCGCATTGTATGGGTGTGTGTTACATTACATTCACTAGTAGGAGTGAGAAAAACATCACGGGGTGGTGCGCATTGTATGGGTGTGTGTTACATTACATTCACTAGTAGCAGTGACAAAAACATCACGGGGTGGTGCGCATTGTATGGGTGTGTGTTACATTACATTCACTAGTAGGAGTGAGAAAAACATCACGGGGTGGTGCGCATTGTATGGGTGTGTGTTACATTACATTCACTTCTAGGAGTGAGAAAAACATCAAAGGGTGGTGCGCATTGTATGGGTGTGTGTTACATTAGATTCACTAGTAGGAGTGAGAAAAACATCACGGGGTGGTGCGCATTGTATGGGTGTGTGTTACATTACATGCACTAGTAGGAGAGAGAAAAACATCACGGGGTGGTGCGCATTTTATGGGTGTGTGTTACATTACATTCACTAATAGGAGTGAGAAAAACATCACGGGGTGGTGCGCATTGCTTGGGTGTGTGTTACATTACATTCACTATTAGGAGTGAGAAAAACATCACGGGGTGGTGCGCATTGTATGGGTGTGTGTTACATTACATTCACTAGTAGGATTGAGAAAAACATCACGGGGTGGTGCGCATTGTATGGGTGTGTGTTACATTACATTCACTAGTAGCAGTGAGAAAAACATCACGGGGTGGTGCGCATTGTATGGGTGTGTGTTACATTACATTCACTAGTAGGAGTGAGAAAAACATCACGGGGTGGTGCGCATTGTATGGGTGTGTGTTACATTACATTCACTAGTAGCAGTGACAAAAACATCACGGGGTGGTGCGCATTGTATGGGTGTGTGTTACATTACATTCACTAGTAGCAGTGAGAAAAACATCACGGGGTGGTGCGCATTGTATGGGTGTGTGTTACATTACATTCACTAGTAGGAGTGAGAAAAACATCACGGGGTGGTGCGCAATGTATGGGTGTGTGTCACATTACAGTCACTAGTAGCAGTGACAAAAACATCACGGGCTGGTGCGCATTGTATGGGTGTGTGTTACATTACATTCACTAGTAGGAGTGAGAAAAACATCACGGGGTGGTGCGCATTGTATGGGTGTGTGTTACATTACATTCACTTCTAGGAGTGAGAAAAACATCACGGGGTGGTGCGCATTGTATGGGTGTGTGTTACATTACATTCACTAGTAGGAGTGAGAAAAACATCACGGGGTGGTGCGCCTTGTATGGGTGTGTGTTACATTACATTCACTAGTAGGAGTGAGAAAAACATCACGGGGTGGTGCACATTGTATGTGTGTGTGTTACATTACATTCACTAACAGGAGTGAGAAAAACATCACGGCGTGGTGCGCATTGCTTGGGTGTGTGTTACATTACATTCACTAGTAGGAGTGAGAAAAACATCACGGGGTGGTGCGCATTGTATGGGTGTGTGTTACATTACATTCACTAGTAGGATTGAGAAAAACATCACGGGGTGGTGCGCATTGTATGGGTGTGTGTTACATTACATTCACTAGTAGGAGTGAGAAAAACATCACGGGGTGGTGCGCATTGTATGGGTGTGTGTTACATTACATTCACTAGTAGCAGTGACAAAAACATCATGGGGTGGTGCGCATTGTATGGGTGTGTGTTACATTACATTCACTAGTAGGAGTGAGAAAAACATCACGGGGTGGTACGCATTGTATGGGTGTGTGTTACATTACATCCACTACTAAGAGTGAGAAAAACATCACGGGGTGGTGCGCATTGTATGGGTGTGTGTTACATTACATTCACTAGTAGGAGTGAGAAAAACATCACGGGGTGGTGCGCATTGTATGTGTGTGTGTTACATTACATTCACTACTAGGAGTGAGAAAAACATCACGGGGTGGTGAGCATTGTATGGGTGTGTGTGACATTACATTCACTAGTGGGAGTGAGAAAAACATCACGGGGTGGTGCGCATTGTATGGGTGTGTGTTACATTACATTCACTAGTAGGAGTGGGAAAAACATCACGGGGTGGTGCGCATTGTATGGGTGTGTGTTACATTACATTCAATAGTAGGAGTGAGAAAAACATCACGGGGTGGTGCGCATTGTATGGGTGTGTGTTACATTACATTCACTAGTAGGAGTGAGAAAAACATCACGGGGTGGTGCGCATTGTATGGGTGTGTGTTACATTACATTCACTAGTAGGAGTGAGAAAAACATCACGGGGTGGTGCGCATTGTACGGGTGTGTGTTACATTACATTCACTAGTAGGATTGAGAAAAACATCACGGGGTGGTGCGCATTATACGGGTGTGTGTTACATTACATTCACTATTAGGAGTGAGAAAAACATCACGGGGTGGTGCGCATTGTATGGGTGTGTGTTACATTACATTCACTAGTAGCAGTGAGAAAAACATCACGGGGTGTTGCGCATTGTATGGGTGTGTGTTACATTACATTGAATAGTAGGAGTGAGAAAAACATCATGGCGTGGTGCGCATTGTATGGGTGTGTGTTACATTACATTCACTAGTAGCAGTGACAAAAATATCACGGGGTGGTGCGCATTTAATGGGTGTGTGTTACAATACATTCACTAGTAGGAGTGAGAAAAACATCACGGGGTGGTGCGCATTGTATGGGTGTGTGTTACATTACATTCACTACTAGGAGTGAGAAAGACATCACGGGTGGTGCGCATTGTATGGGTGTGTGTTACATTAGATTTACTAGTAGGAGTGAGAAAAACATCACGGGGTGGTGCGCATTGTATGGGTGTGTGTTACATTACATTCACTAGTAGGAGTGAGAAAAACATCACGGGGTGGTGCGCATTTTATGGGTGCGTGTTACATTACATTCACTAATAGGAGGGAGAAAAACATCACGGGGTGGTGCGCATTGCTTGGGTGTGTGTTACATTACATTCACTAGTAGGAGTGAGAAAAACATCACGGGGTGGTGCGCATTGTATGGGTGTGTGTTACATTACATTCACTAGTAGGAGTGAGAAAAACATCACAGGGTGGTGCGCATTGTATGGGTGTGTGTTACATTACATTCACTAGTAGCAGTGAGAAAAACATCACGGGGTGGTGCGCATTGTATGGTTGCGTGTTACATTACATTCACTAGTAGCAGTGAGAAAAACATCACGGGGTGGTGCGCATTGTATGGGTGTGTGTTACATTACATTCACTACTAGGAGTGAGAAAAACATCACGGGGTGGTGCGCATTGTATGGGTGTGTGTTACATTAGATTCACTAGTAGGAGTGAGAAAAACATCACGGGGTGGTGCGCATTGTATGGGTGTGTGTTACATTACATTCACTCGTAGGAGTGAGAAAAACATCACGGGGTGGTGCGCATTTTATGGGTGTGTGTTACATTATATTCACTCATAGTAGTGAGAAAAATATCACGGGGTGGTGCGCATTGTATGTGTGTGTGTTACATTACATTCACTAATAGGATTGAGAAAAACATCACGATGTGGTGTGAATCGGAGGGTCTGAATTAGGAAAGGCAGTGAGTGGCAATGTAGGATGGAGAAAATCCCTGCGGGGTGGTCAGCATGGCGAGGTCAGGGAACATGCAGTGGCAATGTAGGATAGGATTCTGAAAAACATCGCGGGGTGGTGCGCATTGTATGGGTGTGTGTTACATTAGATTCACTAGTAGGAGTGAGACAAACATCACGGGGTGGTGCGCATTGTATGGGTGTGTGTTACATTACATTCACTAGTAGGAGTGAGAAAAACATCACGGGGTGGTGCACATTGTATGGGTGTGTGTTACATTACATTCACTAGTAGGAGTGAGAAAAACATCACGGGGTGGTGCGCATTGTATAGGTGTGTGTTACATTACATTCACTAGTAGGAGTGAGAAAAACATCACGGGGTGGTGCGCATTGTATGGGTGTGTGTTACATTACATTCACTAGTAGGAGTGAGAAAAACATCACGGGGTCGTGCGCATTGTATGGATGTGTGTTACATTACATTCACTAGTAGGAGTGAGAAAAACATCACGGGGTGGTGCGCATTGTATGGGTGTGTGTTACATTACATTCACTAGTAGCAGTGACAAAAACATCACGGGGTGTTGCGCATTGTATGGGTGTGTGTTACATTACATTCACTAGTAGGAGTGAGGAAAACATCACGGGGTGGTGCGCATTGTATGGCTGGGTGTTACATTACATTCACTACTAAGAGTGAGAAAAACATCACGGGGTGGTGCGCATTGTATGGGTGTGTGTTACATTACATTCACTAGTAGGAGTGAGAAAAACATCACGGGGTGGTGCGCATTGTATGGGTGTGTGTTACATTACATTCACTACTAGGAGTGCGAAAAACATCACGGGGTGGTGAGCATTGTATGGGTGTGTGTTACATTACATTCACTAGTAGGAGTGAGAAAAACATCACGGGGTGGTGCGCATTGTATGGGTGTGTGTTACATTACATTCACTAGTAGGAGTGAGAAAAACATCACGGGGTGGTGCGCATTGTATGGGTGTGTGTTACATTACATTCACTACTAAGAGTGAGAAAAACATCACGGGGTGGTGCGCATTGTATGGGTGTGTGTTACATTACATTCACTAGTAGGAGTGAGAAAAACATCACGGGGTGGTGCGCATTGTATGTGTGTGTGTTACATTACATTCACTACTAGGAGTGAGAAAAACATCACGGGGTGGTGAGCATTGTATGGGTGTGTGTTACACTACATTCACTAGTAGGAGTGAGAAAAACATCACGGGGTGGTGCGCATTGTATGGGTGTGTGTTACATTACATTCACTAGTAGGAGTGAGAAAAACATCACGGGGTGGTGCGCATTGTATGGGTGTGTGTTACATTACATTCAATAGCAGGAGTGAGAAAAACATCACGGGGTGGTGCGCATTGTATGGGTGTGTGTTACATTACATTCACTAGTAGGAGTGAGAAAAACATCACGGGGTGGTGCGCATTGTATGGGTGTGTGTTACATTACGTTCACTATTAGGAGTGAGAAAAACATCACGGGGTGGTGCGCATTGTATGGGTGTGTGTTACATTACATTCACTAGTAGGATTGAGAAAAACATCACGGGGTGCTGCGCATTGTATGGGTGTGTGTAACATTACATTCACTATTAGGAGTGAGAAAAACATCACGGGGTGGTGCGCATTGTATGGGAGTGTGTTACATTACATTCACTAGTAGCAGTGAGAAAAACATCACGGGGTGGTGCGCATTGTATGGGTGTGTGTTACATTAGATTCACTAGTAGGAGTGAGAAAAACATCACGGGGTGGTGCGCATTGTATGGGTGTGTGTTACATTACATTCACTAGTAGCAGTGACAAAAACATCACGGGGTGGTGCGCATTGTATGGGTGTGTGTTACATTACATTCACTAGTAGGAGTGAGAAAAACATCACGGGGTGGTGCGCATTGTATGGGTGTGTGTTACATTACATTCACTTCTAGGAGTGAGAAAAACATCAAAGGGTGGTGCGCATTGTATGGGTGTGTGTTACATTAGATTCACTAGTAGGAGTGAGAAAAACATCACGGGGTGGTGCGCATTGTATGGGTGTGTGTTACATTACATGCACTAGTAGGAGAGAGAAAAACATCACGGGGTGGTGCGCATTTTATGGGTGTGTGTTACATTACATTCACTAATAGGAGTGAGAAAAACATCACGGGGTGGTGCGCATTGCTTGGGTGTGTGTTACATTACATTCACTATTAGGAGTGAGAAAAACATCACGGGGAGGTGCGCATTGTATGGGTGTGTGTTACATTACGTTCACTATTAGGAGTGAGAAAAACATCACGGGGTGGTGCGCATTGTATGGGTGTGTGTTACATTACATTCACTAGTAGGATTGAGAAAAACATCACGGGGTGCTGCGCATTGTATGGGTGTGTGTAACATTACATTCACTATTAGGAGTGAGAAAAACATCTCGGGGTGGTGCGCATTGTATGGGAGTGTGTTACATTACATTCACTAGTAGCAGTGAGAAAAACATCACGGGGTGGTGCGCATTGTATGGGTGTGTGTTACATTACATTCACTAGTAGGAGTGAGAAAAACATCACGGGGTGGTGCGCATTGTATGGGTGTGTGTTACATTACATTCACTAGTAGCAGTGACAAAAACATCACGGGGTGGTGCGCATTGTATGGGTGTGTGTTACATTACATTCACTAGTAGGAGTGAGAAAAACATCACGGGGTGGTGCGCATTGTATGGGTGTGTGTTACATTACATTCACTTCTAGGAGTGAGAAAAACATCAAAGGGTGGTGCGCATTGTATGGGTGTGTGTTACATTAGATTCACTAGTAGGAGTGAGAAAAACATCACGGGGTGGTGCGCATTGTATGGGTGTGTGTTACATTACATGCACTAGTAGGAGAGAGAAAAACATCACGGGGTGGTGCGCATTTTATGGGTGTGTGTTACATTACATTCACTAATAGGAGTGAGAAAAACATCACGGGGTGGTCCGCATTGCTTGGGTGTGTGTTACATTACATTCACTATTAGGAGTGAGAAAAACATCACGGGGTGGTGCGCATTGTATGGGTGTGTGTTACATTACATTCACTAGTAGGATTGAGAAAAACATCACGGGGTGGTGCGCATTGTATGGGTGTGTGTTACATTACATTCACTAGTAGCAGTGAGAAAAACATCACGGGGTGGTGCGCATTGTATGGGTGTGTGTTACATTACATTCACTACTAAGAGTGAGAAAAACATCACGGGGTGGTGCGCATTGTATGGGTGTGTGTTACATTACATTCACTAGTAGGAGTGAGAAAAACATCACGGGGTGGTGCGCATTGTATGTGTGTGTGTTACATTACATTCACTACTAGGAGTGAGAAAAACATCACGGGGTGGTGAGCATTGTATGGGTGTGTGTTACACTACATTCACTAGTAGGAGTGAGAAAAACATCACGGGGTGGTGCGCATTGTATGGGTGTGTGTTACATTACATTCACTAGTAGGAGTGAGAAAAACATCACGGGGTGGTGCGCATTGTATGGGTGTGTGTTACATTACATTCAATAGCAGGAGTGAGAAAAACATCACGGGGTGGTGCGCATTGTATGGGTGTGTGTTACATTACATTCACTAGTAGGAGTGAGAAAAACATCACGGGGTGGTGCGCATTGTATGGGTGTGTGTTACATTACGTTCACTATTAGGAGTGAGAAAAACATCACGGGGTGGTGCGCATTGTATGGGTGTGTGTTACATTACATTCACTAGTAGGATTGAGAAAAACATCACGGGGTGCTGCGCATTGTATGGGTGTGTGTAACATTACATTCACTATTAGGAGTGAGAAAAACATCACGGGGTGGTGCGCATTGTATGGGAGTGTGTTACATTACATTCACTAGTAGCAGTGAGAAAAACATCACGGGGTGGTGCGCATTGTATGGGTGTGTGTTACATTAGATTCACTAGTAGGAGTGAGAAAAACATCACGGGGTGGTGCGCATTGTATGGGTGTGTGTTACATTACATTCACTAGTAGCAGTGACAAAAACATCACGGGGTGGTGCGCATTGTATGGGTGTGTGTTACATTACATTCACTAGTAGGAGTGAGAAAAACATCACGGGGTGGTGCGCATTGTATGGGTGTGTGTTACATTACATTCACTTCTAGGAGTGAGAAAAACATCAAAGGGTGGTGCGCATTGTATGGGTGTGTGTTACATTAGATTCACTAGTAGGAGTGAGAAAAACATCACGGGGTGGTGCGCATTGTATGGGTGTGTGTTACATTACATGCACTAGTAGGAGAGAGAAAAACATCACGGGGTGGTGCGCATTTTATGGGTGTGTGTTACATTACATTCACTAATAGGAGTGAGAAAAACATCACGGGGTGGTGCGCATTGCTTGGGTGTGTGTTACATTACATTCACTATTAGGAGTGAGAAAAACATCACGGGGAGGTGCGCATTGTATGGGTGTGTGTTACATTACGTTCACTATTAGGAGTGAGAAAAACATCACGGGGTGGTGCGCATTGTATGGGTGTGTGTTACATTACATTCACTAGTAGGATTGAGAAAAACATCACGTGGTGCTGCGCATTGTATGGGTGTGTGTAACATTACATTCACTATTAGGAGTGAGAAAAACATCTCGGGGTGGTGCGCATTGTATGGGAGTGTGTTACATTACATTCACTAGTAGCAGTGAGAAAAACATCACGGGGTGGTGCGCATTGTATGGGTGTGTGTTACATTACATTCACTAGTAGGAGTGAGAAAAACATCACGGGGTGGTGCGCATTGTATGGGTGTGTGTTACATTACATTCACTAGTAGCAGTGACAAAAACATCACGGGGTGGTGCGCATTGTATGGGTGTGTGTTACATTACATTCACTAGTAGGAGTGAGAAAAACATCACGGGGTGGTGCGCATTGTATGGGTGTGTGTTACATTACATTCACTTCTAGGAGTGAGAAAAACATCAAAGGGTGGTGCGCATTGTATGGGTGTGTGTTACATTAGATTCACTAGTAGGAGTGAGAAAAACATCACGGGGTGGTGCGCATTGTATGGGTGTGTGTTACATTACATGCACTAGTAGGAGAGAGAAAAACATCACGGGGTGGTGCGCATTTTATGGGTGTGTGTTACATTACATTCACTAATAGGAGTGAGAAAAACATCACGGGGTGGTCCGCATTGCTTGGGTGTGTGTTACATTACATTCACTATTAGGAGTGAGAAAAACATCACGGGGTGGTGCGCATTGTATGGGTGTGTGTTACATTACATTCACTAGTAGGATTGAGAAAAACATCACGGGGTGGTGCGCATTGTATGGGTGTGTGTTACATTACATTCACTAGTAGCAGTGAGAAAAACATCACGGGGTGGTGCGCATTGTATGGGTGTGTGTTACATTACATTCACTACTAAGAGTGAGAAAAACATCACGGGGTGGTGCGCATTGTATGGGTGTGTGTTACATTACATTCACTAGTAGGAGTGAGAAAAACATCACGGGGTGGTGCGCATTGTATGTGTGTGTGTTACATTACATTCACTACTAGGAGTGAGAAAAACATCACGGGGTGGTGAGCATTGTATGGGTGTGTGTTACACTACATTCACTAGTAGGAGTGAGAAAAACATCACGGGGTGGTGCGCATTGTATGGGTGTGTGTTACATTACATTCACTAGTAGGAGTGAGAAAAACATCACGGGGTGGTGCGCATTGTATGGGTGTGTGTTACATTACATTCAATAGTAGGAGTGAGAAAAACATCACGGGGTGGTGCGCATTGTATGGGTGTGTGTTACATTACATTCACTAGTAGGAGTGAGAAAAACATCACGGGGTGGTGCGCATTGTATGGGTGTGTGTTACATTACATTCACTATTAGGAGTGAGAAAAACATCACGGGGTGGTGCGCATTGTATGGGTGTGTGTTACATTACATTCACTAGTAGGATTGAGAAAAACATCACGGGGTGCTGCGCATTGTATGGGTGTGTGTAACATTACATTCACTATTAGGAGTGAGAAAAACATCACGGGGTGGTGCGCATTGTATGGGAGTGTGTTACATTACATTCACTAGTAGCAGTGAGAAAAACATCACGGGGTGGTGCGCATTGTATGGGTGTGTGTTACATTACATTCACTAGTAGGAGTGAGAAAAACATCACGGGGTGGTGCGCATTGTATGGGTGTGTGTTACATTACATTCACTAGTAGCAGTGACAAAAACATCACGGGGTGGTGCGCATTGTATGGGTGTGTTACATTACATTCACTAGTAGGAGTGAGAAAAACATCACGGGGTGGTGCGCATTGTATGGGTGTGTGTTACATTACATTCACTTCTAGGAGTGAGAAAAACATCAAAGGGTGGTGCGCATTGTATGGGTGTGTGTTACATTAGATTCACTAGTAGGAGTGAGAAAAACATCACGGGGTGGTGCGCATTGTATGGGTGTGTGTTACATTACATGCACTAGTAGGAGAGAGAAAAACATCACGGGGTGGTGCGCATTTTATGGGTGTGTGTTACATTACATTCACTAATAGGAGTGAGAAAAACATCACGGGGTGGTGCGCATTGCTTGGGTGTGTGTTACATTACATTCACTATTAGGAGTGAGAAAAACATCACGGGGTGGTGCGCATTGTATGGGTGTGTGTTACATTACATTCACTAGTAGGATTGAGAAAAACATCACGGGGTGGTGCGCATTGTATGGGTGTGTGTTACATTACATTCACTAGTAGCAGTGAGAAAAACATCACGGGGTGGTGCGCATTGTATGGGTGTGTGTTACATTACATTCACTAGTAGGAGTGAGAAAAACATCACGGGGTGGTGCGCATTGTATGGGTGTGTGTTACATTACATTCACTAGTAGCAGTGAGAAAAACATCACGGGGTGGTGCGCATTGTATGGGTGTGTGTTACATTACATTCACTAGTAGGAGTGAGAAAAACATCACGGGGTGGTGCGCAATGTATGGGTGTGTGTCACATTACAGTCACTAGTAGCAGTGACAAAAACATCACGGGCTGGTGCGCATTGTATGGGTGTGTGTTACATTACATTCACTAGTAGGAGTGAGAAAAACATCACGGGGTGGTGCGCATTGTATGGGTGTGTGTTACATTACATTCACTTCTAGGAGTGAGAAAAACATCACGGGGTGGTGCGCATTGTATGGGTGTGTGTTACATTACATTCACTAGTAGGAGTGAGAAAAACATCACGGGGTGGTGCGCCTTGTATGGGTGTGTGTTACATTACATTCACTAGTAGGAGTGAGAAAAACATCACGGGGTGGTGCACATTGTATGTGTGTGTGTTACATTACATTCACTAACAGGAGTGAGAAAAACATCACGGCGTGGTGCGCATTGCTTGGGTGTGTGTTACATTACATTCACTAGTAGGAGTGAGAAAAACATCACGGGGTGGTGCGCATTGTATGGGTGTGTGTTACATTACATTCACTAGTAGGATTGAGAAAAACATCACGGGGTGGTGCGCATTGTATGGGTGTGTGTTACATTACATTCACTAGTAGGAGTGAGAAAAACATCACGGGGTGGTGCGCATTGTATGGGTGTGTGTTACATTACATTCACTAGTAGCAGTGACAAAAACATCATGGGGTGGTGCGCATTGTATGGGTGTGTGTTACATTACATTCACTAGTAGGAGTGAGAAAAACATCACGGGGTGGTACGCATTGTATGGGTGTGTGTTACATTACATCCACTACTAAGAGTGAGAAAAACATCACGGGGTGGTGCGCATTGTATGGGTGTGTGTTACATTACATTCACTAGTAGGAGTGAGAAAAACATCACGGGGTGGTGCGCATTGTATGTGTGTGTGTTACATTACATTCACTACTAGGAGTGAGAAAAACATCACGGGGTGGTGAGCATTGTATGGGTGTGTGTGACATTACATTCACTAGTGGGAGTGAGAAAAACATCACGGGGTGGTGCGCATTGTATGGGTGTGTGTTACATTACATTCACTAGTAGGAGTGGGAAAAACATCACGGGGTGGTGCGCATTGTATGGGTGTGTGTTACATTACATTCAATAGTAGGAGTGAGAAAAACATCACGGGGTGGTGCGCATTGTATGGGTGTGTGTTACATTACATTCACTAGTAGGAGTGAGAAAAACATCACGGGGTGGTGCGCATTGTATGGGTGTGTGTTACATTACATTCACTAGTAGGAGTGAGAAAAACATCACGGGGTGGTGCGCATTGTATGGGTGTGTGTTACATTACATTCACTAGTAGGATTGAGAAAAACATCACGGGGTGGTGCGCATTATACGGGTGTGTGTTACATTACATTCACTATTAGGAGTGAGAAAAACATCACGGGGTGGTGCGCATTGTATGGGTGTGTGTTACATTACATTCACTAGTAGCAGTGAGAAAAACATCACGGGGTGTTGCGCATTGTATGGGTGTGTGTTACATTACATTGAATAGTAGGAGTGAGAAAAACATCATGGCGTGGTGCGCATTGTATGGGTGTGTGTTACATTACATTCACTAGTAGCAGTGACAAAAATATCACGGGGTGGTGCGCATTTAATGGGTGTGTGTTACAATACATTCACTAGTAGGAGTGAGAAAAACATCACGGGGTGGTGCGCATTGTATGGGTGTGTGTTACATTACATTCAGTACTAGGAGTGAGAAAGACATCACGGGTGGTGCGCATTGTATGGGTGTGTGTTACATTAGATTTACTAGTAGGAGTGAGAAAAACATCACGGGGTGGTGCGCATTGTATGGGTGTGTGTTACATTACATTCACTAGTAGGAGTGAGAAAAACATCACGGGGTGGTGCGCATTTTATGGGTGCGTGTTACATTACATTCACTAATAGGAGGGAGAAAAACATCACGGGGTGGTGCGCATTGCTTGGGTGTGTGTTACATTACATTCACTAGTAGGAGTGAGAAAAACATCACGGGGTGGTGCGCATTGTATGGGTGTGTGTTACATTACATTCACTAGTAGGAGTGAGAAAAACATCACAGGGTGGTGCGCATTGTATGGGTGTGTGTTACATTACATTCACTAGTAGCAGTGAGAAAAACATCACGGGGTGGTGCGCATTGTATGGTTGCGTGTTACATTACATTCACTAGTAGCAGTGAGAAAAACATCACGGGGTGGTGCGCATTGTATGGGTGTGTGTTACATTACATTCACTACTAGGAGTGAGAAAAACATCACGGGGTGGTGCGCATTGTATGGGTGTGTGTTACATTAGATTCACTAGTAGGAGTGAGAAAAACATCACGGGGTGGTGCGCATTGTATGGGTGTGTGTTACATTACATTCACTCGTAGGAGTGAGAAAAACATCACGGGGTGGTGCGCATTTTATGGGTGTGTGTTACATTATATTCACTCATAGTAGTGAGAAAAATATCACGGGGTGGTGCGCATTGTATGTGTGTGTGTTACATTACATTCACTAATAGGATTGAGAAAAACATCACGATGTGGTGTGAATCGGAGGGTCTGAATTAGGAAAGGCAGTGAGTGGCAATGTAGGATGGAGAAAATCCCTGCGGGGTGGTCAGCATGGCGAGGTCAGGGAACATGCAGTGGCAATGTAGGATAGGATTCTGAAAAACATCGCGGGGTGGTGCGCATTGTATGGGTGTGTGTTACATTAGATTCACTAGTAGGAGTGAGACAAACATCACGGGGTGGTGCGCATTGTATGGGTGTGTGTTACATTACATTCACTAGTAGGAGTGAGAAAAACATCACGGGGTGGTGCACATTGTATGGGTGTGTGTTACATTACATTCACTAGTAGGAGTGAGAAAAACATCACGGGGTGGTGCGCATTGTATAGGTGTGTGTTACATTACATTCACTAGTAGGAGTGAGAAAAACATCACGGGGTGGTGCGCATTGTATGGGTGTGTGTTACATTACATTCACTAGTAGGAGTGAGAAAAACATCACGGGGTCGTGCGCATTGTATGGATGTGTGTTACATTACATTCACTAGTAGGAGTGAGAAAAACATCACGGGGTGGTGCGCATTGTATGGGTGTGTGTTACATTACATTCACTAGTAGCAGTGACAAAAACATCACGGGGTGTTGCGCATTGTATGGGTGTGTGTTACATTACATTCACTAGTAGGAGTGAGAAAAACATCACGGGGTGGTGCGCATTGTATGGCTGGGTGTTACATTACATTCACTACTAAGAGTGAGAAAAACATCACGGGGTGGTGCGCATTGTATGGGTGTGTGTTACATTACATTCACTAGTAGGAGTGAGAAAAACATCACGGGGTGGTGCGCATTGTATGGGTGTGTGTTACATTACATTCACTACTAGGAGTGCGAAAAACATCACGGGGTGGTGAGCATTGTATGGGTGTGTGTTACATTACATTCACTAGTAGGAGTGAGAAAAACATCACGGGGTGGTGCGCATTGTATGGGTGTGTGTTACATTACATTCACTAGTAGGAGTGAGAAAAACATCACGGGGTGGTGCGCATTGTATGGGTGTGTGTTACATTACATTCACTACTAAGAGTGAGAAAAACATCACGGGGTGGTGCGCATTGTATGGGTGTGTGTTACATTACATTCACTAGTAGGAGTGAGAAAAACATCACGGGGTGGTGCGCATTGTATGTGTGTGTGTTACATTACATTCACTACTAGGAGTGAGAAAAACATCACGGGGTGGTGAGCATTGTATGGGTGTGTGTTACACTACATTCACTAGTAGGAGTGAGAAAAACATCACGGGGTGGTGCGCATTGTATGGGTGTGTGTTACATTACATTCACTAGTAGGAGTGAGAAAAACATCACGGGGTGGTGCGCATTGTATGGGTGTGTGTTACATTACATTCAATAGCAGGAGTGAGAAAAACATCACGGGGTGGTGCGCATTGTATGGGTGTGTGTTACATTACATTCACTAGTAGGAGTGAGAAAAACATCACGGGGTGGTGCGCATTGTATGGGTGTGTGTTACATTACGTTCACTATTAGGAGTGAGAAAAACATCACGGGGTGGTGCGCATTGTATGGGTGTGTGTTACATTACATTCACTAGTAGGATTGAGAAAAACATCACGGGGTGCTGCGCATTGTATGGGTGTGTGTAACATTACATTCACTATTAGGAGTGAGAAAAACATCACGGGGTGGTGCGCATTGTATGGGAGTGTGTTACATTACATTCACTAGTAGCAGTGAGAAAAACATCACGGGGTGGTGCGCATTGTATGGGTGTGTGTTACATTAGATTCACTAGTAGGAGTGAGAAAAACATCACGGGGTGGTGCGCATTGTATGGGTGTGTGTTACATTACATTCACTAGTAGCAGTGACAAAAACATCACGGGGTGGTGCGCATTGTATGGGTGTGTGTTACATTACATTCACTAGTAGGAGTGAGAAAAACATCACGGGGTGGTGCGCATTGTATGGGTGTGTGTTACATTACATTCACTTCTAGGAGTGAGAAAAACATCAAAGGGTGGTGCGCATTGTATGGGTGTGTGTTACATTAGATTCACTAGTAGGAGTGAGAAAAACATCACGGGTGGTGCGCATTGTATGGGTGTGTGTTACATTACATGCACTAGTAGGAGAGAGAAAAACATCACGGGGTGGTGCGCATTTTATGGGTGTGTGTTACATTACATTCACTAATAGGAGTGAGAAAAACATCACGGGGTGGTGCGCATTGCTTGGGTGTGTGTTACATTACATTCACTATTAGGAGTGAGAAAAACATCACGGGGAGGTGCGCATTGTATGGGTGTGTGTTACATTACGTTCACTATTAGGAGTGAGAAAAACATCACGGGGTGGTGCGCATTGTATGGGTGTGTGTTACATTACATTCACTAGTAGGATTGAGAAAAACATCACGGGGTGCTGCGCATTGTATGGGTGTGTGTAACATTACATTCACTATTAGGAGTGAGAAAAACATCTCGGAGTGGTGCGCATTGTATGGGAGTGTGTTACATTACATTCACTAGTAGCAGTGAGAAAAACATCACGGGGTGGTGCGCATTGTATGGGTGTGTGTTACATTACATTCACTAGTAGGAGTGAGAAAAACATCACGGGGTGGTGCGCATTGTATGGGTGTGTGTTACATTACATTCACTAGTAGCAGTGACAAAAACATCACGGGGTGGTGCGCATTGTATGGGTGTGTGTTACATTACATTCACTAGTAGGAGTGAGAAAAACATCACGGGGTGGTGCGCATTGTATGGGTGTGTGTTACATTACATTCACTTCTAGGAGTGAGAAAAACATCAAAGGGTGGTGCGCATTGTATGGGTGTGTGTTACATTAGATTCACTAGTAGGAGTGAGAAAAACATCACGGGGTGGTGCGCATTGTATGGGTGTGTGTTACATTACATGCACTAGTAGGAGAGAGAAAAACATCACGGGGTGGTGCGCATTTTATGGGTGTGTGTTACATTACATTCACTAATAGGAGTGAGAAAAACATCACGGGGTGGTCCGCATTGCTTGGGTGTGTGTTACATTACATTCACTATTAGGAGTGAGAAAAACATCACGGGGTGGTGCGCATTGTATGGGTGTGTGTTACATTACATTCACTAGTAGGATTGAGAAAAACATCACGGGGTGGTGCGCATTGTATGGGTGTGTGTTACATTACATTCACTAGTAGCAGTGAGAAAAACATCACGGGGTGGTGCGCATTGTATGGGTGTGTGTTACATTACATTCACTAGTAGGAGTGAGAAAAACATCACGGGGTGGTGCGCATTGTATGGGTGTGTGTTACATTACATTCACTAGTAGGAGTGAGAAAAACATCACGGGGTGGTGCGCATTGTATGGGTGTGTGTTACATTACATTCACTAGTAGGATTGAGAAAAACATCACGGGGTGGTGTGCATTATACGGGTGTGTGTTACATTACATTCACTATTAGGAGTGAGAAAATCATCACGGGGTGGTGCGCATTGTATGGGTGTGTGTTACATTACATTCACTAGTAGCAGTGAGAAAAACATCACGGGGTGGTGCGCATTGTATGGGTGTGTGTTACATTACATTCAATAGTAGGAGTGAGAAAAACATCATGGCGTGGTGCGCATTGTATGGGTGTGTGTTACATTACATTCACTAGTAGCAGTGACAAAAATATCACGGGGTGGTGCGCATTGTATGGGTGTGTGTTACATTACATTCACTAGTAGGAGTGAAAAAAACATCACGGGGTGGTGCGCATTGTATGGGTGTGTGTTACGTTACATTCACTACTAGGAGTGAGAAAGACATCACGCGTGGTGCGCATTGTATGGGTGTGTGTTACATTAGATTTACTAGTAGGAGTGAGAAAAACATCACGGGGTGGTGCGCATTGTATGGGTGTGTGTTACATTACATTCACTAGTAGGAGTGAGAAAAACATCACGGGGTGGTGCGCATTTTATGGGTGCGTGTTACATAACATTCACTAATAGGAGGGAGAAAAACATCACGGGGTGGTGCGCATTGTATGGGTGTGTGTTACATTACATTCACTAGTAGGAGTGAGAAAAACATCACAGGGTGGTGCGCATTGTATGGGTGTGTGTTACATTACATTCACTAGTAGCAGTGAGAAAAACATCACGGGGTGGTGCGCATTGTATGGGTGTGTGTTACATTACATTCACTAGTAGCAGTGAGAAAAACATCACGGGGTGGTGCGCATTGTATGGGTGTGTGTTACATTACATTCACTAGTAGCAGTGAGAAAAACATCACGGGGTGGTGCACATTGTATGGGTGTGTGTTACATTACATTCACTAGTAGGAGTGAGCAAAACATCACGGGGTGGTGCGCATTGTATGGGTGTGCGTTACATTACATTCACTAGTAGCAGTGAGAAAAACATCACGGGGTGGTGCGCATTGTATGGGTGTGTGTTACATTACATTCACTACTAGGAGTGAGAAAAACATCACGGGGTGGTGCGCATTGTATGGGTGTGTGTTACATTAGATTCACTAGTAGGAGTGAGAAAAACATCACGGGGTGGTGCGCATTGTATGGGTGTGTGTTACATTACATTCACTCGTAGGAGTGAGAAAAACATCACGGGGTGGTGCGCATTTTATGGGTGTGTGTTACATTATATTCACTCATAGTAGTGAGAAAAATATCACGGGGTGGTGCGCATTGTATGTGTGTGTGTTACATTACATTCACTAATAGGAGTGAGAAAAACATCACGATGTGGTGTGAATCGGAGGGTCTGAATTAGGAAAGGCAGTGAGTGGCAATGTAGGATGGAGAAAAGCCCTGCGGGGTGGTCAGCATGGCGAGGTCAGGGAACATGCAGTGGCAATGTAGGATAGGATTCTGAAAAACATCGCGGGGTGGTGCGCATTGTATGGGTGTGTGTTACATTAGATTCACTAGTAGGAGTGAGACAAACATCACGGGGTGGTGCGCATTGTATGGGTGTGTGTTACATTACATTCACTAGTAGGAGTGAGAAAAACATCACGGGGCGGTGCGCATTGTATGGGTGTGTGTTACATTACATTCACTCGTAGGAGTGAGAAAAACATCACGGGGTGGTGCGCATTGTATGGGTGTGTGTTACATTACATTCACTAGTAGGAGTGAGAAAAACATCACGGGGTGGTGCGCATTGTATGGGTGTGTGTTACATTCATTCACTAGTAGGAGTGAGAAAAACATCACGGGGTGGTGCGCATTGTATGGGTGTGTGTTACATTACATTCACTAGTAGGAGTGAGAAAAACATCACGGGGTGGTGCGCATTGTATGGGTGTGTGTTACATTACATTCACTAGTAGGAGTGAGAAAATCATCACGGGGTGGTGCGCATTCTATGGGTGTGTGTTACATTACATTCACTCGTAGGAGTGAGAAAAACATCACGGGGTGGTGTGCATTGTATGGATGTGTGTTACATTATATTCACTCGTAGGAGTGAGAAAAACATCACGGGGTGGTGCGCATTGTATGGGTGTGTGTTACATTACATTCACTAGTAGGAGTGAGAAAAACATCACGGGGTGGTGCGCATTGTATGGGTGTGTGTTACATTAGATTCACTAGTAGGAGTGAGAAAAACATCACGGGGTGGTGCGCATTGTATGGGTGTGTGTTACATTACATTCACTAGTAGGAGTGAGAAAAACATCACGGGGTGGTGCGCATTGTATGGGTGTGTGTTACATTAGATTCACTAGTAGGAGTGAGAAAAACATCACGGGGTGGTGCGCATTGTATGGGTGTGTGTTACATTACATTCACTAGTAGGAGTGAGAAAAACATCACGGGGTGGTACGCATTGTATGGGTGTGTGTTACATTACATTCACTAATAGGAGTGAGAAAAACATCACGGGGTGGTGTGCATTGCTTGGGTGTGTGTTACATTACATTCACTAATAGGAGTGAGAAAAACATCACGGGGTGGTGCGCATTGTATGGGTGTGTGTTACATTACATTCACTAGTAGCAGTGAGAAAAACATCACGGGGTGGTGCGCATTGTATGGGTGTGTGTTCCATTACATTCACTAGTAGGAGTGAGAAAAACATCACGGGGTGGTGCGCATTGTATGTGTGTGTGTTACATTACATTCACTACTAGGAGTGAGAAAAACATCACGGGGTGGTGCGCATTGTATGGGTGTGTGTTACATTACATTCACTAGTAGGAGTGAGAAAAACATCACGGGGTGGTGCGCATTGTATGGGTGTGTGTTACATTAGATTCACTAGTAGGAGTGAGAAAAACATCACGGGGTGGTGCGCATTGTATGTGTGTGTGTTACATTACATTTACTAGTAGGAGTGAGAAAAACATCATGGGGTGGTGCGCATTGTATGGGTGTGTGTTACATTACATTCACTAGTAGCAGTGAGAAAAACATCACGGGGTGGTGCGCATTGTATGCGTGTGTGTTATATTAGATTCACTCGTAGGAGTGAGAAAAACATCATGCGGTGGTGCGCATTGTATGGGTGTGTGTTACATTACATTCACAAGTAGCAGTGAGAAAAACATCACGGGGTGGTGCGCATTGTATGGGTGTGTGTTACATTACATTCACTAGTAGCAGTGAGAAAAACATCACGGGGTGGTGCGCATTGTATGGGTGTGTGTTACATTACATTCACTAGTAGCAGTGAGAAAAACATCACGGGGTGGTGCGCATTGTATGGGTGTGTGTTACATTACATTCACTAGTAGCAGTGAGAAAAACATCACGGGGTGGTGCGCATTGTATGGGTGTGTGTTACATTACATTCACTAGTAGGAGTGAGAAAAACATCACGGGGTGGTGCGCATTGTATGGGTGTGTGTTACATTACATTCACTAGTAGGAGTGAGAAAAACATCACGGGGTGGTGCGCATTGTATGGGTGTGTGTTACATTAGATTCACTAGTAGGAGTGAGAAAAACATCACGGGGTGGTGCGCATTGTATGGGTGTGTGTTACATTACATTCACTAGTAGGAGTGAGAAAAACATCACGGGGTGGTGCGCATTGTATGGGTGTGTGTTACATTACATTCACTAATAGGAGTGAGAAAAACATCACGCGGTGGTGCGCATTGTATGGGTGTGTGTTACATTACATTCACTAGTAGGAGTTAGAAAAACATCACGGGGTGGTGCGCATTGTATGGGTGTGTGTTACATTACATTCACTAGTAGGAGTGAGAAAAACATCACGGGGTGGTGCGCATTGTATGGGTGTGTGTTACATTACATTCACTAGTAGCAGTGACAAAAACATCACGGGGTGGTGCGCATTGTATGGGTGTGTGTTACATTACATTCACTAGTAGGAGTGAGAAAAACATCACGGGGTGGTGCGCATTGTATGGGTGTGTGTTACATTACATTCACTAGTAGGAGTGAGAAAAACATCACGGGGTGGTGCGCATTGTATGGGTGTGTGTTACATTAGATTCACTAGTAGGAGTGAGAAAAACATCACGGGGTGGTGCGCATTGTATGGGTGTGTGTTACATTACATTCACTAATAGGAGTGAGAAAAACATCACGGGGTGGTGCGCATTGCTTGGGTGTGTGTTACATTACATTCACTAGTAGGAGTGAGAAAAACATCACGGGGTGGTGCGCATTGTATGGGTGTGTGTTACATTACATTCACTAGTAGGATTGAGAAAAACATCATGGGGTGGTGCGCATTGTATGGGTGTGTGTTACATTACATTCACTAGTAGGAGTGAAAAAAACCTCACGGGGTGGTGAGCATTGTATGGGTGTGTGTTACATTACATTCACTAGTAGGAGTGAGAAAAACATCACGGGGTGGTGCGCATTGTATGGGTGTGTGTTACATTGGATTCACTAGTAGGAGTGAGAAAAACATCACCCGGTGGTGCGCATTGTATGGGTGTGTGTTACATTACATTCACTAGTAGGAGTTAGAAAATCATCACGGGGTGGTGCGCATTGTATGGGTGTGTGTTACATTACATTCACTAGTAGGAGTGAGAAAAACATCACGGGGTGGTGCGCATTGTATGGGTGTGTGTTACATTACATTCACTAGTAGGAGTGAGAAAAACATCACGGGGTGGTGCGCATTGTATGGGTGTGTGTTACATTACATTCACTAGTAGGAGTGAGAAAAACATCACGGGGTGGTGCGCATTGTATGGGTGTGTGTTACATTGGATTCACTAGTAGGAGTGAGAAAAACATCACGGGGTGGTGCGCATTGTATGGGTGTGTGTTACATTAGATTCACTCGTAGCAGTGACAAAAACATCACGGGGTGTTGCGCATTGTATGGGTGTGTGTTACATTACATTCACTAGTAGGAGTGAGAAAAACATCACGGGGTGGTGCGCATTGTATGGGTGTGTGTTACATTACATTCACTACTAAGAGTGAGAAAAACATCACGGGGTGGTGCGCATTGTATGGGTGTGTGTTACATTACATTCACTAGTAGGAGTGAGAAAAACATCACTGGGTGGTGCGCATTGTATGGGTGTGCGTTACATTACATTCACTACTAGGCGTGCGAAAAACATCACGGGGTGGTGAGCATTGTATGGGTGTGTGTTACATTACATTCAGTAGTAGGAGTGAGAAAAACATCACGGGGTGGTGCGCATTGTATGGGTGTGTGTTACATTACATTCACTAGTAGGAGTGAGAAAAACATCACGGGGTGGTGCGCATTGTATGTGTGTGTGTTACATTACATTTACTAGTAGGAGTGAGAAAAACATCACGGGGTGGTGCGCATTGTATGGGTGTGTGTTACATTACATTCACTAGTAGCAGTGAGAAAAACATCACGGGGTGGTGCGCATTGTATGCGTGTGTGTTATATTAGATTCACTCGTAGGAGTGAGAAAAACATCATGCGGTGGTGCGCATTGTATGGGTGTGTGTTACATTACATTCACTAGTAGGAGTGAGAAAAACATCACGGTGTGGTGCGCATTGTATGGGTGTGTGTTACATTAGATTCACTAGTAGCAGTGAGAAAAACATCACGGGGTGGTGCGCATTGTATGGGTGTGTGTTACATTAGATTCACTAGTAGGAGTGAGAAAAACATCACGGGGTGGTGCGCATTGTATGGGTGTGTGTTACATTAGATTCACTAGTAGGAGTGAGAAAAACATCACGGGGTGGTGCGCATTGTATGGGTGTGTGTTACATTGGATTCACTAGTAGGAGTGAGAAAAACATCACGGGGTGGTGCGCATTGTATGGGTGTGTGTTACATTAGATTCACTAGTAGCAGGGAGAAAAACATCACAGGGTGGTGCGCCTTGTATGGGTGTGTGTTACATTAGATTCACTAGTAGGAGTGAAAAACATCACGGGGTGGTGCGCATTGTATGGGTGTGTGTTACATTGGATTCACTAGTAGGAGTGAGAAAAACATCACGGGGTGGTGTGCATTGTATAGGTGTGTGTTACATTAGATTCACTAGTAGCAGTGAGAAAAACATCACGGGGTGGTGCGCATTGTATGGGTGTGTGTTACATTAGATTCACTAGTAGGAGTGAGAAAAACATCACGGGGTGGTGCGCATTGTATGGGTGTGTGTTACATTGGATTCACTAGTAGGAGTGAGAAAAACATCACGGGGTGGTGCGCATTGTATGGGTGTGTGTTACATTAGATTCACTAGTAGCAGTGAGAAAAACATCAAGGGGTGGTGCGCATTGTATGGGTGTGTGTTACATTAGATTCACTAGTAGGAGTGAGAAAAACATCACGGGGTGGTGCGCATTGTATGGCTGTGTGTTACATTGGATTCACTAGTAGGAGTGAGAAAAACATCACGGGGTGGTGCGCATTGTATGGGTGTGTGTTACATTGGATTCACTAGTAGGAGTGAGAAAAACATCACGGGGTGGTGCGCATTGTATGGGTGTGTGTTACATTGGATTCACTAGTAGGAGTGAGAAAAACATCACGGGGTGGTTCGCATTGTATGGGTGTGTGTTACATTTCATTCACTAGTAGGAGTGAGAAAAACATCACGGGGTGGTGCGCATTGTATGGGTGTGTGTTACATTAGATTCACTAGTAAATCACGGGGTGGTGCGCATTGTAGGGGTGTGTGTTACATTGTATTCACTAGTGGGAGTGAGAAAAACATCACGGGGTGGTGCGCATTGTATGGGTGTATGTTACATTGGATTCACTAGTAGGAGTGAGAAAAACATCACGGGGTGGTGCGCATTGTATGGGTGTGTGTTACATTGGATTCACTAGTAGGCGTGAGGAAAACATCACGGGGTGGTGCGCATTGTATGGGTGTGTGTTACATTGGATTCACTAGTAGGAGTGAGAAAAACATCACGGGGTGGTGCGCATTGTATGGGTGTGTGTTACATTACATTCACTAGTAGGAGTGAGAAAAACATCACGGGGTGGTGCGCATTGTATGTGTGTGTGTTACATTACATTCACTACTAGGAGTGAGAAAAACATCACGGGGTGGTGAGCATTGTATGGGTGTGTGTTACATTACATTCACTATTAGGAGTGAGAAAAACATCACGGGGTGGTGCGCATTGTATGGGTGTGTGTTACATTACATTCACTAGTAGGAGTGAGAAAAACATCACGGGGTGGTGCGCATTGTATGGGTGTGTGTTACATTACATTCAATAGTAGGAGTGAGAAAAACATCACGGGGTGGTGCGCATTGTATGGGTGTGTGTTACATTACATTCACTAGTAGGATTGAGAAAAACATCACGGGGTGGTGCGCATTGTATGGGTGTGTGTTACATTACATTCACTATTAGGAGTGAGAAAAACATCACGGGGTGGTGCGCATTGTATGGGTGTGTGTTACATTAGAATCACAAGTAGGAGTGAGAAAAACATCACGGGGTGGTGCGCATTGTATGGGTGTGTGTTACATTACATTCACTAGTAGGAGTGAGAAAAACATCACGGGGTGGTGCGCATTGTATGGGTGTGTGTTACATTACATTCACTAATAGGAGTGAGAAAAACATCACGGGGTGGTGCGCATTGTATGGGTGTGTGTTACATTAGATTCACTAGTAGGAGTGAGAAAAACATCACGGGGTGGTGCGCATTGTATGGGTGTGTGTTACATTACATTCACTAATAGGAGTGAGAAAAACATCACGGGGTGGTGCGCATTGTATGGGTGTGTGTTACATTAGATTCACTAGTAGGAGTGAGAAAAACATCACGGGGTGGTGCGCATTGTATGGGTGTGTGTTACATTAGATTCACTAGTAGGAGTGAGAAAAACATCACGGGGTGGTGCGCATTGTATGGGTGTGTGTTACATTACATTCACTAGTAGGAGTGAGAAAAACATCACGGGGTGGTGCGCATTGTATGAGTGTGTGTTACATTGGATTCACTAGTAGGAGTGAGAAAAACATCACGGGGAGGTGCGCATTGTATGGGTGTGTGTTACATTGGATTCACTAGTAGGAGTGAGAAAAACATCACGGGGTGGTGCGCATTGTATGGGTGTGTGTTACATTGGATTCATTAGTAGGAGTGAGAAAAACATCACGGGGTGGTGCGCATTGTATGGGTGTGTGTTACATTACATTCACTAGTAGGATTGAGAAAAACATCTCGGGGTGGTGCGCATTGTATGGGTGTGTGTTACATTACATTCACTAGTAGCAGTGAGAAAAACATCACGGGATGGTGCGCATTGTATGGGTGTGTGTTACATTAGATTCACTAGTAGCAGTGAGAAAAACATCACGGGGTGGTGCGCATTGTATGGGTGTGTGTTACCTTACATTCACTAGTAGCAGTGAGAAAAACATCACGGGGTGGTGCGCATTGTATGGGTTTGTGTTACATTACATTCACTAGTAGCAGTGAGAAAAACATCACGGGGTGGTGCGCATTGTATGGGTGTGTGTTACATTAGATTCACTAGTAGCAGTGAGAAAAACATCACGGGGTGTTGCGCATTGTATGGGTGTGTGTTACATGAGATTCACTATTAGCAGAGAGAAAAACATCACGGGGTGGTGCGCATTGTATGGGTGTGTGTTACATTAGATTCACTAGTAGCAGTGAGAAAAACATCACGGGGTGGTGCGCATTGTATGGGTGTGTGTTACATTACATTCACTAGTAGGAGTGAGAAAAACATCACGGGGTGGTGCGCATTGTATGTGTGTGTGTTACATTAGATTCACTAGTAGGAGTGAGAAAAACATCACGGGGTGGTGCGCATTGTATGGGTGTGTGTTACATTGGATTCACTAGTAGGAGTGAGAAAAACATCACGGGGTGGTGCGCATTGTATGGGTGTGTGTTACATTAGATTCACTAGTAGCAGGGAGAAAAACATCACGGGGTGGTGCGCATTGTATGGGTGTGTGTTACATTAGATTCACTAGTAGGAGTGAAAAACATCACGGGGTGGTGCGCATTGTATGGGTGTGTGTTACATTGGATTCACTAGTAGGAGTGAGAAAAATATCACGGGGTGGTGCGCATTGTATAGGTGTGTGTTACATTAGATACACTAGTAGCAGTGAGAAAAACATCACGGGGTGGTGCGCATTGTATGGGTGTGTGTTACATTAGATTCACCAGTAGGAGTGAGAAAAACATCACGGGGTGGTGCGCATTGTAGGGGTGTGTGTTACATTGGATTCACTAGTGGGAGTGAGAAAAACATCACGGGGTGGTGCGCATTGTATGGGTGTATGTTACATTGGATTCACTAGTAGGAGTGAGAAAAACATCACGGGGTGGTGCGCATTGTATGGGTGTGTGTTACATTGGATTCACTAGTAGGCGTGAGGAAAACATCACGGGGTGGTGCGCATTGTATGGGTGTGTGTTACATTGGATTCACTAGTAGGAGTGAGAAAAACATCACGGGGTGGTGCGCATTGTATGGGTGTGTGTTACATTACATTCACTAGTAGGAGTGAGAAAAACATCACGGGGTGGTGCGCATTGTATGGGTGTGTGTTACATTACATTCACTAGTAGCAGTGAAAAAAACATCACGGGGTGGTGCGCATTGTATGGGTGTGTGTTACATTACATTCACTAGTAGCAGTGAGAAAAACATCACGGGGTGGTGCGCATTGTATGGGTGTGTTTTACATTACATTCACTAGTAGCAGTGAGAAAAACATCACGGGGTGGTGCGCATTGTATGGGTGTGTGTTACATTAGATTCACTAGTAGCAATGAGAAAAACATCACGGGGTGGTGCGCATTGTATGGGTGTGTGTTACATGAGATTCACTAGTAGCAGTGAGAAAAACATCACGGGGTGGTGCGCATTGTATGGGTGTGTGTTACATTAGATTCACTAGTAGCAGTGAGAAAAACATCACGGGGTGGTGCGCATTGTATGGGTGTGTGTTACATTAGATTCACTAGTAGGAGTGAGAAAAACATCACGGGGTGGTGCGCATTGTATGGGTGTGTGTTACATTACATTCACTAGTAGGAGTGAGAAAAACATCACGGGGTGGTGCGCATTGTATGGGTGTGTGTTACATTGGATTCACTAGTAGGAGTGAGAAAAACATCATGGGGTGGTGCGCATTGTATGGGTGTGTGTTACATTAGATTCACTAGTAGCAGGGAGAAAAACATCACGGGGTGGTGCGCATTGTATGGGTGTGTGTTACATTAGATTCACTAGTAGGAGTGAAAAACATCACGGGGTGGTGCACATTGTATGGGTGTGTGTTACATTGGATTCACTAGTAGCAGTGAGAAAAACATCACGGGGTGGTGCGCATTGTATGGGTGTGTGTTACATTGGATTCACTAGTAGGAGTGAGAAAAACATCACGGGGTGGTGCGCATTGTATGGGTGTGTGTTATATTAGATTCACTAGTAGCAGTGAGAAAAACATCACGGGGTGGTGCGCATTGTATGGGTGTGTATTACATTGGATTCACTAGTAGGAGTGAGAAAAACATCACGGGGTGGTGCGCATTGTATGGGTGTGTGTTACATTGGATTCACTAGTAGGAGTGAGAAAAACATCACGGGGTGGTGCGCATTGTATGGGTGTGTGTTACATTGGATTCACTAGTAGGAGTGAGAAAAACATCACGGGGTGGTGCGCATTGTATGGGTGTGTGTTATATTAGATTCACTAGTAGCAGTGAGAAAAACATCACGGGGTGGTGCGCATTGTATGGGTGTGTGTTACATTGGATTCACTAGTAGGAGTGAGAAAAACATCACGGGGTGGTGCGCATTGTATGGGTGTGTGTTACATTGGATTCACTAGTAGGAGTGAGAAAAACATCACGGGGTGGTGCGCATTGTATGGGTGTGTGTTACATTGGATTCATTAGTAGGAGTGAGAAAAACATCACGGGGTGGTGCGCATTGTATGGGTGTGTGTTACATTACATTCACTAGTAGGATTGAGAAAAACATCACGGGGTGGTGCGCATTGTATGGGTGTGTGTTACATTACATTCACTAGTAGCAGTGAGAAAAACATCACGGGATGGTGCGCATTGTATGGGTGTGTGTTACATTAGATTCACTAGTAGCAGTGAGAAAAACATCACGGGGTGGTGCGCATTGTATGGGTGTGTGTTACATTACATTCACTAGTAGCAGTGAGAAAAACATCACGGGGTGGTGCGCATTGTATGGGTTTGTGTTACATTACATTCACTAGTAGCAGTGAGAAAAACATCACGGGGTAGTGCGCATTGTATGGGTGTGTGTTACATTAGATTCACTAGTAGCAGTGAGAAAAACATCACGGGGTGTTGCGCATTGTATGGGTGTGTGTTACATGAGATTCACTATTAGCAGAGAGAAAAACATCACGGGGTGGTGCGCATTGTATGGGTGTGTGTTACATTAGATTCACTAGTAGCAGTGAGAAAAACATCACGGGGTGGTGCGCATTGTATGGGTGTGTGTTACATTACATTCACTAGTAGGAGTGAGAAAAACATCACGGGGTGGTGCGCATTGTATGGGTGTGTGTTACATTAGATTCACTAGTAGGAGTGAGAAAAACATCACGGGGTGGTGCGCATTGTATGGGTGTGTGTTACATTGGATTCACTAGTAGGTGTGAGAAAAACATCACGGGGTGGTGCGCATTGTATGGGTGTGTGTTACATTAGATTCACTAGTAGCAGGGAGAAAAACATCACGGGGTGGTGCGCATTGTATGGGTGTGTGTTACATTAGATTCACTAGTAGGAGTGAAAAACATCACGGGGTGGTGCGCATTGTATGGGTGTGTGTTACATTGGATTCACTAGTAGGAGTGAGAAAAATATCACGGGTTGGTGCGCATTGTATAGGTGTGTGTTACATTAGATACACTAGTAGCAGTGAGAAAAACATCATGGGGTGGTGCGCATTGTATGGGTGTGTGTTACATTAGATTCACTAGTAGCAGGGAGAAAAACATCACGGGGTGGTGCGCATTGTATGGGTGTGTGTTACATTAGATTCACTAGTAGCAGTGAGAAAAACATCACGGGGTGGTGCGCATTGTATGGGTGTGTGTTACATTACATTCACTAGTAGGAGTGAGAAAAACATCACGGGGTGGTGCGCATTGTATGGGTGTGTGTTACATTACATTCACTAGTAGCACTGAAAAAAACATCACGGGGTGGTGCGCATTGTATGGGTGTGTGTTACATTACATTCACTAGTAGCAGTGACAAAAACATCACGGGGTGGTGCGCATTGTATGGGTGTGTGTTACATTACATTCACTAGTAGCAGTGAGAAAAACATCACGGGGTGGTGCGCATTGTATGGGTGTGTGTTACATTAGATTCACTAGTAGCAGTGAGAAAAACATCACGGGGTGGTGCGCATTGTATGGGTGTGTGTTACATGAGATTCACTATTAGCAGTGAGAAAAACATCACGGGGTGGTGCGCATTGTATGGGTGTGTGTTACATTAGATTCACTAGTAGCAGTGAGAAAAACATCACGGGGTGGTGCGCATTGTATGGGTGTGTGTTACATTACATTCACTAGTAGGAGTGAGAAAAACATCACGGGGTGGTGCGCATTGTATGGGTGTGTGTTACATTACATTCACTAGTAGGAGTGAGAAAAACATCACGGGGTGGTGCGCATTGTATGGGTGTGTGTTACATTAGATTCACTAGTAGCAGGGAGAAAAACAACACGGGGTGGTGCGCATTGTATGGGTGTGTGTTACATTAGATTCACTAGTAGGAGTGAAAAACATCACGGGGTGGCGCGCATTGTATGGGTGTGTGTTACATTGGATTCACTAGTAGGAGTGAGAAAAACATCACGGGGTGGTGCGCATTGTATAGGTGTGTGTTACATTAGATTCACTAGTAGCAGTGAGAAAAACATCACGGGGTGGTGCTCATTGTATGGGTGTGTGTTACATTAGATTCACTAGTAGGAGTGAGAAAAACATCACGGGGTGGTGCGCATTGTATGGGTGTGTGTTACATTACATGCACTAGTAGGAGTGAGAAAAACATCACGGGGTGGTGCGCATTGTATGGGTGTATGTTACATTGGATTCACTAGTAGGAGTGAGAAAAACATCACGGGGTGGTGCACATTGTATGGGTTTGTGTTACATTGGATTCACTAGTAGGAGTGAGAAAAACATCACGGGGTGGTGCGCATTGTATGGGTGTGTGTTACATTGGATTCACTAGTAGGAGTGAGTAAAACATCACGGGGTGGTGCGCATTGTATGGGTGTGTGTTATATTAGATTCACTAGTAGCAGTGAGAAAAACATCACGGGGTGGTGCGCATTGTATGGGTGTGTGTTACATTGGATTCACTAGTAGGAGTGAGAAAAACATCACGGGGTGGTGCGCATTGTATGGGTGTGTGTTACATTGGATTCACTAGTAGGAGTGAGAAAAACATCACGGGGTGGTGCGCATTGTATGGGTGTGTGTTACATTAGATTCACTAGTAGGAGTGAGAAAAACATCACGGGGTGGTGCGCATTGTATGGCTGTGTGTTACATTGGATTCACTAGTAGGAGTGAGAAAAACATCACGGGGTGGTGCGCATTGTATGGGTGTGTGTTGCATTACATTCACTAGTAGCAGTGAGAAAAACATCACGGGGTGGTGCGCATTGTATGAGTGTGTGTTACATTGGATTCACTAGTAGGAGTGAGAAAAACATCACGGGGTGTTGCGCATTGTATGGGTGTGTGTTACATGAGATTCACTATTAGCAGAGAGAAAAACATCACGGGGTGGTGCGCATTGTATGGGTGTGTGTTACATTAGATTCACTAGTAGCAGTGAGAAAAACATCACGGGGTGGTGCGCATTGTATGGGTGTGTGTTACATTACATTCACTAGTAGGAGTGAGAAAAACATCACGGGGTGGTGCGCATTGTATGGGTGTGTGTTACATTAGATTCACTAGTAGGAGTGAGAAAAACATCACGGGGTGGTGCGCATTGTATGGGTGTGTGTTACATTGGATTCACTAGTAGGTGTGAGAAAAACATCACGGGGTGGTGCGCATTGTATGGGTGTGTGTTACATTAGATTCACTAGTAGCAGGGAGAAAAACATCACGGGGTGGTGCGCATTGTATGGGTGTGTGTTACATTAGATTCACTAGTAGGAGTGAAAAACATCACGGGGTGGTGCGCATTGTATGGGTGTGTGTTACATTGGATTCACTAGTTGGAGTGAGAAAAATATCACGGGTTGGTGCGCATTGTATAGGTGTGTGTTACATTAGATACACTAGTAGCAGTGAGAAAAACATCATGGGGTGGTGCGCATTGTATGGGTGTGTGTTACATTAGATTCACTAGTAGCAGGGAGAAAAACATCACGGGGTGGTGCGCATTGTATGGGTGTGTGTTACATTAGATTCACTAGTAGCAGTGAGAAAAACATCACGGGGTGGTGCGCATTGTATGGGTGTGTGTTACATTACATTCACTAGTAGGAGTGAGAAAAACATCACGGGGTGGTGCGCATTGTATGGGTGTGTGTTACATTACATTCACTAATAGCAGTGAAAAAAACATCACGGGGTGGTGCGCATTGTATGGGTGTGTGTTACATTACATTCACTAGTAGCAGTGAGAAAAACATCACGGGGTGGTGCGCATTGTATGGGTGTGTGTTACATTACATTCACTAGTAGCAGTGAGAAAAACATCACGGGGTGGTTCGCATTGTATGGGTGTGTGTTACATTAGATTCACTAGTAGCAGTGAGAAAAACATCACGGGGTGGTGCGCATTGTATGGGTGTGTGTTACATGAGATTCACTATTAGCAGTGAGAAAACATCACGGGGTGGTGCGCATTGTATGGGTGTGTGTTACATTAGATTCACTAGTAGCAGTGAGAAAAACATCACGGGGTGGTGCGCATTGTATGGGTGTGTGTTACATTAGATTCACTAGTAGGAGTGAGAAAAACATCACGGGGTGGTGCGCATTGTATGGGTGTGTGTTACATTACATTCACTAGTAGGAGTGAGAAAAACATCACGGGGTGGTGCGCATTGTATGGGTGTGTGTTACATTAGATTCACTAGTAGCAGGGAGAAAAACAACACGGGGTGGTGCGCATTGTATGGGTGTGTGTTACATTAGATTCACTAGTAGGAGTGAAAAACATCACGGGGTGGCGCGCATTGTATGGGTGTGTGTTACATTGGATTCACTAGTAGGAGTGAGAAAAACATCACGGGGTGGTGCGCATTGTATAGGTGTGTGTTACATTAGATTCACTAGTAGCAGTGAGAAAAACATCACGGGGTGGTGCTAATTGTATGGGTGTGTGTTACATTAGATTCACTAGTAGGAGTGAGAAAAACATCACGGGGTGGTGCGCATTGTATGGGTGTGTGTTACATTACATGCACTAGTAGGAGTGAGAAAAACATCACGGGGTGGTGCGCATTGTATGGGTGTATGTTACATTGGATTCACTAGTAGGAGTGAGAAAAACATCACGGGGTGGTGCTAATTGTATGGGTGTGTGTTACATTAGATTCACTAGTAGGAGTGAGAAAAACATCACGGGGTGGTGCGCATTGTATGGGTGTGTGTTACATTACATGCACTAGTAGGAGTGAGAAAAACATCACGGGGTGGTGCACATTGTATGGGTGTGTGTTACATTGGATTCACTACTAGGAGTGAGAAAAACATCACGGGGTGGTGCGCATTGTATGGGTGTGTGTTACATTGGATTCACTAGTAGGAGTGAGTAAAACATCACGGGGTGGTGCGCATTGTATGGGTGTGTGTTATATTAGATTCACTAGTAGCAGTGAGAAAAACATCACGGGGTGGTGCGCATTGTATGGGTGTGTGTTACATTGGATTCACTAGTAGGAGTGAGAAAAACATCACGGGGTGGTGCGCATTTTATGGGTGTGTGTTACATTGGATTCACTAGTAGGAGTGAGAAAAACATCACGGGGTGGTGCGCATTGTATGGGTGTGTGTTACATTAGATTCACTAGTAGGAGTGAGAAAAACATCACGGGGTGGTGCGCATTGTATGGCTGTGTGTTACATTGGATTCACTAGTAGGAGTGAGAAAAACATCACGGGGTGGTGCGCATTGTATGGGTGTGTGTTGCATTACATTCACTAGTAGCAGTGAGAAAAACATCACGGGGTGGTGCGCATTGTATGAGTGTGTGTTACATTGGATTCACTAGTAGGAGTGAGAAAAACATCACGGGGAGGTGCGCATTGTATGGGTGTGTGTTACATTGGATTCACTAGTAGGAGTGAGAAAAACATCACGGGGTGGTGCGCATTGTATGGGTGTGTGTTACATTAGATTCACTAGTAGGAGTGAGAAAAACATCACGGGGTGGTGCGCATTGTATGGGTGTGTGTTACATTAGATTCACTAGTAGGAGTGAGAAAAACATCACGGGGTGGTGCGCATTGTATGGGTGTGTGTTACATTACATTCACTAGTAGGAGTGAGAAAAACATCACGGGGTGGTGCGCATTGTATGAGTGTGTGTTACATTGGATTCACTAGTAGGAGTGAGAAAAACATCACGGGGAGGTGCGCATTGTATGGGTGTGTGTTACATTGTATTCACTAGTAGGAGTGAGAAAAACATCACGGGGTGGTGCGCATTGTATGGGTGTGTGTTACATTGGATTCATTAGTAGGAGTGAGAAAAACATCACGGGGTGGTGCGCATTGTATGGGTGTGTGTTACATTACATTCACTAGTAGGATTGAGAAAAACATCACGGGGTGGTGCGCATTGTATGGGTGTGTGTTACATTACATTCACTAGTAGCAGTGAGAAAAACATCACGGGGTGGTGCGCATTGTATGGGTGTGTGTTACTTTAGATTCACTAGTAGCAGTGAGAAAAACATCACGGGGTGGTGCGCATTGTATGGGTGTGTGTTACATTACATTCACTAGTAGCAGTGAGAAAAACATCACGGGGTGGTGCGCATTGTATGGGTGTGTGTTACATTACATTCACTAGTAGCAGTGAGAAAAACATCACGGGGTGGTGCGCATTGTATGGGTGTGTGTTACATTAGATTCACTAGTAGCAGTGAGAAAAACATCACGGGGTGGTGCGCATTGTATGGGTGTGTGTTACATGAGATTCACTAGTAGCAGTGAGAAAAACATCACGGGGTGGTGCGCATTGTATGGGTGTGTGTTACATTAGATTCACTAGTAGCAGTGAGAAAAACATCACGGGGTGGTGCGCATTGTATGGGTGTGTGTTACATTACATTCACTAGTAGGAGTGAGAAAAACATCACGGGGTGGTGCGCATTGTATGGGTGTGTGTTACATTAGATTCACTAGTAGGAGTGAGAAAAACATCACGGGGTGGTGCGCATTGTATGGGTGTGTGTTACATTGGATTCACTGGTAGGAGTGAGAAAAACATCACGGGGTGGTGCGCATTGTATGGGTGTGTGTTACATTAGATTCACTAGTAGCAGGGAGAAAAACATCACGGGGTGGTGCGCATTGTATGGGTGTGTGTTACATTAGATTCACTAGTAGGAGTGAAAAACATCACGGGGTGGTGCGCATTGTATGGGTGTGTGTTACATTAGATTCACTAGTTGGAGTGAAAAAAACATCACGGGGTGGTGCGCATTGTATGGGTGTGTGTTACATTACATTCACTACTAGGAGTGAGAAAAACATCACGGGGTGGTGAGCATTGTATGGGTGTGTGTTACATTACATTCACTAGTAGGAGTGAGAAAAACATCACGGGGTGGTGCGCATTGTATGGGTGTGTGTTACATTACATTCACTAGTAGGAGTGAAAAACATCACGGGGTGGTGCGCATTGTATGGGTGTGTGTTACGTTGGATTCACTAGTAGGAGTGAGAAAAACATCACGGGGTGGTGCGCATTGTATAGGTGTGTGTTACATTAGATTCACTAGTAGCAGTGAGAAAAACATCACGGGGTGGTGCGCATTGTATGGGTGTGTGTTACATTAGATTCACTAGTAGGAGTGAGAAAAACATCACGGGGTGGTGCGCATTGTATGGGTGTGTGTTACATTACATGCACTAGTAGGAGTGAGAAAAACATCACGGGGTGGTGCGCATTGTATGGGTGTATGTTACATTGGATTCACTAGTAGGAGTGAGAAAAACATCACGGGGTGGTGCACATTGTATGGGTGTGTGTTACATTGGATTCACTAGTAGGAGTGAGAAAAACATCACGGGGTGGTGCGCATTTTATGGGTGTGTGTTACATTGGATTCACTAGTAGGAGTGAGAAAAACATCACGGGGTGGTGCGCATTGTATGGGTGTGTGTTACATTAGATTCACTAGTAGCAGTGAGAAAAACATCACGGGGTGGTGCGCATTGTATGGGTGTGTGTTACATTGGATTCACTAGTAGGAGTGAGAAAAACATCACGGGGTGGTGCGCATTGTATGGGTGTGTGTTACATTGGATTCACTAGTAGGAGTGAGAAAAACATCACGGGGTGGTGCGCATTGTATGGGTGTGTGTTACATTAGATTCACTAGTAGCAGTGAGAAAAACATCAAGGGGTGGTGCGCATTGTATGGGTGTGTGTTACATTAGATTCACTAGTAGGAGTGAGAAAAACATCACGGGGTGGTGCGCATTGTATGGCTGTGTGTTACATTGGATTCACTAGTAGGAGTGAGAAAAACATCACGGGGTGGTGCGCATTGTATGGGTGTGTGTTACATTGGATTCACTAGTAGGAGTGAGAAAAACATCACGGGGTGGTGCGCATTGTATGGGTGTGTGTTACATTACATTCACTAGTAGGAGTGAGAAAAACATCACGGGGTGGTGCGCATTGTATGGGTGTGTGTTACATTAGATTCACTAGTAGGAGTGAGAAAAACATCACGGGGTGGTGCGCATTGTATATGTGCGTGTTACATTACATTCACTAGTAGGAGTGAGAAAAACATCACGGGGTGGTGCGCATTGTATGGGTGTATGTTACATTGGATTCACTAGTAGGAGTGAGAAAAACATCACGGGGTGGTGCGCATTGTATGGGTGTGTGTTACATTGGATTCACGAGTAGGCGTGAGGAAAACATCACGGGGTGGTGCGCATTGTATGGGTGTGTGTTACATTGGATTCACTAGTAGGAGTGAGAAAAACATCACGGTGTGGTGCGCATTGTATGGGTGTGTGTTACATTACATTCACTAGTAGGAGTGAGAAAAACATCACGGGGTGGTGCGCATTGTATGTGTGTGTGTTACATTACATTCACTACTAGGAGTGAGAAAAACATCACGGGGTGGTGAGCATTGTATGGGTGTGTGTTACATTACATTCACTAGTAGGAGTGAGAAAAACATCACGGGGTGGTGCGCATTGTATGGGTGTGTGTTACATTACATTCACTAGTAGGAGTGAGAAAAACATCACGGGGTGGTGCGCATTGTATGGGTGTGTGTTACATTACATTCAATAGTAGGAGTGAGAAAAACATCACGGGGTGGTGCGCATTGTATGGGTGTGTGTTACATTACATTCACTAGTAGGATTGAGAAAAACATCACGTGGTGGTGCGCATTGTATGGGTGTGTGTTACATTACATTTACTATTAGGAGTGAGAAAAACATCACGGGGTGGTGCGCATTGTATGGGTGTGTGTTACATTAGAATCACAAGTAGGAGTGAGAAAAACATCACGGGGTGTTGCGCATTGTATGGGTGTGTGTTACATTACATTCACTAGTAGGAGTGAGAAAAACATCACGGGGTGGTGCGCATTGCATGGGTGTGTGTTACATTACATTCACTAATAGGAGTGAGAAAAACATCACGGGGTGGTGCGCATTGTATGGGTGTGTGTTACATTAGATTCACTAGTAGGAGTGAGAAAAACATCACGGGGTGGTGCGCATTGTATGGGTGTGTGTTACATTACATTCACTAGTAGGAGTGAGAAAAACATCACGGGGTGGTGCGCATTGTATGGGTGTGTGTTACATTGGATTCACTAGTAGGAGTGAGAAAAACATCACGGGGAGGTGCGCATTGTATGGGTGTGTGTTACATTGGATTCACTAGTAGGAGTGAGAAAAACATCACGGGGTGGTGCGCATTGTATGGGTGTGTGTTACATTGGATTCATTAGTAGGAGTGAGAAAAACATCACGGGGTGGTGCGCATTGTATGGGTGTGTGTTACATTACATTCACTAGTAGGATTGAGAAAAACATCACGGGTGGTGCGCATTGTATGGGTGTGTGTTACATTACATTCACTAGTAGGAGTGAGAAAAACATCATGGGGTGGTGCGCATTGTATGGGTGTGTGTTACATTAGATTCACTAGTAGCAGTGAGAAAAACATCACGGGGTGGTGCGCATTGTATGGGTGTATGTTACATTACATTCACTAGTAGCAGTGAGAAAAACATCACGGGGTGGTGCGCATTGTATGGGTGTGTGTTACATTACATTCACTAGTAGCAGTGAGAAAAACATCACGGGGTGGTGCGCATTGTATGGGTGTGTGTTACATTAGATTCACTAGTAGCAGTGAGAAAAACATCACGGGGTGGTGCGCATTGTATGGGTTTGTGTTACATGAGATTCACTAGTAGCAGTGAGAAAAACATCACGGGGTGGTGCGCATTGTATGGGTGTGTGTTACATTAGATTCACTAGTAGCAGTGAGAAAAACATCACGGGGTGGTGCGCATTGTATGGGTGTGTGTTACATTAGATTCACTAGTAGGAGTGAGAAAAACATCACGGGGTGGTGCGCATTGTATGGGTGTTTGTTACATTACATTCACTAGTAGGAGTGAGAAAAACATCACGGGGTGGTGCGCATTGTATGGGTGTGTGTTACATTGGATTCACTAGTAGGAGTGAGAAAAACATCACGGGGTGGTGCGCATTGTATGGGTGTGTGTTACATTAGATTCACTAGTAGCAGGGAGAAAAACATCACGGGGTGGTGCGCATTGTATGGGTGTGTGTTACATTCGATTCACTAGTAGGAGTGAAAAACATCACGGGGTGGTGCGCATTGTATGGGTGTGAGTTACTTTGGATTCACTAGTAAGAGTGAGAAAAACATCACGGGGTGGTGCGCATTGTATAGGTGTGTGTTACATTAGATTCACTAGTAGCAGTGAGAAAAACATCACGGGGTGGTGCGCATTGTATGGGTGTGTGTTACATTAGATTCACTAGTTGGAGTGAAAAAAATATCACGGGGTGGTGCGCATTGTATGGGTGTGTGTTACATTACATTCACTAGTAGGAGTGAGAAAAACATCACGGGGTGGTGCGCATTGTATGGGTGTGTGTTACATTGGATTCACTAGTAGGAGTGAGAAAAACATCACGGGGTGGTGCGCATTGTATGGGTGTGTGTTACATTGGATTCACTAGTAGGAGTGAGAAAAACATCACTGGGTGGTGCGCATTGTATGGGTGTGTGTTACATTAGATTCACTAGTAGCAGTGAGAAAAACATCACGGGGTGGTGCGCATTGTATGGGTGTGTGTTACATTGGATACACTAGTAGGAGTGAGAAAAACATCACGGGGTGGTGCGCATTGTATGGGTGTGTGTTACATTGGATTCACTAGTAGGAGTGAGAAAAATATCACGGGGTGGTGCGCATTGTATGGGTGTGTGTTACATTACATTCACTAGTAGCAGTGAGAAAAACATCACGGGGTGGTGCGCATTGTATAGGTGTGTGTTACATTATATTCACTAGTAGGAGTGAGAAAAACATCACGGGGTGGTGCGCATTGTATGGGTGTGTGTTACATTGGATTCACTAGTAGCAGTGAGAAAAACATCACGGGGTGGTGCGCATTGTATGGGTGTGTGTTACATTGGATTCACTAGTAGCAGTGAGAAAAACATCACGGGGTGGTGCGCATTGTATGGGTGTGTGTTACATTGGATTCACTAGTAGGAGTGAGAAAAACATCACGGGGTGGTGCGCATTGTATGGGTGTGTGTTACATTGGATTCACTAGTAGGAGTGAGAAAAACATCACGGGGTGGTGCGCATTGTATGGGTGTGTGTTACATTACATTCACTAGTAGGAGTGAGAAAAACATCACGGGGTGGTGCGCATTGTATGGGTGTGTGTTACATTACATTCACTAGTAGGATTGAGAAAAACATCACTGGGTGGTGCGCATTGTATGGGTGTGTGTTACATCACATTCACTAGTAGGATTGAGAAAAACATCACGGGGTGGTGCGCATTGTATGGGTGTGTGTTACATTAGATTCACTAGTAGCAGTGAGAAAAACATCACGGGGTGGTGCGCATTGTATGGGTGTGTGTTACATTACATTCACTAGTAGCAGTGAGAAAAACATCACGGGGTGGTGCGCATTGTATGGGTGTGTTTTACATTACATTCACTAGTAGCAGTGATAAAAACATCACGGGGTGGTGCGCATTGTATGGGTGTGTGTTACATTACATTCACTAGTAGCAGTGAGAAAAACAACACGGGGTGGTGCGCATTGTATGGGTGTGTGTTACATTAGATTCACTAGTAGCAGTTAGAAAAACATCACGGGGTGGTGCGCATTGTATGGGTGTGTGTTACATTAGATTCACTAGTAGCAGTGAGAAAAACATCATGGGGTGGTGCGCATTGTATGGGTGTGTGTTACATTAGATTCACTAGTAGCAGTGAGAAAAACATCACGGGGTGGTACGCATTGTATGGGTGTGTGTTACATTAGATTCACTAGTAGCAGTGAGAAAAACATCACGGGGTGGTGCGCATTGTATGGGTGTGTGTTACATTAGATTCACTAGTAGGAGTGAAAAACATCACGGGGTGGTGCGCATTGTATGGGTGTGTGTTACATTGGATTCACTAGTAGGAGTGAGAAAAACATCACGGGGTGGTGCGCATTGTATAGGTGTGTGTTACGTTAGATTCACTAGTAGCAGTGAGAAAAACATCACGGGGTGGTGCGCATTGTATGGGTGTGTGTTACATTAGATTCACTAGTAGGAGTGAGAAAAACATCACGGGGTGGTGCGCATTGTATGGGTGTGTGTTACATTACATTCACTAGTAGGAATGAGAAAAACATCACGGGGTGGTGCGCATTGTATGGGTGTATGTTACATTGGATTCACTAGTAGGAGTGAGAAAAACATCACGGGGTGGTGCACATTGTATGGGTGTGTGTTACATTGGATTCACTAGTAGGAGTGAGAAAAACATCACGGGGTGGTGCGCATTGTATGGGTGTGTGTTACATTGGATTCACTAGTAGGAGTGAGAAAAACATCACGGGGTGGTGCGCATTGTATGGGTGTGTGTTACATTGGTTTCACTAGTAGGAGTGAGAAAAACATCACGGGGTGGTGCGCATTGTATGGGTGTGTGTTACATTAGATTCACTAGTAGCAGTGAGAAAAACATCACGGGGTGGTGCGCATTGTATGGGTGTGTGTTACATTGGATTCACTAGTAGGAGTGAGAAAAATATCACGGGGTGGTGCGCATTGTATGGGTGTGTGTTACATTGGATTCACTAGTAGGAGTGAGAAAAACATCACGGGGTGGTGCGCATTGTATGGGTGTGTGTTACATTAGATTCACTAGTAGCAGTGAGAAAAACATCAAGGGGTGGTGCGCATTATATGGGTGTGTGTTACATTGGATTCACTAGTAGGAGTGAGAAAAACATCACGGGGTGGTGCGCATTGTATGGGTGTGTGTTACATTGGATTCACTAGTAGGAGTGAGAAAAACATCACGGGGTGGTGCGCATTGTATGGGTGTGTGTTACATTACATTCACTAGTAGGAGTGAGAAAAACATCACGGGGTGGTGCGCATTGTATGGGTGTGTGTTACATTACATTCACTAGTAGGATTGAGAAAAACATCACTGGGTGGTGCGCATTGTATGGGTGTGTGTTACATTACATTCACTAGTAGGAGTGAGAAAAACATCACGGGGTGGTGCGCATTGTATGGGTGTGTGTTACATTAGATTCACTAGTAGCAGTGAGAAAAACATCACGGGGTGGTGCGCATTGTATGGGTGTGTGTTACATTACATTCACTAGTAGCAGTGAGAAAAACATCACGGGGTGGTGCGCATTGTATGGGTGTGTGTTACATTACATTCACTAGTAGCAGTGAGAAAAACAACACGGGTTGGTGCGCATTGTATGGGTGTGTGTTACATTAGATTCACTAGTAGCAGTTAGAAAAACATCACGGGGTGGTGCGCATTGTATGGGTGTGTGTTACATTAGATTCACTAGTAGCAGTGAGAAAAACATCACGGGGTGGTGCGCATTGTATGGGTGTGTGTTACATTGGATTCACTAGTAGGAGTGAGAAAAACATCACGGGGTGGTGCGCATTGTATGGGTGTGTGTTACATTGGATTCACTAGTAGCAGTGAGAAAAACATCACGGGGTGGTGCGCATTGTATGGGTGTGTGTTACATTAGATTCACTAGTAGGAGTGAGAAAAACATCACGGGGTGGTGCGCATTGTATGGGTGTGTGTTACATTACATTCACTAGTAGGAGTGAGAAAAACATCACGGGGTGGTGCGCATTGTATGGGTGTGTGTTACATTGGATTCACTAGTAGGAGTGAGAAAAACATCACGGGGTGGTGCGCATTGTATGGGTGTGTGTTACATTGGATTCACTAGTAGGAGTGAGAAAAACATCACGGGGTGGTGCGCATTGTATGGGTGTGTGTTACATTAGATTCACTAGTAGCAGGGAGAAAAACATCACGGGGTGGTGCGCATTGTATGGGTGTGTGTTACATTCGATTCACTAGTAGGAGTGAAAAACATCACGGGGTGGTGCGCATTGTATGGGTGTGAGTTACATTGGATTCACTAGTAGGAGTGAGAAAAACATCACGGGGTGGTGCGCATTGTATAGGTGTGTGTTACATTAGATTCACTAGTAGCAGTGAGAAAAACATCACGGGGTGGTGCGCATTGTATGGGTGTGTGTTACATTAGATTCACTAGTTGGAGTGAAAAAAATATCACGGGGTGGTGCGCATTGTATGGGTGTGTGTTACATTAGATTCACTAGTAGGAGTGAGAAAAACATCACGGGGTGGTGCGCATTGTATGGGTGTGTGTTACATTACATTCACTAGTAGGAGTGAGAAAAACATCACGGGGTGGTGCGCATTGTATGGGTGTGTGTTACATTGGATTCACTAGTAGGAGTGAGAAAAACATCACGGGGTGGTGCGCATTTTATGGGTGTGTGTTACATTGGATTCACTAGTAGGAGTGAGAAAAACATCACGGGGTGGTGCGCATTGTATGGGTGTGTGTTACATTAGATTCACTAGTAGCAGGGAGAAAAACATCACGGGGTGGTGCGCATTGTATGGGTGTGTGTTACATTCGATTCACTAGTAGGAGTGAAAAACATCACGGGGTGGTGCGCATTGTATGGGTGTGAGTTACATTGGATTCACTAGTAGGAGTGAGAAAAACATCACGGGGTGGTGCGCATTGTATAGGTGTGTGTTACATTAGATTCACTAGTAGCAGTGAGAAAAACATCACGGGGTGGTGCGCATTGTATGGGTGTGTGTTACATTAGATTCACTAGTTGGAGTGAAAAAAATATCACGGGGTGGTGCGCATTGTATGGGTGTGTGTTACATTACATTCACTAGTAGGAGTGAGAAAAACATCACGGGGTGGTGCGCATTGTATGGGTGTATGTTACATTGGATTCACTAGTAGGAGTGAGAAAAACATCACGGGGTGGTGCACATTGTATGGGTGTGTGTTACATTGGATTCACTAGTAGGAGTGAGAAAAACATCACGGGGTGGTGCGCATTGTATGGGTGTGTGTTACATTGGATTCACTAGTAGGAGTGAGAAAAACATCACGGGGTGGTGCGCATTGTATGGGTGTGTGTTACATTAGATTCACTAGTAGCAGTGAGAAAAACATCACGGGGTGGTGCGCATTGTATGGGTGTGTGTTACATTGCATTCACTAGTAGGAGTGAGAAAAACATCACGGGGTGGTGCGCATTGTATGGGTGTGTGTTACATTGGATTCACTAGTAGGAGTGAGAAAAATATCACGGGGTGGTGCGCATTGTATGGGTGTGTGTTACATTACATTCACTAGTAGCAGTGAGAAAAACATCACGGGGTGGTGCGCATTGTATAGGTGTGTGTTACATTACATTCACTAGTAGGAGTGAGAAAAACATCACGGGGTGGTGCGCATTGTATGGGTGTGTGTTACATTGGATTCACTAGTAGCAGTGAGAAAAACATCACGGGGTGGTGCGCATTGTATGGGTGTGTGTTACATTGGATTCACTAGTAGCAGTGAAAAAAACATCACGGGGTGGTGCGCATTGTATGGGTGTGTGTTACATTGGATTCACTAGTAGCAGTGAGAAAAACATCACGGGGTGGTGCGCATTGTATGGGTGTGTGTTACATTTGATTCACTAGTAGCAGTGAGAAAAACATCACGGGGTGGTGCGCATTGTATGGGTGTGTGTTACATTAGATTCACTAGTAGCAGTGAGAAAAACATCACGGGGTGGTGCGCATTGTATGGGTGTGTGTTACATTGGATTCACTAGTAGCAGTGAGAAAAACATCACGGGGTGGTGCGCATTGTATGGTTGTGTGTTACATTGGATTCACTAGTAGGAGTGAGAAAAACATCACGGGGTGGTGCGCATTGTATGGGTGTGTGTTACATTGTATTCACTACTAGGAGTGAGAAAAACATCACGGGGTGGTGCGCATTGTATGGGTGTGTGTTACATTGGATTCACTAGTAGGAGTGAGAAAAACATCACGGGGTGGTGCGCATTGTATGGGTGTGTGTTACATTACATTCACTAGTAGGAGTGAGAAAAACATCACGGGGTGGTGCGCATTGTAAGGGTGTGTGTTACATTACATTCACTAGTAGGATTGAGAAAAACATCACTGGGTGGTGCGCATTGTATGGGTGTGTGTTACATCACATTCACTAGTAGGATTGAGAAAAACATCACGGGGTGGTGCGCATTGTATGGGTGTGTGTTACATTAGATTCACTAGTAGCAGTGAGAAAAACATCACGGGGTGGTGCGCATTGTATGGGTGTGTGTTACATTACATTCACTAGTAGCAGTGAGAAAAACATCACGGGGTGGTGAGCATTGTATGGGTGTGTTTTACATTACATTCACTAGTAGCAGTGATAAAAACATCACGGGGTGGTGCGCATTGTATGGGTGTGTGTTACATTACATTCACTAGTAGCAGTGAGAAAAACAACACGGGGTGGTGCGCATTGTATGGGTGTGTGTTACATTAGATTCACTAGTAGCAGTTAGAAAAACATCACGGGGTGGTGCGCATTGTATGGGTGTGTGTTACATTAGATTCACTAGTAGCAGTGAGAAAAACATCATGGGGTGGTGTGCATTGTATGGGTGTGTGTTACATTAGATTCACTAGTAGCAGTGAGAAAAACATCACGGGGTGGTACGCATTGTATGGGTGTGTGTTACATTAGATTCACTAGTAGCAGTGAGAAAAACATCACGGGGTGGTGCGCATTGTATGGGTGTGTGTTACATTAGATTCACTAGTAGGAGTGAAAAACATCACGGGGTGGTGCGCATTGTATGGGTGTGTGTTACATTGGATTCACTAGTAGGAGTGAGAAAAACATCACGGGGTGGTGCGCATTGTATAGGTGTGTGTTACGTTAGATTCACTAGTAGCAGTGAGAAAAACATCACGGGGTGGTGCGCATTGTATGGGTGTGTGTTACATTAGATTCACTAGTAGGAGTGAGAAAAACATCACGGGGTGGTGCGCATTGTATGGGTGTGTGTTACATTACATTCACTAGTAGGAATGAGAAAAACATCACGGGGTGGTGCGCATTGTATGGGTGTATGTTACATTGGATTCACTAGTAGGAGTGAGAAAAACATCACGGGGTGGTGCACATTGTATGGGTGTGTGTTACATTGGATTCACTAGTAGGAGTGAGAAAAACATCACGGGGTGGTGCGCATTGTATGGGTGTGTGTTACATTGGATTCACTAGTAGGAGTGAGAAAAACATCACAGGGTGGTGCGCATTGTATGGGTGTGTGTTACATTGGTTTCACTAGTAGGAGTGAGAAAAACATCACGGGGTGGTGCGCATTGTATGGGTGTGTGTTACATTAGATTCACTAGTAGCAGTGAGAAAAACATCACGGGGTGGTGCGCATTGTATGGGTGTGTGTTACATTGGATTCACTAGTAGGAGTGAGAAAAATATCACGGGGTGGTGCGCATTGTATGGGTGTGTGTTACATTGGATTCACTAGTAGGAGTGAGAAAAACATCACGGGGTGGTGCGCATTGTATGGGTGTGTGTTACATTAGATTCACTAGTAGCAGTGAGAAAAACATCAAGGGGTGGTGCGCATTATATGGGTGTGTGTTACATTGGATTCACTAGTAGGAGTGAGAAAAACATCACGGGGTGGTGCGCATTGTATGGGTGTGTGTTACATTGGATTCACTAGTAGGAGTGAGAAAAACATCACGGGGTGGTGCGCATTGTATGGGTGTGTGTTACATTGGATTCACTAGTAGGAGTGAGAAAAACATCACGGGGTGGTGCGCATTGTATGGGTGTGTGTTACATTGGATTCACTAGTAGGAGTGAGAAAAACATCACGGGGTGGTTCGCATTGTATGGGTGTGTGTTACATTACATTCACTAGCAGGAGTGAGAAAAACATCACGGCGTGGTGCGCATTGTATGGGTGTGTGTTACATTAGATTCACTAGTAGGAGTGAGAAAAACATCACGGGGTGGTGCGCATTGTATGGGTGTGTGTTACATTGGATGCACTAGTAGGAGTGAGAAAAACATCACGGGGTGGTGCGCATTGTATGGGTGTGTGTTACATTGGATTCACTAGTAGGAGTGAGAAAAACATCACGGGGTGGTGCGCATTGTATGGGTGTGTGTTACATTGGATTCACTAGTAGGAGTGAGGAAAACATCACGTGGTGGTGCGCATTGTATGGGTGTGTGTTACATTGGATTCACTAGTAGGAGTGAGAAAAACATCACGGGGTGGTGCGCATTGTATGGGTGTGTGTTACATTACATTCACTAGTAGGAGTGAGAAAAACATCACGGGGTGGTGCGCATTGTATGGGTGTGTGTTACATTGGATTCACTAGTAGGAGTGAGAAAAACATCACGGGGTGGTGCGCATTGTATGGGTGTGTGTTACATTGGATTCACTAGTAGGAGTGAGAAAAACATCACGGGGTGGTGCGCATTGTATGGGTGTGTGTTACATTGGATTCACTAGTAGGAGTGAGAAAAACATCACGGGGTGGTGCGCATTGTATGGGTGTGTGTTACATTACATTCACTAGTAGGAGTGAGAAAAACATCACGAGGTGGTGCGCATTGTATGGGTGTGTGTTACATTACATTCACTAGTAGGATTGAGAAAAACATCACTGGGTGGTGCGCATTGTATGGGTGTGTGTTACATCACATTCACTAGTAGGATTGAGAAAAACATCACGGGGTGGTGCGCATTGTATGGGTGTGTGTTACATTAGATTCACTAGTAGCAGTGAGAAAAACATCACGGGGTGGTGCGCATTGTATGGGTGTGTGTTACATTAGATTCACTAGTAGCAGTGAGAAAAACATCACGGGGTGGTGCGCATTGTATGGGTGTGTTTTACATTACATTCACTAGTAGCAGTGATAAAAACATCACGGGGTGGTGCGCATTGTATGGGTGTGTGTTACATTACATTCACTAGTAGCAGTGAGAAAAACAACACGGGGTGGTTCGCATTGTATGGGTGTGTGTTACATTAGATTCACTAGTAGCAGTTAGAAAAACATCACGGGGTGGTGCGCATTGTATGGGTGTGTGTTACATTAGATTCACTAGTAGCAGTGAGAAAAACATCATGGGGTGGTGCGCATTGTATGGGTGTGTGTTACATTAGATTCACTAGTAGCAGTGAGAAAAACATCACGGGGTGGTACGCATTGTATGGGTGTGTGTTACATTAGATTCACTAGTAGCAGTGAGAAAAACATCACGGGGTGGTGCGCATTGTATGGGTGTGTGTTACATTAGATTCACTAGTAGGAGTGAAAAACATCACGGGGTGGTGCGCATTGTATGGGTGTGTGTTACATTGGATTCACTAGTAGGAGTGAGAAAAACATCACGGGGTGGTGCGCATTGTATAGGTGTGTGTTACGTTAGATTCACTAGTAGCAGTGAGAAAAACATCACGGGGTGGTGCGCATTGTATGGGTGTGTGTTACATTAGATTCACTAGTAGGAGTGAGAAAAACATCACGGGGTGGTGCGCATTGTATGGGTGTGTGTTACATTACATTCACTAGTAGGAATGAGAAAAACATCACGGGGTGGTGCGCATTGTATGGGTGTATGTTACATTGGATTCACTAGTAGCAGTGAGAAAAACATCACGGGGTGGTGCACATTGTATGGGTGTGTGTTACATTGGATTCACTAGTAGGAGTGAGAAAAACATCACGGGGTGGTGCGCATTGTATGGGTGTGTGTTACATTGGATTCACTAGTAGGAGTGAGAAAAACATCACAGGGTGGTGCGCATTGTATGGGTGTGTGTTACATTGGTTTCACTAGTAGGAGTGAGAAAAACATCACGGGGTGGTGCGCATTGTATGGGTGTGTGTTACATTAGATTCACTAGTAGCAGTGAGATAAACATCACGGGGTGGTGCGCATTGTATGGGTGTGTGTTACATTGGATTCACTAGTAGGAGTGAGAAAAATATCACGGGGTGGTGCGCATTGTATGGGTGTGTGTTACATTGGATTCACTAGTAGGAGTGAGAAAAACATCACGGGGTGGTGCGCATTGTATGGGTGTGTGTTACATTAGATTCACTAGTAGCAGTGAGAAAAACATCAAGGGGTGGTGCGCATTATATGGGTGTGTGTTACATTGGATTCACTAGTAGGAGTGAGAAAAACATCACGGGGTGGTGCGCATTGTATGGGTGTGTGTTACATTGGATTCACTAGTAGGAGTGAGAAAAACATCACGGGGTGGTGCGCATTGTATGGGTGTGTGTTACATTGGATTCACTAGTAGGAGTGAGAAAAACATCACGGGGTGGTGCGCATTGTATGGGTGTGTGTTACATTGGATTCACTAGTAGGAGTGAGAAAAACATCACGGGGTGGTTCGCATTGTATGGGTGTGTGTTACATTACATTCACTAGTAGGAGTGAGAAAAACATCACAGGGTGGTGCGCATTGTATGGGTGTGTGTTACATTAGATTCACTAGTAGGAGTGAGAAAAACATCACGGGGTGGTGCGCATTGTATGGGTGTGTGTTACATTGGATGCACTAGTAGGAGTGAGAAAAACATCACGGGGTGGTGCGCATTGTATGGGTGTGTGTTACATTGGATTCACTAGTAGGAGTGAGAAAAACATCACGGGGTGGTGCGCATTGTATGGGTGTGTGTTACATTGGATTCACTAGTAGGAGTGAGGAAAACATCACGTGGTGGTGCGCATTGTATGGGTGTGTGTTACATTGGATTCACTAGTAGGAGTGAGAAAAACATCACGGGGTGGTGCGCATTGTATGGGTGTGTGTTACATTACATTCACTAGTAGGAGTGACAAAAACATCACGGGGTGGTGCGCATTGTATGGGTGTGTGTTACATTGGATTCACTAGTAGGAGTGAGAAAAACATCACGGGGAGATGCGCATTGTATGGGTGTGTGTTACATTGGATTCACTAGTAGGAGTGAGAAAAACATCACGGGGTGGTGCGCATTGTATGGGTGTGTGTTACATTGGATTCATTAGTAGGAGTGAGAAATACATCACGGGGTGGTGCGCATTGTATGGGTGTGTGTTACATTACATTCACTAGTAGGATTGAGAAAAACATCACGGGGTGGTGCGCATTGTATGGGTGTGTGTTACATTAGATTCACTAGTAGCAGTGAGAAAAACATCACGGGGTGGTGTGCATTGTATAGGTGTGTGTTACATTACATTCACTAGTAGCAGTGAGAAAAACATCACGGGGTGGTGCGCATTGTATGGGTGTGTGTTACATTACATTCACTAGTAGCAGTGAGAAAAACATCACGGGGTGGTGCGCATTGTATGGGTGTGTGTTACATTAGATTCACTAGTAGCAGTGAGAAAAACATCACGGGGTGGTGCGCATTGTATGGGTGTGTGTTACATGAGATTCACTAGTAGCAGTGAGAAAAACATCACGGGGTGGTGCGCATTGTATGGGTGTGTGTTACATTAGATTCACTAGTAGCAGTGAGAAAAACATCACGGGGTGGTGCGCATCGTATGGGTGTGTGTTACATTAGATTCACTAGTAGGAGTGAGAAAAACATCACGGGGTGGTGCGCATCGTATGGGTGTGTGTTACATTGGATTCACTAGTAGGAGTGAGAAACACATCACGGGGTGGTGCGCATCGTATGGGTGTGTGTTACATTGGATTCACTAGTAGGAGTGAGAAAAACATCACGGGGTGGTGCGCATCGTATGGGTGTGTGTTACATTGGATTCACTAGTAGGAGTGAGAAAAACATCACGGGGTGGTGCGCATTGTATGGGTGTGTGTTACATTAGATTCACTAGTAGGAGTGAGAAAAACATCACGTGGTGGTGCGCATTGTATGGGTGTGTGTTACATTACATTCACTAGTAGGAGTGAGAAAAACATCACGGGGTGGTGCGCATTGTATGGGTGTGTGTTACATTACATTCACTAGTAGGATTGAGAAAAACATCACTGGGTGGTGCGCATTGTATGGGTGTGTGTTACATTACATTCACTAGTAGGAGTGAGAAAAACATCACGGGGTGGTGCGCATTGTATGGGTGTGTGTTACATTAGATTCACTAGTAGCAGTGAGAAAAACATCACGGGGTGGTGCGCATTGTATGGGTGTGTGTTACATTACATTCACTAGTAGCAGTGAGAAAAACATCACGGGGTGGTGCGCATTGTATGGGTGTGTGTTACATTACATTCACTAGTAGCAGTGAGAAAAACAACACGGGTTGGTGCGCATTGTATGGGTGTGTGTTACATTAGATTCACTAGTAGGAGTGAGAAAAACATCACGGGGTGGTGCGCATTGTATGGGTGTGTGTTACATTAGATTCACTAGTAGCAGTGAGAAAAACATCACGGGGTGGTGCGCATTGTATGGGTGTGTGTTACATTAGATTCACTAGTAGCAGTGAGAAAAACATCACGGGGTGGTGCGCATTGTATGGGTGTGTGTTACATTAGATTCACTAGTAGGAGTGAGAAAAACATCACGGGGTGGTTCGCATTGTATGGGTGTGTGTTACATTACATTCACTAGTAGGAGTGAGAGAAACATCACGGGGTGGTGCGCATTGTATGGGTGTGTGTTACATTAGATTCACTAGTAGGAGTGAGAAAAACATCACGGGGTGGTGCACATTGTATGGGTGTGTGTTACATTGGATGCACTAGTAGGAGTGAGAAAAACATCACGGTGTGGTGCGCATTGTATGGGTGTGTGTTACATTGGATTCACTAGTAGGAGTGAGAAAAACATCACGGGGTGGTGCGCATTGTATGGGTGTGTGTTACATTGGATTCACTAGTAGGAGTGAGGAAAACATCACGGGGTGGTGCGCATTGTATGGGTGTGTGTTACATTGGATTCACTAGTAGGAGTGAGAAAAACATCACGGGGTGGTGCGCATTGTATGGGTGTGTGTTACATTACATTCACTAGTAGGAGTGAGAAAAACATCACGGGGTGGTGCGCATTGTATGGGTGTGTGTTACATTGGATTCACTAGTAGGAGTGAGAAAAACATCACGGGGAGGTGCGCATTGTATGGGTGTGTGTTACATTGGATTCACTAGTAGGAGTGAGAAAAACATCACGGGGTGGTGCGCATTGTATGGGTGTGTGTTACATTGGATTCATTAGTAGGAGTGAGAAATACATCACGGGGTGGTGCGCATTGTATGGGTGTGTGTTACATTACATTCACTAGTAGGATTGAGAAAAACATCACGGGGTGGTGCGCATTGTATGGGTGTGTGTTACATTAGATTCACTAGTAGCAGTGAGAAAAACATCACGGGGTGGTGTGCATTGTATAGGTGTGTGTTACATTACAATCACTAGTAGCAGTGAGAAAAACATCACGGGGTGGTGCGCATTGTATGGGTGTGTGTTACATTACATTCACTAGTAGCAGTGAGAAAAACATCACGGGGTGGTGCGCATTGTATGGGTGTGTGTTACATTAGATTCACTAGTAGCAGTGAGAAAAACATCACGGGGTGGTGCGCATTGTATGGGTGTGTGTTACATGAGATTCACTAGTAGCAGTGAGAAAAACATCACGGGGTGGTGCGCATTGTATGGGTGTGTGTTACATTAGATTCACTAGTAGCAGTGAGAAAAACATCACGGGGTGGTGCGCATCGTATGGGTGTGTGTTACATTAGATTCACTAGTAGGAGTGAGAAAAACATCAAGGGGTGGTGCGCATCGTATGGGTGTGTGTTACATTGGATTCACTAGTAGGAGTGAGAAAAACATCACGGGGTGGTGCGCATCGTATGGGTGTGTGTTACATTGGATTCACTAGTAGGAGTGAGAAAAACATCACGGGGTGGTGCGCATCGTATGGGTGTGTGTTGCATTGGATTCACTAGTAGGAGTGAGAAAAACATCACGGGGTGGTGCGCATTGTATGGGTGTGTGTTACATTGGATTCACTAGTAGGAGTGAGAAAAACATCACGTGGTGGTGCGCATTGTATGGGTGTGTGTTACATTACATTCACTAGTAGGAGTGAGAAAAACATCACGGGGTGGTGCGCATTGTATGGGTCTGTGTGTTACATTACATTCACTAGTAGGATTGAGAAAAACATCACTGGGTGGTGCGCATTGTATGGGTGTGTGTTACATTACATTCACTAGTAGGAGTGAGAAAAACATCACGGGGTGGTGCGCATTGTATGGGTGTGTGTTACATTAGATTCACTAGTAGCAGTGAGAAAAACATCACGGGGTGGTGCGCATTGTATGGGTGTGTGTTACATTACATTCACTAGTAGCAGTGAGAAAAACATCACGGGGTGGTGCGCATTGTATGGGTGTGTGTTACATTACATTCACTAGTAGCAGTGAGAAAAACAACACGGGTTGGTGCGCATTGTATGGGTGTGTGTTACATTAGATTCACTAGTAGCAGTTAGAAAAACATCACGGGGTGGTGCGCATTGTATGGGTGTGTGTTACATTAGATTCACTAGTAGCAGTGAGAAAAACATCACGGGGTGGTGCGCATTGTATGGGTGTGTGTTACATTAGATTCACTAGTAGCAGTGAGAAAAACATCACGGGGTGGTACGCATTGTATGGGCGTGTGTTACATTAGATTCACTAGTAGCAGTGAGAAAAACATCACGGGGTGGTGCGCATTGTATGGGTGTGTGTTACATTAGATTCACTAGTAGGAGTGAAAAACATCACGGGGTGGTGCGCATTGTATGGGTGTGTGTTACATTGGATTCACTAGTAGGAGTGAGAAAAACATCACGGGGTGGTGCGCATCGTATAGGTGTGTGTTACATTAGATTCACTAGTAGCAGTGAGAAAAACATCACGGGGTGGTGCGCATTGTATGGGTGTGTGTTACATTAGATTCACTAGTAGGAGTGAGAAAAACATCACGGGGTGGTGCGCATTGTATGGGTGTGTGTTACATTACATTCACTAGTAGGAATGAGAAAAACATCACGGGGTGGTGCGCATTGTATGGGTGTATGTTACATTGGATTCACTAGTAGGAGTGAGAAAAACATCACGGGGTGGTGCGCATTGTATGGGTGTGTGTTACATTGAATTCACTAGTAGGAGTGAGAAAAACATCACGGGGTGGTGCGCATTGTATGGGTGTGTGTTACATTGGATTCACTAGTAGGAGTGAGAAAAACATCACGGGGTGGTGCGCATTGTATGGGTGTGTGTTACATTGGATTCACTAGTAGGAGTGAGAAAAACATCACGGGGTGGTGCGCATTGTATGGGTGTGTGTTACATTGGATTCACTAGTAGGAGTGAGAAAAACATCACGGGGTGGTGCGCATTGTATGGGTGTGTGTTACATTAGATTCACTAGTAGCAGTGAGCAAAACATCACGGGGTGGTGCGCATTGTATGGGTGTGTGTTACATTGGATTCACTAGTAGGAGTGAGAAAAACATCACGGGGTGGTGCGCATTGTATGGGTGTGTGTTACATTGGATTCACTAGTAGGAGTGAGAAAAACATCACGGGGTGGTGCGCATTGTATGGGTGTGTGTTACATTAGATTCACTAGTAGCAGTGAGAAAAACATCAAGGGGTGGTGCGCATTATATGGGTGTGTGTTACATTGGATTCACTAGTAGGAGTGAGAAAAACATCACGGGGTGGTGCGCATTGTATGGGTGTGTGTTACATTGGATTCACTAGTAGGAGTGAGAAAAACATCACGGGGTGGTGCGCATTGTATGGGTGTGTGTTACATTACATTCACTAGTAGGAGTGAGAAAAACATCACGGGGTGGTGCGCATTGTATGGGTGTGTGTTACATTACATTCACTAGTAGGATTGAGAAAAACATCACTGGGTGGTGCGCATTGTATGGGTGTGTGTTACATTACATTCACTAGTAGGAGTGAGAAAAACATCACGGGGTGGTGCGCATTGTATGGGTGTGTGTTACATTAGATTCACTAGTAGCAGTGAGAAAAACATCACGGGGTGGTGCGCATTGTATGGGTGTGTGTTACATTACATTCACTAGTAGCAGTGAGAAAAACATCACGGGGTGGTGCGCATTGTATGGGTGTGTGTTACATTACATTCACTAGTAGCAGTGAGAAATACAACACGGGTTGGTGCGCATTGTATGGGTGTGTGTTACATTAGATTCACTAGTAGCAGTTAGAAAAACATCACGGGGTGGTGCGCATTGTATGGGTGTGTGTTACATTAGATTCACTAGTAGCAGTGAGAAAAACATCACGGGGTGGTGCGCATTGTATGGGTGTGTGTTACATTGGATTCACTAGTAGGAGTGAGAAAAACATCACGGGGTGGTGCGCATTGTATGGGTGTGTGTTACATTGGATTCACTAGTAGCAGTGAGAAAAACATCACGGGGTGGTGCGCATTGTATGGGTGTGTGTTACATTAGATTCACTAGTAGGAGTGAGAAAAACATCACGGGGTGGTGCGCATTGTATGGGTGTGTGTTACATTACATTCACTAGTAGGAGTGAGAAAAACATCACGGGGTGGTGCGCATTGTATGGGTGTGTGTTACATTGGATTCACTAGTAGGAGTGAGAAAAACATCACGGGGTGGTGCGCATTGTATGGGTGTGTGTTACATTGGATTCACTAGTAGGAGTGAGAAAAACATCACGGGGTGGTGCGCATTGTATGGGTGTGTGTTACATTAGATTCACTAGTAGCAGGGAGAAAAACATCACGGGGTGGTGCGCATTGTATGGGTGTGTGTTACATTCGATTCACTAGTAGGAGTGAAAAACATCACGGGGTGGTGCGCATTGTATGGGTGTGAGTTACATTGGATTCACTAGTAGGAGTGAGAAAAACATCACGGGGTGGTGCGCATTGTATAGGTGTGTGTTACATTAGATTCACTAGTAGCAGTGAGAAAAACATCACGGGGTGGTGCGCATTGTATGGGTGTGTGTTACATTAGATTCACTAGTTGGAGTGAAAAAAATATCACGGGGTGGTGCGCATTGTATGGGTGTGTGTTACATTAGATTCACTAGTAGGAGTGAGAAAAACATCACGGGGTGGTGCGCATTGTATGGGTGTGTGTTACATTACATTCACTAGTAGGAGTGAGAAAAACATCACGGGGTGGTGCGCATTGTATGGGTGTGTGTTACATTGGATTCACTAGTAGGAGTGAGAAAAACATCACGGGGTGGTGCGCATTTTATGGGTGTGTGTTACATTGGATTCACTAGTAGGAGTGAGAAAAACATCACGGGGTGGTGCGCATTGTATGGGTGTGTGTTACATTAGATTCACTAGTAGCAGGGAGAAAAACATCACGGGGTGGTGCGCATTGTATGGGTGTGTGTTACATTCGATTCACTAGTAGGAGTGAAAAACATCACGGGGTGGTGCGCATTGTATGGGTGTGAGTTACATTGGATTCACTAGTAGGAGTGAGAAAAACATCACGGGGTGGTGCGCATTGTATAGGTGTGTGTTACATTAGATTCACTAGTAGCAGTGAGAAAAACATCACGGGGTGGTGCGCATTGTATGGGTGTGTGTTACATTAGATTCACTAGTTGGAGTGAAAAAAATATCACGGGGTGGTGCGCATTGTATGGGTGTGTGTTACATTACATTCACTAGTAGGAGTGAGAAAAACATCACGGGGTGGTGCGCATTGTATGGGTGTATGTTACATTGGATTCACTAGTAGGAGTGAGAAAAACATCACGGGGTGGTGCACATTGTATGGGTGTGTGTTACATTGGATTCACTAGTAGGAGTGAGAAAAACATCACGGGGTGGTGCGCATTGTATGGGTGTGTGTTACATTGGATTCACTAGTAGGAGTGAGAAAAACATCACGGGGTGGTGCGCATTGTATGGGTGTGTGTTACATTAGATTCACTAGTAGCAGTGAGAAAAACATCACGGGGTGGTGCGCATTGTATGGGTGTGTGTTACATTGCATTCACTAGTAGGAGTGAGAAAAACATCACGGGGTGGTGCGCATTGTATGGGTGTGTGTTACATTGGATTCACTAGTAGGAGTGAGAAAAATATCACGGGGTGGTGCGCATTGTATGGGTGTGTGTTACATTACATTCACTAGTAGCAGTGAGAAAAACATCACGGGGTGGTGCGCATTGTATAGGTGTGTGTTACATTACATTCACTAGTAGGAGTGAGAAAAACATCACGGGGTGGTGCGCATTGTATGGGTGTGTGTTACATTGGATTCACTAGTAGCAGTGAGAAAAACATCACGGGGTGGTGCGCATTGTATGGGTGTGTGTTACATTGGATTCACTAGTAGCAGTGAGAAAAACATCACGGGTGGGTGCGCATTGTATGGGTGTGTGTTACATTGGATTCACTAGTAGCAGTGAGAAAAACATCACGGGGTGGTGCGCATTGTATGGGTGTGTGTTACATTTGATTCACTAGTAGCAGTGAGAAAAACATCACGGGGTGGTGCGCATTGTATGGGTGTGTGTTACATTAGATTCACTAGTAGCAGTGAGAAAAACATCACGGGGTGGTGCGCATTGTATGGGTGTGTGTTACATTGGATTCACTAGTAGCAGTGAGAAAAACATCACGGGGTGGTGCGCATTGTATGGTTGTGTGTTACATTGGATTCACTAGTAGGAGTGAGAAAAACATCACGGGGTGGTGCGCATTGTATGGGTGTGTGTTACATTGTATTCACTACTAGGAGTGAGAAAAACATCACGGGGTGGTGCGCATTGTATGGGTGTGTGTTACATTGGATTCACTAGTAGGAGTGAGAAAAACATCACGGGGTGGTGCGCATTGTATGGGTGTGTGTTACATTACATTCACTAGTAGGAGTGAGAAAAACATCACGGGGTGGTGCGCATTGTAAGGGTGTGTGTTACATTACATTCACTAGTAGGATTGAGAAAAACATCACTGGGTGGTGCGCATTGTATGGGTGTGTGTTACATCACATTCACTAGTAGGATTGAGAAAAACATCACGGGGTGGTGCGCATTGTATGGGTGTGTGTTACATTAGATTCACTAGTAGCAGTGAGAAAAACATCACGGGGTGGTGCGCATTGTATGGGTGTGTGTTACATTACATTCACTAGTAGCAGTGAGAAAAACATCACGGGGTGGTGAGCATTGTATGGGTGTGTTTTACATTACATTCACTAGTAGCAGTGATAAAAACATCACGGGGTGGTGCGCATTGTATGGGTGTGTGTTACATTACATTCACTAGTAGCAGTGAGAAAAACAACACGGGGTGGTGCGCATTGTATGGGTGTGTGTTACATTAGATTCACTAGTAGCAGTTAGAAAAACATCACGGGGTGGTGCGCATTGTATGGGTGTGTGTTACATTAGATTCACTAGTAGCAGTGAGAAAAACATCATGGGGTGGTGTGCATTGTATGGGTGTGTGTTACATTAGATTCACTAGTAGCAGTGAGAAAAACATCACGGGGTGGTACGCATTGTATGGGTGTGTGTTACATTAGATTCACTAGTAGCAGTGAGAAAAACATCACGGGGTGGTGCGCATTGTATGGGTGTGTGTTACATTAGATTCACTAGTAGGAGTGAAAAACATCACGGGGTGGTGCGCATTGTATGGGTGTGTGTTACATTGGATTCACTAGTAGGAGTGAGAAAAACATCACGGGGTGGTGCGCATTGTATAGGTGTGTGTTACGTTAGATTCACTAGTAGCAGTGAGAAAAACATCACGGGGTGGTGCGCATTGTATGGGTGTGTGTTACATTAGATTCACTAGTAGGAGTGAGAAAAACATCACGGGGTGGTGCGCATTGTATGGGTGTGTGTTACATTACATTCACTAGTAGGAATGAGAAAAACATCACGGGGTGGTGCGCATTGTATGGGTGTATGTTACATTGGATTCACTAGTAGGAGTGAGAAAAACATCACGGGGTGGTGCACATTGTATGGGTGTGTGTTACATTGGATTCACTAGTAGGAGTGAGAAAAACATCACGGGGTGGTGCGCATTGTATGGGTGTGTGTTACATTGGATTCACTAGTAGGAGTGAGAAAAACATCACAGGGTGGTGCGCATTGTATGGGTGTGTGTTACATTGGTTTCACTAGTAGGAGTGAGAAAAACATCACGGGGTGGTGCGCATTGTATGGGTGTGTGTTACATTAGATTCACTAGTAGCAGTGAGAAAAACATCACGGGGTGGTGCGCATTGTATGGGTGTGTGTTACATTGGATTCACTAGTAGGAGTGAGAAAAATATCACGGGGTGGTGCGCATTGTATGGGTGTGTGTTACATTGGATTCACTAGTAGGAGTGAGAAAAACATCACGGGGTGGTGCGCATTGTATGGGTGTGTGTTACATTAGATTCACTAGTAGCAGTGAGAAAAACATCAAGGGGTGGTGCGCATTATATGGGTGTGTGTTACATTGGATTCACTAGTAGGAGTGAGAAAAACATCACGGGGTGGTGCGCATTGTATGGGTGTGTGTTACATTGGATTCACTAGTAGGAGTGAGAAAAACATCACGGGGTGGTGCGCATTGTATGGGTGTGTGTTACATTGGATTCACTAGTAGGAGTGAGAAAAACATCACGGGGTGGTGCGCATTGTATGGGTGTGTGTTACATTGGATTCACTAGTAGGAGTGAGAAAAACATCACGGGGTGGTTCGCATTGTATGGGTGTGTGTTACATTACATTCACTAGCAGGAGTGAGAAAAACATCACGGCGTGGTGCGCATTGTATGGGTGTGTGTTACATTAGATTCACTAGTAGGAGTGAGAAAAACATCACGGGGTGGTGCGCATTGTATGGGTGTGTGTTACATTGGATGCACTAGTAGGAGTGAGAAAAACATCACGGGGTGGTGCGCATTGTATGGGTGTGTGTTACATTGGATTCACTAGTAGGAGTGAGAAAAACATCACGGGGTGGTGCGCATTGTATGGGTGTGTGTTACATTGGATTCACTAGTAGGAGTGAGGAAAACATCACGTGGTGGTGCGCATTGTATGGGTGTGTGTTACATTGGATTCACTAGTAGGAGTGAGAAAAACATCACGGGGTGGTGCGCATTGTATGGGTGTGTGTTACATTACATTCACTAGTAGGAGTGAGAAAAACATCACGGGGTGGTGCGCATTGTATGGGTGTGTGTTACATTGGATTCACTAGTAGGAGTGAGAAAAACATCACGGGGTGGTGCGCATTGTATGGGTGTGTGTTACATTGGATTCACTAGTAGGAGTGAGAAAAACATCACGGGGTGGTGCGCATTGTATGGGTGTGTGTTACATTGGATTCACTAGTAGGAGTGAGAAAAACATCACGGGGTGGTGCGCATTGTATGGGTGTGTGTTACATTACATTCACTAGTAGGAGTGAGAAAAACATCACGAGGTGGTGCGCATTGTATGGGTGTGTGTTACATTACATTCACTAGTAGGATTGAGAAAAACATCACTGGGTGGTGCGCATTGTATGGGTGTGTGTTACATAACATTCACTAGTAGGATTGAGAAAAACATCACGGGGTGGTGCGCATTGTATGGGTGTGTGTTACATTAGATTCACTAGTAGCAGTGAGAAAAACATCACGGGGTGGTGCGCATTGTATGGGTGTGTGTTACATTAGATTCACTAGTAGCAGTGAGAAAAACATCACGGGGTGGTGCGCATTGTATGGGTGTGTTTTACATTACATTCACTAGTAGCAGTGATAAAAACATCACGGGGTGGTGCGCATTGTATGGGTGTGTGTTACATTACATTCACTAGTAGCAGTGAGAAAAACAACACGGGGTGGTTCGCATTGTATGGGTGTGTGTTACATTAGATTCACTAGTAGCAGTTAGAAAAACATCACGGGGTGGTGCGCATTGTATGGGTGTGTGTTACATTAGATTCACTAGTAGCAGTGAGAAAAACATCATGGGGTGGTGCGCATTGTATGGGTGTGTGTTACATTAGATTCACTAGTAGCAGTGAGAAAAACATCACGGGGTGGTACGCATTGTATGGGTGTGTGTTACATTAGATTCACTAGTAGCAGTGAGAAAAACATCACGGGGTGGTGCGCATTGTATGGGTGTGTGTTACATTAGATTCACTAGTAGGAGTGAAAAACATCACGGGGTGGTGCGCATTGTATGGGTGTGTGTTACATTGGATTCACTAGTAGGAGTGAGAAAAACATCACGGGGTGGTGCGCATTGTATAGGTGTGTGTTACGTTAGATTCACTAGTAGCAGTGAGAAAAACATCACGGGGTGGTGCGCATTGTATGGGTGTGTGTTACATTAGATTCACTAGTAGGAGTGAGAAAAACATCACGGGGTGGTGCGCATTGTATGGGTGTGTGTTACATTACATTCACTAGTAGGAATGAGAAAAACATCACGGGGTGGTGCGCATTGTATGGGTGTATGTTACATTGGATTCACTAGTAGCAGTGAGAAAAACATCACGGGGTGGTGCACATTGTATGGGTGTGTGTTACATTGGATTCACTAGTAGGAGTGAGAAAAACATCACGGGGTGGTGCGCATTGTATGGGTGTGTGTTACATTGGATTCACTAGTAGGAGTGAGAAAAACATCACAGGGTGGTGCGCATTGTATGGGTGTGTGTTACATTGGTTTCACTAGTAGGAGTGAGAAAAACATCACGGGGTGGTGCGCATTGTATGGGTGTGTGTTACATTAGATTCACTAGTAGCAGTGAGATAAACATCACGGGGTGGTGCGCATTGTATGGGTGTGTGTTACATTGGATTCACTAGTAGGAGTGAGAAAAATATCACGGGGTGGTGCGCATTGTATGGGTGTGTGTTACATTGGATTCACTAGTAGGAGTGAGAAAAACATCACGGGGTGGTGCGCATTGTATGGGTGTGTGTTACATTAGATTCACTAGTAGCAGTGAGAAAAACATCAAGGGGTGGTGCGCATTATATGGGTGTGTGTTACATTGGATTCACTAGTAGGAGTGAGAAAAACATCACGGGGTGGTGCGCATTGTATGGGTGTGTGTTACATTGGATTCACTAGTAGGAGTGAGAAAAACATCACGGGGTGGTGCGCATTGTATGGGTGTGTGTTACATTGGATTCACTAGTAGGAGTGAGAAAAACATCACGGGGTGGTGCGCATTGTATGGGTGTGTGTTACATTGGATTCACTAGTAGGAGTGAGAAAAACATCACGGGGTGGTTCGCATTGTATGGGTGTGTGTTACATTACATTCACTAGTAGGAGTGAGAAAAACATCACAGGGTGGTGCGCATTGTATGGGTGTGTGTTACATTAGATTCACTAGTAGGAGTGAGAAAAACATCACGGGGTGGTGCGCATTGTATGGGTGTGTGTTACATTGGATGCACTAGTAGGAGTGAGAAAAACATCACGGGGTGGTGCGCATTGTATGGGTGTGTGTTACATTGGATTCACTAGTAGGAGTGAGAAAAACATCACGGGGTGGTGCGCATTGTATGGGTGTGTGTTACATTGGATTCACTAGTAGGAGTGAGGAAAACATCACGTGGTGGTGCGCATTGTATGGGTGTGTGTTACATTGGATTCACTAGTAGGAGTGAGAAAAACATCACGGGGTGGTGCGCATTGTATGGGTGTGTGTTACATTACATTCACTAGTAGGAGTGAGAAAAACATCACGGGGTGGTGCGCATTGTATGGGTGTGTGTTACATTGGATTCACTAGTAGGAGTGAGAAAAACATCACGGGGAGATGCGCATTGTATGGGTGTGTGTTACATTGGATTCACTAGTAGGAGTGAGAAAAACATCACGGGGTGGTGCGCATTGTATGGGTGTGTGTTACATTGGATTCATTAGTAGGAGTGAGAAATACATCACGGGGTGGTGCGCATTGTATGGGTGTGTGTTACATTACATTCACTAGTAGGATTGAGAAAAACATCACGGGGTGGTGCGCATTGTATGGGTGTGTGTTACATTAGATTCACTAGTAGCAGTGAGAAAAACATCACGGGGTGGTGTGCATTGTATAGGTGTGTGTTACATTACATTCACTAGTAGCAGTGAGAAAAACATCACGGGGTGGTGCGCATTGTATGGGTGTGTGTTACATTACATTCACTAGTAGCAGTGAGAAAAACATCACGGGGTGGTGCGCATTGTATGGGTGTGTGTTACATTAGATTCACTAGTAGCAGTGAGAAAAACATCACGGGGTGGTGCGCATTGTATGGGTGTGTGTTACATGAGATTCACTAGTAGCAGTGAGAAAAACATCACGGGGTGGTGCGCATTGTATGGGTGTGTGTTACATTAGATTCACTAGTAGCAGTGAGAAAAACATCACGGGGTGGTGCGCATCGTATGGGTGTGTGTTACATTAGATTCACTAGTAGGAGTGAGAAAAACATCACGGGGTGGTGCGCATCGTATGGGTGTGTGTTACATTGGATTCACTAGTAGGAGTGAGAAACACATCACGGGGTGGTGCGCATCGTATGGGTGTGTGTTACATTGGATTCACTAGTAGGAGTGAGAAAAACATCACGGGGTGGTGCGCATCGTATGGGTGTGTGTTACATTGGATTCACTAGTAGGAGTGAGAAAAACATCACGGGGTGGTGCGCATTGTATGGGTGTGTGTTACATTAGATTCACTAGTAGGAGTGAGAAAAACATCACGTGGTGGTGCGCATTGTATGGGTGTGTGTTACATTACATTCACTAGTAGGAGTGAGAAAAACATCACGGGGTGGTGCGCATTGTATGGGTGTGTGTTACATTACATTCACTAGTAGGATTGAGAAAAACATCACTGGGTGGTGCGCATTGTATGGGTGTGTGTTACATTACATTCACTAGTAGGAGTGAGAAAAACATCACGGGGTGGTGCGCATTGTATGGGTGTGTGTTACATTAGATTCACTAGTAGCAGTGAGAAAAACATCACGGGGTGGTGCGCATTGTATGGGTGTGTGTTACATTACATTCACTAGTAGCAGTGAGAAAAACATCACGGGGTGGTGCGCATTGTATGGGTGTGTGTTACATTACATTCACTAGTAGCAGTGAGAAAAACAACACGGGTTGGTGCGCATTGTATGGGTGTGTGTTACATTAGATTCACTAGTAGGAGTGAGAAAAACATCACGGGGTGGTGCGCATTGTATGGGTGTGTGTTACATTAGATTCACTAGTAGCAGTGAGAAAAACATCACGGGGTGGTGCGCATTGTATGGGTGTGTGTTACATTAGATTCACTAGTAGCAGTGAGAAAAACATCACGGGGTGGTGCGCATTGTATGGGTGTGTGTTACATTAGATTCACTAGTAGGAGTGAGAAAAACATCACGGGGTGGTTCGCATTGTATGGGTGTGTGTTACATTACATTCACTAGTAGGAGTGAGAGAAACATCACGGGGTGGTGCGCATTGTATGGGTGTGTGTTACATTAGATTCACTAGTAGGAGTGAGAAAAACATCACGGGGTGGTGCACATTGTATGGGTGTGTGTTACATTGGATGCACTAGTAGGAGTGAGAAAAACATCACGGTGTGGTGCGCATTGTATGGGTGTGTGTTACATTGGATTCACTAGTAGGAGTGAGAAAAACATCACGGGGTGGTGCGCATTGTATGGGTGTGTGTTACATTGGATTCACTAGTGGGAGTGAGGAAAACATCACGGGGTGGTGCGCATTGTATGGGTGTGTGTTACATTGGATTCACTAGTAGGAGTGAGAAAAACATCACGGGGTGGTGCGCATTGTATGGGTGTGTGTTACATTACATTCACTAGTAGGAGTGAGAAAAACATCACGGGGTGGTGCGCATTGTATGGGTGTGTGTTACATTGGATTCACTAGTAGGAGTGAGAAAAACATCACGGGGAGGTGCGCATTGTATGGGTGTGTGTTACATTGGATTCACTAGTAGGAGTGAGAAAAACATCACGGGGTGGTGCGCATTGTATGGGTGTGTGTTACATTGGATTCATTAGTAGGAGTGAGAAATACATCACGGGGTGGTGCGCATTGTATGGGTGTGTGTTACATTACATTCACTAGTAGGATTGAGAAAAACATCACGGGGTGGTGCGCATTGTATGGGTGTGTGTTACATTAGATTCACTAGTAGCAGTGAGAAAAACATCACGGGGTGGTGTGCATTGTATAGGTGTGTGTTACATTACATTCACTAGTAGCAGTGAGAAAAACATCACGGGGTGGTGCGCATTGTATGGGTGTGTGTTACATTACATTCACTAGTAGCAGTGAGAAAAACATCACGGGGTGGTGCGCATTGTATGGGTGTGTGTTACATTAGATTCACTAGTAGCAGTGAGAAAAACATCACGGGGTGGTGCGCATTGTATGGGTGTGTGTTACATGAGATTCACTAGTAGCAGTGAGAAAAACATCACGGGGTGGTGCGCATTGTATGGGTGTGTGTTACATTAGATTCACTAGTAGCAGTGAGAAAAACATCACGGGGTGGTGCGCATCGTATGGGTGTGTGTTACATTAGATTCACTAGTAGGAGTGAGAAAAACATCAAGGGGTGGTGCGCATCGTATGGGTGTGTGTTACATTGGATTCACTAGTAGGAGTGAGAAAAACATCACGGGGTGGTGCGCATCGTATGGGTGTGTGTTACATTGGATTCACTAGTAGGAGTGAGAAAAACATCACGGGGTGGTGCGCATCGTATGGGTGTGTGTTGCATTGGATTCACTAGTAGGAGTGAGAAAAACATCACGGGGTGGTGCGCATTGTATGGGTGTGTGTTACATTGGATTCACTAGTAGGAGTGAGAAAAACATCACGTGGTGGTGCGCATTGTATGGGTGTGTGTTACATTACATTCACTAGTAGGAGTGAGAAAAACATCACGGGGTGGTGCGCATTGTATGGGTCTGTGTGTTACATTACATTCACTAGTAGGATTGAGAAAAACATCACTGGGTGGTGCGCATTGTATGGGTGTGTGTTACATTAGATTCACTAGTAGCAGTTAGAAAAACATCACGGGGTGGTGCGCATTGTATGGGTGTGTGTTACATTAGATTCACTAGTAGCAGTGAGAAAAACATCATGGGGTGGTGCGCATTGTATGGGTGTGTGTTACATTAGATTCACTAGTAGCAGTGAGAAAAACATCACGGGGTGGTACGCATTGTATGGGTGTGTGTTACATTAGATTCACTAGTAGCAGTGAGAAAAACATCACGGGGTGGTGCGCATTGTATGGGTGTGTGTTACATTAGATTCACTAGTAGGAGTGAAAAACATCACGGGGTGGTGCGCATTGTATGGGTGTGTGTTACATTGGATTCACTAGTAGGAGTGAGAAAAACATCACGGGGTGGTGCGCATTGTATAGGTGTGTGTTACGTTAGATTCACTAGTAGCAGTGAGAAAAACATCACGGGGTGGTGCGCATTGTATGGGTGTGTGTTACATTAGATTCACTAGTAGGAGTGAGAAAAACATCACGGGGTGGTGCGCATTGTATGGGTGTGTGTTACATTACATTCACTAGTAGGAATGAGAAAAACATCACGGGGTGGTGCGCATTGTATGGGTGTATGTTACATTGGATTCACTAGTAGCAGTGAGAAAAACATCACGGGGTGGTGCACATTGTATGGGTGTGTGTTACATTGGATTCACTAGTAGGAGTGAGAAAAACATCACGGGGTGGTGCGCATTGTATGGGTGTGTGTTACATTGGATTCACTAGTAGGAGTGAGAAAAACATCACAGGGTGGTGCGCATTGTATGGGTGTGTGTTACATTGGTTTCACTAGTAGGAGTGAGAAAAACATCACGGGGTGGTGCGCATTGTATGGGTGTGTGTTACATTAGATTCACTAGTAGCAGTGAGATAAACATCACGGGGTGGTGCGCATTGTATGGGTGTGTGTTACATTGGATTCACTAGTAGGAGTGAGAAAAATATCACGGGGTGGTGCGCATTGTATGGGTGTGTGTTACATTGGATTCACTAGTAGGAGTGAGAAAAACATCACGGGGTGGTGCGCATTGTATGGGTGTGTGTTACATTAGATTCACTAGTAGCAGTGAGAAAAACATCAAGGGGTGGTGCGCATTATATGGGTGTGTGTTACATTGGATTCACTAGTAGGAGTGAGAAAAACATCACGGGGTGGTGCGCATTGTATGGGTGTGTGTTACATTGGATTCACTAGTAGGAGTGAGAAAAACATCACGGGGTGGTGCGCATTGTATGGGTGTGTGTTACATTGGATTCACTAGTAGGAGTGAGAAAAACATCACGGGGTGGTGCGCATTGTATGGGTGTGTGTTACATTGGATTCACTAGTAGGAGTGAGAAAAACATCACGGGGTGGTTCGCATTGTATGGGTGTGTGTTACATTACATTCACTAGTAGGAGTGAGAAAAACATCACAGGGTGGTGCGCATTGTATGGGTGTGTGTTACATTAGATTCACTAGTAGGAGTGAGAAAAACATCACGGGGTGGTGCGCATTGTATGGGTGTGTGTTACATTGGATGCACTAGTAGGAGTGAGAAAAACATCACGGGGTGGTGCGCATTGTATGGGTGTGTGTTACATTGGATTCACTAGTAGGAGTGAGAAAAACATCACGGGGTGGTGCGCATTGTATGGGTGTGTGTTACATTGGATTCACTAGTAGGAGTGAGGAAAACATCACGTGGTGGTGCGCATTGTATGGGTGTGTGTTACATTGGATTCACTAGTAGGAGTGAGAAAAACATCACGGGGTGGTGCGCATTGTATGGGTGTGTGTTACATTACATTCACTAGTAGGAGTGAGAAAAACATCACGGGGTGGTGCGCATTGTATGGGTGTGTGTTACATTGGATTCACTAGTAGGAGTGAGAAAAACATCACGGGGAGATGCGCATTGTATGGGTGTGTGTTACATTGGATTCACTAGTAGGAGTGAGAAAAACATCACGGGGTGGTGCGCATTGTATGGGTGTGTGTTACATTGGATTCATTAGTAGGAGTGAGAAATACATCACGGGGTGGTGCGCATTGTATGGGTGTGTGTTACATTACATTCACTAGTAGGATTGAGAAAAACATCACGGGGTGGTGCGCATTGTATGGGTGTGTGTTACATTAGATTCACTAGTAGCAGTGAGAAAAACATCACGGGGTGGTGTGCATTGTATAGGTGTGTGTTACATTACATTCACTAGTAGCAGTGAGAAAAACATCACGGGGTGGTGCGCATTGTATGGGTGTGTGTTACATTACATTCACTAGTAGCAGTGAGAAAAACATCACGGGGTGGTGCGCATTGTATGGGTGTGTGTTACATTAGATTCACTAGTAGCAGTGAGAAAAACATCACGGGGTGGTGCGCATTGTATGGGTGTGTGTTACATGAGATTCACTAGTAGCAGTGAGAAAAACATCACGGGGTGGTGCGCATTGTATGGGTGTGTGTTACATTAGATTCACTAGTAGCAGTGAGAAAAACATCACGGGGTGGTGCGCATCGTATGGGTGTGTGTTACATTAGATTCACTAGTAGGAGTGAGAAAAACATCACGGGGTGGTGCGCATCGTATGGGTGTGTGTTACATTGGATTCACTAGTAGGAGTGAGAAACACATCACGGGGTGGTGCGCATCGTATGGGTGTGTGTTACATTGGATTCACTAGTAGGAGTGAGAAAAACATCACGGGGTGGTGCGCATCGTATGGGTGTGTGTTACATTGGATTCACTAGTAGGAGTGAGAAAAACATCACGGGGTGGTGCGCATTGTATGGGTGTGTGTTACATTAGATTCACTAGTAGGAGTGAGAAAAACATCACGTGGTGGTGCGCATTGTATGGGTGTGTGTTACATTACATTCACTAGTAGGAGTGAGAAAAACATCACGGGGTGGTGCGCATTGTATGGGTGTGTGTTACATTACATTCACTAGTAGGATTGAGAAAAACATCACTGGGTGGTGCGCATTGTATGGGTGTGTGTTACATTACATTCACTAGTAGGAGTGAGAAAAACATCACGGGGTGGTGCGCATTGTATGGGTGTGTGTTACATTAGATTCACTAGTAGCAGTGAGAAAAACATCACGGGGTGGTGCGCATTGTATGGGTGTGTGTTACATTACATTCACTAGTAGCAGTGAGAAAAACATCACGGGGTGGTGCGCATTGTATGGGTGTGTGTTACATTACATTCACTAGTAGCAGTGAGAAAAACAACACGGGTTGGTGCGCATTGTATGGGTGTGTGTTACATTAGATTCACTAGTAGGAGTGAGAAAAACATCACGGGGTGGTGCGCATTGTATGGGTGTGTGTTACATTAGATTCACTAGTAGCAGTGAGAAAAACATCACGGGGTGGTGCGCATTGTATGGGTGTGTGTTACATTAGATTCACTAGTAGCAGTGAGAAAAACATCACGGGGTGGTGCGCATTGTATGGGTGTGTGTTACATTAGATTCACTAGTAGGAGTGAGAAAAACATCACGGGGTGGTTCGCATTGTATGGGTGTGTGTTACATTACATTCACTAGTAGGAGTGAGAGAAACATCACGGGGTGGTGCGCATTGTATGGGTGTGTGTTACATTAGATTCACTAGTAGGAGTGAGAAAAACATCACGGGGTGGTGCACATTGTATGGGTGTGTGTTACATTGGATGCACTAGTAGGAGTGAGAAAAACATCACGGTGTGGTGCGCATTGTATGGGTGTGTGTTACATTGGATTCACTAGTAGGAGTGAGAAAAACATCACGGGGTGGTGCGCATTGTATGGGTGTGTGTTACATTGGATTCACTAGTAGGAGTGAGGAAAACATCACGGGGTGGTGCGCATTGTATGGGTGTGTGTTACATTGGATTCACTAGTAGGAGTGAGAAAAACATCACGGGGTGGTGCGCATTGTATGGGTGTGTGTTACATTACATTCACTAGTAGGAGTGAGAAAAACATCACGGGGTGGTGCGCATTGTATGGGTGTGTGTTACATTGGATTCACTAGTAGGAGTGAGAAAAACATCACGGGGAGGTGCGCATTGTATGGGTGTGTGTTACATTGGATTCACTAGTAGGAGTGAGAAAAACATCACGGGGTGGTGCGCATTGTATGGGTGTGTGTTACATTGGATTCATTAGTAGGAGTGAGAAATACATCACGGGGTGGTGCGCATTGTATGGGTGTGTGTTACATTACATTCACTAGTAGGATTGAGAAAAACATCACGGGGTGGTGCGCATTGTATGGGTGTGTGTTACATTAGATTCACTAGTAGCAGTGAGAAAAACATCACGGGGTGGTGTGCATTGTATAGGTGTGTGTTACATTACATTCACTAGTAGCAGTGAGAAAAACATCACGGGGTGGTGCGCATTGTATGGGTGTGTGTTACATTACATTCACTAGTAGCAGTGAGAAAAACATCACGGGGTGGTGCGCATTGTATGGGTGTGTGTTACATTAGATTCACTAGTAGCAGTGAGAAAAACATCACGGGGTGGTGCGCATTGTATGGGTGTGTGTTACATGAGATTCACTAGTAGCAGTGAGAAAAACAACACGGGTTGGTGCGCATTGTATGGGTGTGTGTTACATTAGATTCACTAGTAGGAGTGAGAAAAACATCACGGGGTGGTGCGCATTGTATGGGTGTGTGTTACATTAGATTCACTAGTAGCAGTGAGAAAAACATCACGGGGTGGTGCGCATTGTATGGGTGTGTGTTACATTAGATTCACTAGTAGCAGTGAGAAAAACATCACGGGGTGGTGCGCATTGTATGGGTGTGTGTTACATTAGATTCACTAGTAGGAGTGAGAAAAACATCACGGGGTGGTTCGCATTGTATGGGTGTGTGTTACATTACATTCACTAGTAGGAGTGAGAGAAACATCACGGGGTGGTGCGCATTGTATGGGTGTGTGTTACATTAGATTCACTAGTAGGAGTGAGAAAAACATCACGGGGTGGTGCACATTGTATGGGTGTGTGTTACATTGGATGCACTAGTAGGAGTGAGAAAAACATCACGGTGTGGTGCGCATTGTATGGGTGTGTGTTACATTGGATTCACTAGTAGGAGTGAGAAAAACATCACGGGGTGGTGCGCATTGTATGGGTGTGTGTTACATTGGATTCACTAGTAGGAGTGAGGAAAACATCACGGGGTGGTGCGCATTGTATGGGTGTGTGTTACATTGGATTCACTAGTAGGAGTGAGAAAAACATCACGGGGTGGTGCGCATTGTATGGGTGTGTGTTACATTACATTCACTAGTAGGAGTGAGAAAAACATCACGGGGTGGTGCGCATTGTATGGGTGTGTGTTACATTGGATTCACTAGTAGGAGTGAGAAAAACATCACGGGGAGGTGCGCATTGTATGGGTGTGTGTTACATTGGATTCACTAGTAGGAGTGAGAAAAACATCACGGGGTGGTGCGCATTGTATGGGTGTGTGTTACATTGGATTCATTAGTAGGAGTGAGAAATACATCACGGGGTGGTGCGCATTGTATGGGTGTGTGTTACATTACATTCACTAGTAGGATTGAGAAAAACATCACGGGGTGGTGCGCATTGTATGGGTGTGTGTTACATTAGATTCACTAGTAGCAGTGAGAAAAACATCACGGGGTGGTGTGCATTGTATAGGTGTGTGTTACATTACATTCACTAGTAGCAGTGAGAAAAACATCACGGGGTGGTGCGCATTGTATGGGTGTGTGTTACATTACATTCACTAGTAGCAGTGAGAAAAACATCACGGGGTGGTGCGCATTGTATGGGTGTGTGTTACATTAGATTCACTAGTAGCAGTGAGAAAAACATCACGGGGTGGTGCGCATTGTATGGGTGTGTGTTACATGAGATTCACTAGTAGCAGTGAGAAAAACATCACGGGGTGGTGCGCATTGTATGGGTGTGTGTTACATTAGATTCACTAGTAGCAGTGAGAAAAACATCACGGGGTGGTGCGCATCGTATGGGTGTGTGTTACATTAGATTCACTAGTAGGAGTGAGAAAAACATCAAGGGGTGGTGCGCATCGTATGGGTGTGTGTTACATTGGATTCACTAGTAGGAGTGAGAAAAACATCACGGGGTGGTGCGCATCGTATGGGTGTGTGTTACATTGGATTCACTAGTAGGAGTGAGAAAAACATCACGGGGTGGTGCGCATCGTATGGGTGTGTGTTGCATTGGATTCACTAGTAGGAGTGAGAAAAACATCACGGGGTGGTGCGCATTGTATGGGTGTGTGTTACATTGGATTCACTAGTAGGAGTGAGAAAAACATCACGTGGTGGTGCGCATTGTATGGGTGTGTGTTACATTACATTCACTAGTAGGAGTGAGAAAAACATCACGGGGTGGTGCGCATTGTATGGGTCTGTGTGTTACATTACATTCACTAGTAGGATTGAGAAAAACATCACTGGGTGGTGCGCATTGTATGGGTGTGTGTTACATTACATTCACTAGTAGGAGTGAGAAAAACATCACGGGGTGGTGCGCATTGTATGGGTGTGTGTTACATTACATTCACTAGTAGCAGTGAGAAAAACATCACGGGGTGGTGCGCATTGTATGGGTGTGTGTTACATTACATTCACTAGTAGCAGTGAGAAAAACAACACGGGTTGGTGCGCATTGTATGGGTGTGTGTTACATTAGATTCACTAGTAGCAGTTAGAAAAACATCACGGGGTGGTGCGCATTGTATGGGTGTGTGTTACATTAGATTCACTAGTAGCAGTGAGAAAAACATCACGGGGTGGTGCGCATTGTATGGGTGTGTGTTACATTAGATTCACTAGTAGCAGTGAGAAAAACATCACGGGGTGGTACGCATTGTATGGGCGTGTGTTACATTAGATTCACTAGTAGCAGTGAGAAAAACATCACGGGGTGGTGCGCATTGTATGGGTGTGTGTTACATTAGATTCACTAGTAGGAGTGAAAAACATCACGGGGTGGTGCGCATTGTATGGGTGTGTGTTACATTGGATTCACTAGTAGGAGTGAGAAAAACATCACGGGGTGGTGCGCATCGTATAGGTGTGTGTTACATTAGATTCACTAGTAGCAGTGAGAAAAACATCACGGGGTGGTGCGCATTGTATGGGTGTGTGTTACATTAGATTCACTAGTAGGAGTGAGAAAAACATCACGGGGTGGTGCGCATTGTATGGGTGTGTGTTACATTACATTCACTAGTAGGAATGAGAAAAACATCACGGGGTGGTGCGCATTGTATGGGTGTATGTTACATTGGATTCACTAGTAGGAGTGAGAAAAACATCACGGGGTGGTGCGCATTGTATGGGTGTGTGTTACATTGAATTCACTAGTAGGAGTGAGAAAAACATCACGGGGTGGTGCGCATTGTATGGGTGTGTGTTACATTGGATTCACTAGTAGGAGTGAGAAAAACATCACGGGGTGGTGCGCATTGTATGGGTGTGTGTTACATTGGATTCACTAGTAGGAGTGAGAAAAACATCACGGGGTGGTGCGCATTGTATGGGTGTGTGTTACATTGGATTCACTAGTAGGAGTGAGAAAAACATCACGGGGTGGTGCGCATTGTATGGGTGTGTGTTACATTAGATTCACTAGTAGCAGTGAGCAAAACATCACGGGGTGGTGCGCATTGTATGGGTGTGTGTTACATTGGATTCACTAGTAGGAGTGAGAAAAACATCACGGGGTGGTGCGCATTGTATGGGTGTGTGTTACATTGGATTCACTAGTAGGAGTGAGAAAAACATCACGGGGTGGTGCGCATTGTATGGGTGTGTGTTACATTAGATTCACTAGTAGCAGTGAGAAAAACATCAAGGGGTGGTGCGCATTGTATGGGTGTGTGTTACATTAGATTCACTAGTAGGAGTGAGAAAAACATCACGGGTGGTGCGCATTGTATGGCTGTGTGTTACATTGGATTCACTAGTAGGAGTGAGAAAAACATTACGGGGTGGTGCGCATTGTATGGGTGTGTGCTACATTGGATTCACTAGTAGGAGTGAGAAAAACATCACGGGGTGGTGCGCATTGTATGGGTGTGTGTTACATTGGATTCACTAGTAGGAGTGAGAAAAACATCACGGGGTGGTTCGCATTGTATGGGTGTGTGTTACATTACATTCACTAGTAGGAGTGAGAAAAACATCACGGGGTGGTGCGCATTGTATATGTGTGTGTTACATTACATTCACTACTAGGAGTGAGAAAAACATCACGGGGTGGTGAGCATTGTATGGGTGTGTGTTACATTACATTCACTAGTAGGAGTGAGAAAAACATCACGGGGTGGTGCGCATTGTATGGGTGTGTGTTACATTGGATTCACTAGTAGGAGTGAGAAAAACATCACGGGGTGGTGCGCATTGTATGGGTGTGTGTTCCATTGGATTCACTAGTAGGAGTGAGAAAAACATCACGGGGTGGTTCGCATTGTATGGGTGTGTGTTACATTACATTCACTAGTAGGAGTGAGAAAAACATCACGGGGTGGTGCGCATTGTATATGTGTGTGTTACATTACATTCACTACAAGGAGTGAGAAAAACATCACGGGGTGGTGAGCATTGTATGAGTGTGTGTTACATTACATTCACTAGTACGAGTGAGAAAAACATCACGGGGTGGTGCGCATTGTATGGGTGTGTGTTACATTACATTCACTAGTAGCAGTGAGAAAAACATCACGGGGTGGTGCGCATTGTATGGGTGTGTGTTACATTACATTCACTAGTAGCAGTGAGAAAAACATCACGGGGTGGTGCGCATTGTATGGGTGTGTGTTACATTACATTCACTAGTAGCAGTGAGAAAAACAACACGGGTTGGTGCGCATTGTATGGGTGTGTGTTACATTAGATTCACTAGTAGCAGTTAGAAAAACATCACGGGGTGGTGCGCATTGTATGGGTGTGTGTTACATTAGATTCACTAGTAGCAGTGAGAAAAACATCACGGGGTGGTGCGCATTGTTAGGGTGTGTGTTACATTAGATTCACTAGTAGCAGTGAGAAAAACATCACGGGGTGGTACGCATTGTATGGGCGTGTGTTACATTAGATTCACTAGTAGCAGTGAGAAAAACATCACGGGGTGGTGCGCATTGTATGGGTGTGTGTTACATTAGATTCACTAGTAGGAGTGAAACACATCACGGGGTGGTGCGCATTGTATGGGTGTGTGTTACATTGGATTCACTAGTAGGAGTGAGAAAAACATCACGGGGTGGTGCGCATCGTATAGGTGTGTGTTACATTAGATTCACTAGTAGCAGTGAGAAAAACATCACGGGGTGGTGCGCATTGTATGGGTGTGTGTTACATTAGATTCACTAGTAGGAGTGAGAAAAACATCACGGGGTGGTGCGCATTGTATGGGTGTGTGTTACATTACATTCACTAGTAGGAATGAGAAAAACATCACGGGGTGGTGCGCATTGTATGGGTGTATGTTACATTGGATTCACTAGTAGGAGTGAGAAAAACATCACGGGGTGGTGCGCATTGTATGGGTGTGTGTTACATTGGATTCACTAGTAGGAGTGAGAAAAACATCACGGGGTGGTGCGCATTGTATGGGTGTGTGTTACATTGGATTCACTAGTAGGAGTGAGAAAAACATCACGGGGTGGTGCGCATTGTATGGGTGTGTGTTACATTGGATTCACTAGTAGGAGTGAGAAAAACATCACGGGGTGGTGCGCATTGTATGGGTGTGTGTTACATTGGATTCACTAGTAGGAGTGAGAAAAACATCACGGGGTGGTGCGCATTGTATGGGTGTGTGTTACATTAGATTCACTAGTAGCAGTGAGCAAAACATCACGGGGTGGTGCGCATTGTATGGGTGTGTGTTACATTGGATTCACTAGTAGGAGTGAGAAAAACATCACGGGGTGGTGCGCATTGTATGGGTGTGTGTTACATTGGATTCACTAGTAGGAGTGAGAAAAACATCACGGGGTGGTGCGCATTGTATGGGTGTGTGTTACATTAGATTCACTAGTAGCAGTGAGAAAAACATCAAGGGGTGGTGCGCATTGTATGGGTGTGTGTTACATTAGATTCACTAGTAGGAGTGAGAAAAACATCACGGGTGGTGCGCATTGTATGGCTGTGTGTTACATTGGATTCACTAGTAGGAGTGAGAAAAACATCACGGGGTGGTGCGCATTGTATGGGTGTGTGCTACATTGGATTCACTAGTAGGAGTGAGAAAAACATCACGGGGTGGTGCGCATTGTATGGGTGTGTGTTACATTGGATTCACTAGTAGGAGTGAGAAAAACATCACGGGGTGGTTCGCATTGTATGGGTGTGTGTTACATTACATTCACTAGTAGGAGTGAGAAAAACATCACGGGGTGGTGCGCATTGTATATGTGTGTGTTACATTACATTCACTACTAGGAGTGAGAAAAACATCACGGGGTGGTGAGCATTGTATGGGTGTGTGTTACATTACATTCACTAGTAGGAGTGAGAAAAACATCACGGGGTGGTGCGCATTGTATGGGTGTGTGTTACATTGGATTCACTAGTAGGAGTGAGAAAAACATCACGGGGTGGTGCGCATTGTATGGGTGTGTGTTACATTGGATTCACTAGTAGGAGTGAGAAAAACATCACGGGGTGGTTCGCATTGTATGGGTGTGTGTTACATTACATTCACTAGTAGGAGTGAGAAAAACATCACGGGGTGGTGCGCATTCTATATGTGTGTGTTACATTACATTCACTACAAGGAGTGAGAAAAACATCACGGGGTGGTGAGCATTGTATGAGTGTGTGTTACATTACATTCACTAGTACGAGTGAGAAAAACCTCACGGGGTGGTGCGCATTGTATGGGTGTGTGTTACATTACATTCACTAGTAGGAGTGAGAAAAACATCACGGGGTGGTGCGCATTGTATGGGTGTGTGTTACATTACATTCAATAGTAGGAGTGAGAAAAACATCACGGGGTGGTGCGCATTGTATGGGTGTGTGTTACATTACATTCACTAGTAGGATTGAGAAAAACATCACGGGGTGGTGCGCATTGTATGGGTGTGTGTTACATTACATTCACTATTAGGAGTGAGAAAAACATCACGGGGTGGTGCGCATTGTATGGGTGTGTGTTACATTAGAATCACAAGTAGGAGTGAGAAAAACATCACGGGGTGGTGCGCATTGTATGGGTGTGTGTTACATTGGATTCACTAGTAGGAGTGAGAAAAACATCACGGGGTGGTGCGCATTGTATGGGTGTGTGTTACATTGGATTCACTAGTAGGAGTGAGAAAAACATCACGGGGTGGTGCGCATTGTATGGGTGTGTGTTACATTAGATTCACTAGTAGCAGTGAGAAAAACATCAAGTGGTGGTGCGCATTGTATGGGTGTGTGTTACATTGGATTCACTAGTAGGAGTGAGAAAAACATCACGGGGTGGTGCGCATTGTATGGGTGTGTCTTACATTGGATTCACTAGTAGGAGTGAGGAAAACATCACGGGGTGGTGCGCATTGTATGGGTGTGTGTTACATTGGATTCACTAGTAGGAGTGAGAAAAACATCACGGGGTGGTGCGCATTGTATGGGTGTGTGTTACATTGGATTCACTAGTAGGAGTGAGGAAAACATCACGGGGTGGTGCGCATTGTATGGGTGTGTGTTACATTGGATTCACTAGTAGGAGTGAGAAAAACATCACGGGGTGGTGCGCATTGTATGGGTGTGTGTTACATTACATTCACTAGTAGGAGTGAGAAAAACATCACGGGGTGGTGCGCATTGTATGGGTGTGTGTTACATTGGATTCACTAGTAGGAGTGAGAAAAACATCACGGGGAGGTGCGCATTGTATGGGTGTGTGTTACATTGGATTCACTAGTAGGAGTGAGAAAAACATCACGGGGTGGTGCGCATTGTATGGGTGTGTGTTACATTGGATTCATTAGTAGGAGTGAGAAAAACATCACGGGGTGGTGCGCATTGTATGGGTGTGTGTTACATTACATTCACTAGTAGGATTGAGAAAAACATCACGGGGTGGTGCGCATTGTATGGGTGTGTGTTACATTAGATTCACTAGTAGCAGTGAGAAAAACATCACGGGATGGTGCGCATTGTATGGGTGTGTGTTAAATTACATTCACTAGTAGCAGTGAGAAAAACATCACGGGGTGGTGCGCATTGTATGGGTGTGTGTTACATTACATTCACTAGTAGCAGTGAGAAAAACATCACGGGGTGGTGCGCATTGTATGGGTGTGTGTTACATTAGATTCACAAGTAGCAGTGAGAAAAACATCACGGGGTGGTGCGCATTGTATGGGTGTGTGTTACATGAGATTCACTAGTAGCAGTGAGAAAAACATCACGGGGTGGTGCGCATTGTATGGGTGTGTGTTACATTAGATTCACTAGTAGCAGTGAGAAAAACATCACGGGGTGGTGCGCATTGTATGGGTGTGTGTTACATTGGATTCACTAGTAGGAGTGAGAAAAACATCACGGGGTGGTGCGCATTGTATGGGTGTGTGTTACATTGGATTCACTAGTAGCAGTGAGAAAAACATCACGGGGTGGTGCGCATTGTATGGGTGTGTGTTACATTAGATTCATTAGTAGCAGTGAGAAAAACATCACGGGGTGGTACGCATTGTATGGGCGTGTGTTACATTAGATTCACTAGTAGCAGTGAGAAAAACATCACGGGGTGGTGCGCATCGTATGGGTGTTTGTTACATTAGATTCACTAGTAGGAGTGAAAAACATCACGGGGTGGTGCGCATTGTATGGGTGTGTGTTACATTGGATTCACTAGTAGGAGTGAGAAAAACATCACGGGGTGGTGCGCATCGTATAGGTGTGTGTTACATTAGATTCACTAGTAGCAGTGAGAAAAACATCACGGGGTGGTGCGCATTGTATGGGTGTGTGTTACATTAGATTCACTAGTAGGAGTGAGAAAAACATCACGGGGTGGTGCGCATTGTATGGGTGTGTGTTACATTAGATTCACTAGTAGGAGTGAGAAAAACATCACGGGGTGGTGCGCATTGTATGGGTGTGTGTTACATTACATTCACTAGTAGGAATGAGAAAAACATCACGGGGTGGTGCGCATTGTATGGGTGTATGTTACATTGGATTCACTAGTAGGAGTGAGAAAAACATCACGGGGTGGTGCACATTGTATGGGTGTGTGTTACATTGGATTCACTAGTAGGAGTGAGAAAAACATCACGGGGTGGTGCGCATTGTATGGGTGTGTGTTACATTGGATTCACTAGTAGGAGTGAGAAAAACATCACGGGGTGGTGCGCATTGTATGGGTGTGTGGTACATTAGATTCACTAGTAGCAGTGAGCAAAACATCACGGGGTGGTGCGCATTGTATGGGTGTGTGTTACATTGGATTCACTAGTAGGAGTGAGAAAAACATCACGGGGTGGTGCGCATTGTATGGGTGTGTGTTACATTGGATTCACTAGTAGGAGTGAGAAAAACATCACGGGGTGGTGCGCATTGTATGGGTGTGTGTTACATTAGATTCACTAGTAGCAGTGAGAAAAACATCAAGGGGTGGTGCGCATTGTATGGGTGTGTGTTACATTAGATTCACTAGTAGGAGTGAGAAAAACATCACGGGTGGTGCGCATTGTATGGCTGTGTGTTACATTGGATTCACTAGTAGGAGTGAGAAAAACATCACGGGGTGGTGCGCATTGTATGGGTGTGTGTTACATTGGATTCACTAGTAGGAGTGAGAAAAACATCACGGGGTGGTGCGCATTGTATGGGTGTGTGTTACATTGGATTCACTAGTAGGAGTGAGAAAAACATCACGGGGTGGTTCGCATTGTATGGGTGTGTGTTACATTACATTCACTAGTAGGAGTGAGAAAAACATCACGGGGTGGTGCGCATTGTATATGTGTGTGTTACATTACATTCACTACTAGGAGTGAGAAAAACATCACGGGGTGGTGAGCATTGTATGGGTGTGTGTTACATTACATTCACTAGTAGGAGTGAGAAAAACATCACGGGGTGGTGCGCATTGTATGGGTGTGTGTTACATTGGATTCACTAGTAGGAGTGAGAAAAATATCACGGGGTGGTGCGCATTGTATGGGTGTGTGTTACATTGGATTCACTAGTAGGAGTGAGAAAAACATCACGGGGTGGTTCGCATTGTATGGGTGTGTGTTACATTACATTCACTAGTAGGAGTGAGAAAAACATCACGGGGTGGTGGGCATTGTATATGTGTGTGTTACATTACATTCACTACAAGGAGTGAGAAAAACATCACGGGGTGGTGAGCATTGTATGAGTGTGTGTTACATTACATTCACTAGTACGAGTGAGAAAAACATCACGGGGTGGTGCGCATTGTATGGGTGTGTGTTACATTACATTCACTAGTAGGAGTGAGAAAAACATCACGGGGTGGTGCGCATTGTATGGGTGTGTGTTACATTACATTCAATAGTAGGAGTGAGAAAAACATCACGGGGTGGTGCGCATTGTATGGGTGTGTGTTACATTACATTCACTAGTAGGATTGAGAAAAACATCACGGGGTGGTGCGCATTGTATGGGTGTGAGTTACATTACATTCAATAGTAGGAGTGAGAAAAACATCACGGGTGGTGCGTATTGTATGGCTGTGTGTTACATTGGATTCACTAGTAGGAGTGAGAAAAACATCACGGGGTGGTGCGCATTGTATGGGTGTGTGTTACATTGGATTCACTAGTAGGAGTGAGAAAAACATCACGGGGTGGTTCGCATTGTATGGGTGTGTGTTACATTAGAATCACAAGTAGGAGTGAGAAAAACATCACGGGGTGGTGCGCATTGTATGGGTGTGTGTTACATTGGATTCACTAGTAGGAGTGAGAAAAACATCACGGGGTGGTGCGCATTGTATGGGTGTGTGTTACATTGGATTCACTAGTAGGAGTGAGAAAAACATCACGGGGTGGTGCGCATTGTATGGGTGTGTGTTACATTAGATTCACTAGTAGCAGTGAGAAAAACATCAAGTGGTGGTGCGCATTGTATGGGTGTGTGTTACATTGGATTCACTAGTAGGAGTGAGAAAAACATCACGGGGTGGTGCGCATTGTATGGGTGTGTGTTACATTGGATTCACTAGTAGGAGTGAGGAAAACATCACGGGGTGGTGCGCATTGTATGGGTGTGTGTTACATTGGATTCACTAGTAGGAGTGAGAAAAACATCACGGGGTGGTGCGCATTGTATGGGTGTGTGTTACATTGGATTCACTAGTAGGAGTGAGGAAAACATCACGGGGTGGTGCGCATTGTATGGGTGTGTGTTACATTGGATTCACTAGTAGGAGTGAGAAAAACATCACGGGGTGGTGCGCATTGTATGGGTGTGTGTTACATTACATTCACTAGTAGGAGTGAGAAAAACATCACGGGGTGGTGCGCATTGTATGGGTGTGTGTTACATTGGATTCACTAGTAGGAGTGAGAAAAACATCACGGGGAGGTGCGCATTGTATGGGTGTGTGTTACATTGGATTCACTAGTAGGAGTGAGAAAAACATCACGGGGTGGTGCGCATTGTATGGGTGTGTGTTACATTGGATTCATTAGTAGGAGTGAGAAAAACATCACGGGGTGGTGCGCATTGTATGGGTGTGTGTTACATTACATTCACTAGTAGGATTGAGAAAAACATCACGGGGTGGTGCGCATTGTATGGGTGTGTGTTACATTAGATTCACTAGTAGCAGTGAGAAAAACATCACGGGATGGTGCGCATTGTATGGGTGTGTGTTACATTACATTCATTAGTAGCAGTGAGAAAAACATCACGGGGTGGTGCGCATTGTATGGGTGTGTGTTACATTACATTCACTAGTAGCAGTGAGAAAAACATCACGGGGTGGTGCGCATTGTATGGGAGTGTGTTTCATTAGATTCACAAGTAGCAGTGAGAAAAACATCACGGGGTGGTGCGCATTGTATGGGTGTGTGTTACATGAGATTCACTAGTAGCAGTGAGAAAAACATCACGGGGTGGTGCGCATTGTATGGGTGTGTGTTACATTGGATTCACTAGTAGCAGTGAGAAAAACATCACGGGGTGGTGCGCATTGTATGGGTGTGTGTTACATTGGATTCACTAGTAGGAGTGAGAAAAACATCACGGGGTGGTGCGCATTGTATGGGTGTGTGTTACATTGGATTCACTAGTAGCAGTGAGAAAAACATCACGGGGTGGTGCGCATTGTATGGGTGTGTGTTACATTAGATTCATTAGTAGCAGTGAGAAAAACATCACGGGGTGGTACGCATTGTATGGGCGTGTGTTACATTAGATTCACTAGTAGCAGTGAGAAAAACATCACGGGGTGGTGCGCATCGTATGGGTGTGTGTTACATTAGATTCACTAGTAGGAGTGAAAAACATCACGGGGTGGTGCGCATTGTATGGGTGTGTGTTACATTGGATTCACTAGTAGGAGTGAGAAAAACATCACGGGGTGGTGCGCATCGTATAGGTGTGTGTTACATTAGATTCACTAGTAGCAGTGAGAAAAACATCACGGGGTGGTGCGCATTGCATGGGTGTGTGTTACATTAGATTCACTAGTAGGAGTGAGAAAAACATCACGGGTGGTGCGCATTGTATGGCTGTGTGTTACATTGGATTCACTAGTAGGAGTGAGAAAAACATCACGGGGTGGTGTGCATTGTATGGGTGTGTGCTACATTGGATTCACTAGTAGGAGTGAGAAAAACGTCACGGGGTGGTGCGCATTGTATGGGTGTGTGTTACATTGGATTCACTAGTAGGAGTGAGAAAAACATCACGGGGTGGTTCGCATTGTATGGGTGTGTGTTACATTACATTCACTAGTAGGAGTGAGAAAAACATCACGGGGTGGTGCGCATTGTATATGTGTGTGTTACATTACATTCACTACTAGGAGTGAGAAAAACATCACGGGGTGGTGAGCATTGTATGGGTGTGTGTTACATTACATTCACTAGTAGGAGTGAGAAAAACATCACGGGGTGGTGCGCATTGTATGGGTGTGTATTACATTGGATTCACTAGTAGGAGTGAGAAAAACATCACGGGGTGGTGCGCATTGTATGGGTGTGTGTTACATTGGATTCACTAGTAGGAGTGAGAAAAACATCACGGGGTGGTTCGCATTGTATGGGTGTGTGTTACATTACATTCACTAGTAAGAGTGAGAAAAACATCACGGGGTGGTGCGCATTGTATATGTGTGTGTTACATTACATTCACTACAAGGAGTGAGAAAAACATCACGGGGTGGTGAGCATTGTATGAGTGTGTGTTACATTACATTCACTAGTACGAGTGAGAAAAACATCACGGGGTGGTGCGCATTGTATGGGTGTGTGTTACATTACATTCACTAGTAGGAGTGAGAAAAACATCACGGGGTGGTGCGCATTGTATGGGTGTGTGTTACATTACATTCAATAGTAGGAGTGAGAAAAACATCACGGGGTGGTGCGCATTGTATGGGTGTGTGTTACATTACATTCACTAGTAGGATTGAGAAAAACATCACGGGGTGGTGCGCATTGTATGGGTGTGTGTTACATTACATTCACTATTAGGAGTGAGAAAAACATCACGGGGTGGTGCGCATTGTATGGGTGTGTGTTACATTAGAATCACAAGTAGGAGTGAGAAAAACATCACGGGGTGGTGCGCATTGTATGGGTGTGTGTTACATTGGATTCACTAGTAGGAGTGAGAAAAACATCACGGGGTGGTGCGCATTGTATGGGTGTGTGTTACATTGGATTCACTAGTAGGAGTGAGAAAAACATCACGGGGTGGTGCGCATTGTATGGGTGTGTGTTACATTAGATTCACTAGTAGCAGTGAGAAAAACATCAAGTGGTGGTGCGCATTGTATGGGTGTGTGTTACATTGGATTCACTAGTAGGAGTGAGAAAAACATCACGGGGTGGTGCGCATTGTATGGGTGTGTGTTACATTGGATTCACTAGTAGGAGTGAGGAAAACATCACGGGGTGGTGCGCATTGTATGGGTGTGTGTTACATTGGATTCACTAGTAGGAGTGAGAAAAACATCACGGGGTGGTGCGCATTGTATGGGTGTGTGTTACATTGGATTCACTAGTAGGAGTGAGGAAAACATCACGGGGTGGTGCGCATTGTATGGGTGTGTGTTACATTGGATTCACTAGTAGGAGTGAGAAAAACATCACGGGGTGGTGCGCATTGTATGGGTGTGTGTTACATTACATTCACTAGTAGGATTGAGAAAAACATCACGGGGTGGTGCGCATTGTATGGGTGTGTGTTACATTGGATTCACTAGTAGGAGTGAGAAAAACATCACAGGGTGGTGCGCATTGTATGGGTGTGTGTTACATTGGATTCACTAGTATCAGTGAGAAATACATCACGGGGTGGTGCGCATTGTATGGGTGTGTGTTACATTAGATTCATTAGTAGCAGTGAGAAAAACATCACGGGGTGGTACGCATTGTATGGGCGTGTGTTACATTAGATTCACTAGTAGCAGTGAGAAAAACATCACGGGGTGGTGCGCATCGTATGGGTGTGTGTTACATTAGATTCACTAGTAGGAGTGAAAAACATCACGGGGTGGTGCGCATTGTATGGGTGTGTGTTACATTGGATTCACTAGTAGGAGTGAGAAAAACATCACGGGGTGGTGCGCATCGTATAGGTGTGTGTTACATTAGATTCACTAGTAGGATTGAGAAAAACATCACGGGGTGGTGCGCATTGTATGGGTGTGTGTTACATTACATTCACTAGTAGCAGTGAGAAAAACATCAAGGGGTGGTGCGCATTGTATGGGTGTGTGTTACATTAGATTCACTAGTAGGAGTGAGAAAAACATCACGGGTGGTGCGCATTGTATGGGTGTGTGTTACATTAGATTCACTAGTAGCAGTGAGAAAAACATCACGGGGTGGTGCGCATTGTATGGGTGTGTGTTACATTAGATTCACTAGTAGGAGTGAGAAAAACATCACGGGGTGGTGCGCATTGTATGGGTGTGTGTTACATTAGATTCACTAGTAGGAGTGAGAAAAACATCACGGGGTGGTGCGCATTGTATGGGTGTGTGTTACATTACATTCACTAGTAGGAATGAGAAAAACATCACGGGGTGGTGCGCATTGTATGGGTGTATGTTACATTGGATTCACTAGTAGGAGTGAGAAAAACATCACGGGGTGGTGCACATTGTATGGGTGTGTGTTACATTGGATTCACTAGTAGGAGTTAGAAAAACATCACGGGGTGGTGCGCATTGTATGGGTGTGTGTTACATTGGATTCACTAGTAGGAGTGAGAAAAACATCACGGGGTGGTGCGCATTGTATGGGTGTGTGGTACATTAGATTCACTAGTAGCAGTGAGCAAAACATCACGGGGTGGTGCCCATTGTATGGGTGTGTGTTACATTGGATTCACTAGTAGGAGTGAGAAAAACATCACGGGGTGGTGCGCATTGTATGGGTGTGTGTTACATTGGATTCACTAGTAGGAGTGAGAAAAACATCACGGGGTGGTGCGCATTGTATGGGTGTGTGTTACATTAGATTCACTAGTAGCAGTGAGAAAAACATCAAGGGGTGGTGCGCATTGTATGGGTGTGTGTTACATTAGATTCACTAGTAGGAGTGAGAAAAACATCACGGGTGGTGCGCATTGTATGGCTGTGTGTTACATTGGATTCACTAGTAGGAGTGAGAAAAACATCACGGGGTGGTGCGCATTGTATGGGTGTGTGTTACATTGGATTCACTAGTAGGAGTGAGAAAAACATCACGGGGTGGTGCGCATTGTATGGGTGTGTGTTACATTGGATTCACTAGTAGGAGTGAGAAAAACATCACGGGGTGGTTCGCATTGTATGGGTGTGTGTTACATTACATTCACTAGTAGGAGTGAGAAAAACATCACGGGGTGGTGCGCATTGTATATGTGTGTGTTACATTACATTCACTACTAGGAGTGAGAAAAACATCACGGGGTGGTGAACATTGTATGGGTGTGTGTTACATTACATTCACTAGTAGGAGTGAGAAAAACATCACGGGGTGGTGCGCATTGTATGGGTGTGTGTTACATTGGATTCACTAGTAGGAGTGAGAAAAACATCACGGGGTGGTGCGCATTGTATGGGTGTGTGTTACATTGGATTCACTAGTAGGAGTGAGAAAAACATCACGGGGTGGTTCGCATTGTATGGGTGTGTGTTACGTTACATTCACTAGTAGGAGTGAGAAAAACATCACGGGGTGGTGGGCATTGTATATGTGTGTGTTACATTACATTCACTACAAGGAGTGAGAAAAACATCACAGGGTGGTGAGCATTGTATGAGTGTGTGTTACATTACATTCACTAGTACGAGTGAGAAAAACATCACGGGGTGGTGCGCATTGTATGGGTGTGTGTTACATTACATTCACTAGTAGGAGTGAGAAAAACATCACGGGGTGGTGCGCATTGTATGGGTGTGTGTTACATTACATTCAATATTAGGAGTGAGAAAAACATCACGGGGTGGTGCGCATTGTATGGGTGTGTGTTACATTACATTCACTAGTAGGATTGAGAAAAACATCACGGGGTGGTGCGCATTGTATGGGTGTGTGTTACATTACATTCAATAGTAGGAGTGAGAATAACATCACGGGTGGTGCGCATTGTATGGCTGTGTGTTACATTGGATTCACTAGTAGGAGTGAGAAAAACATCACGGGGTGGTGCGCATTGTATGGGTGTGTGTTACATTGGATTCACTAGTAGGAGTGAGAAAAACATCACGGGGTGGTTCGCATTGTATGGGTGTGTGTTACATTAGAATCACAAGTAGGAGTGAGAAAAACATCACGGGGTGGTGCGCATTGTATGGGTGTGTGTTACATTGGATTCACTAGTAGGAGTGAGAAAAACATCACGGGGTGGTGCGCATTGTATGGGTGTGTGTTACATTGGATTCACTAGTAGGAGTGAGAAAAACATCACAGGGTGGTGCGCATTGTATGGGTGTGTGTTACATTAGATTCACTAGTAGCAGTGAGAAAAACATCAAGTGGTGGTGCGCATTGTATGGGTGTGTGTTACATTGGATTCACTAGTAGGAGTGAGAAAAACATCACGGGGTGGTGCGCATTGTATGGGTGTGTGTTACATTGGATTCACTAGTAGGAGTGAGGAAAACATCACGGGGTGGTGCGCATTGTATGGGTGTGTGTTACATTGGATTCACTAGTAGGAGTGAGAAAAACATCACGGGGTGGTGCGCATTGTATGGGTGTGTGTTACATTGGATTCACTAGTAGGAGTGAGGAAAACATCACGGGGTGGTGCGCATTGTATGGGTGTGTGTTACATTGGATTCACTAGTAGGAGTGAGAAAAACATCACGGGGTGGTGCGCATTGTATGGGTGTGTGTTACATTACATTCACTAGTAGGAGTGAGAAAAACATCACGGGGTGGTGCGCATTGTATGGGTGTGTGTTACATTGGATTCACTAGTAGGAGTGAGAAAAACATCACGGGGAGGTGCGCATTGTATGGGTGTGTGTTACATTGGATTCACTAGTAGGAGTGAGAAAAACATCACGGGGTGGTGCGCATTGTATGGGTGTGTGTTACATTGGATTCATTAGTAGGAGTGAGAAAAACATCACGGGGTGGTGCGCATTGTATGGGTGTGTGTTACATTACATTCACTAGTAGGATTGAGAAAAACATCACGGGGTGGTGCGCATTGTATGGGTGTGTGTTACATTAGATTCACTAGTAGCAGTGAGAAAAACATCACGGGAGGGTGCGCATTGTATGGGTGTGTGTTACATTACATTCACTAGTAGCAGTGAGAAAAACATCACGGGGTGGTGCGCATTGTATGGGTGTGTGTTACATTACATTCACTAGTAGCAGTGAGAAAAACATCACGGGGTGGTGCGCATTGTATGGGTGTGTGTTTCATTAGATTCACAAGTAGCAGTGAGAAAAACATCACGGGGTGGTGCGCATTGTATGGGTGTGTGTTACATGAGATTCACTAGTAGCAGTGAGAAAAACATCACGGGGTGGTGCGCATTGTATGGGTGTGTGTTACATTAGATTCACTAGTAGCAGTGAGAAAAACATCACGGGGTGGTGCGCATTGTATGGGTGTGTGTTACATTGGATTCACTAGTAGGAGTGAGAAAAACATCACGGGTGGTGCGCATTGTATGGGTGTGTGTTACATTGGATTCACTAGTAGCAGTGAGAAAAACATCACGGGGTGGTGCGCATTGTATGGGTGTGTGTTACATTAGATTCATTAGTAGCAGTGAGAAAAACATCACGGGGTGGTACGCATTGTATGGGCGTGTGTTACATTAGATTCACTAGTAGCAGTGAGAAAAACATCACGGGGTGGTGCACATCGTATGGGTGTGTGTTACATTAGATTCACTAGTAGGAGTGAAAAACATCACGGGGTGGTGCGCATTGTATGGGTGTGTGTTACATTGGATTCACTAGTAGGAGTGAGAAAAACATCACGGGGTGGTGCACATTGTATGGGTGTGTGTTACATTGGATTCACTAGTAGGAGTGAGAAAAACATCACGTGGTGGTGCGCATTGTATGGGTGTGTGTTACATTGGATTCACTAGTAGGAGTGAGAAAAACATCACGGGGTGGTGCGCATTGTATGGGTGTGTGTTACATTAGATTCACTAGTAGCAGTGAGCAAAACATCACGGGGTGGTGCGCATTGTATGGGTGTGTGTTACATTGCATTCACTAGTAGGAGTGAGAAAAACATCACGGGGTGGTGCGCATTGTATGGCTGTGTGTTACATTGGATTCACTAGTAGGAGTGAGAGAAACATCATGGGGTGGTGCGCATTGTATGGGTGTGTGTTACATTGGATTCACTAGTAGGAGTGAGAAAAACATCACGTGGTGGTTCGCATTGTATGGGTGTGTGTTACATTACATTCACTAGTACGAGTGAGAAAAACATCACGGGGTGGTGCGCATTGTATATGTGTGTGTTACATTACATTCACTACTAGGAGTGAGAAAAACATCACGGGGTGGTGAGCATTGTATGGGTGTGTGTTACATTACATTCACTAGTAGGAGTGAGAAAAACATCACGGGGTGGTGCGCATTGTATGGGTGTGTGTTACATTGGATTCACTAGTAGGAGTGAGAAAAACATCACGGGGTGGTGCGCATTGTATGGGTGTGTGTTACATTGGATTCACTAGTAGGAGTGAGAAAAACATCACGGGGTGGTTCGCATTGTATGGGTGTGTGTTACATTACATTCACTAGTAGGAGTGAGAAAAACATCACGGGGTGGTGCGCATTGTATATGTGTGTGTTACATTACATTCACTACAAGGAGTGAGAAAAACATCACGGGGTGGTGAGCATTGTATGGGTGTGTGTTACATTACATTCACTAGTACGAGTGAGAAAAACATCACGGGGTGGTGCGCATTGTATGGGTGTGTGTTACATTACATTCACTAGTAGGAGTGAGAAAAACATCACGGGGTGGTGCGCATTGTATGGGTGTGTGTTACATTACATTCAATAGTAGGAGTGAGAAAAACATCACGGGGTGGTGCGCATTGTATGGGTGTGTGTTACATTACATTCACTAGTAGGATTGAGAAAAACATCACGGGGTGGTGCACATTGTATGGGTGTGTGTTACATTACATTCACTATTAGGAGTGAGAAAAACATCACGGGGTGGTGCGCATTGTATGGGTGTGTGTTACATTAGAATCACAAGTAGGAGTGAGAAAAACATCACGGGGTGGTGCGCATTGTATGGGTGTGTGTTACATTGGATTCACTAGTAGGAGTGAGAAAAACATCACGGGGTGGTGCGCATTGTATGGGTGTGTGTTACATTGGATTCACTAGTAGGAGTGAGAAAAACATCACGGGGTGGTGCGCATTGTATGGGTGTGTGTTACATTAGATTCACTAGTAGCAGTGAGAAAAACATCAAGTGGTGGTGCGCATTGTATGGGTGTGTGTTACATTGGATTCACTAGTAGGAGTGAGAAAAACATCACGGGGTGGTGCGCATTGTATGGGTGTGTGTTACATTGGATTCACTAGTAGGAGTGAGAAAAACATCACGGGGTGGTGCGCATTGTATGGGTGTGTGTTACATTGGATTCACTAGCAGGAGTGAGAAAAACATCACGGGGTGGTGTGCATTGTATGGGTGTGTGTTACATTGGATTCACTAGTAGGAGTGAGAAAAACATCACGGGGTGGTTCGCATTGTATGGGTGTGTGTTACATTACATTCACTAGTAGGAGTGAGAAAAACATCACGGGGTGGTGCGCATTGTATGGGTGTGTGTTACATTAGATTCACTAGTAGGAGTGAGAAAAACATCACGGGGTGGTGCGCATTGTATGGGTGTGTGTTACATTGGATGCACTAGTAGGAGTGAGAAAAACATCACGTGGTGGTGCGCATTGTATGGGTGTGTGTTACATTGGATTCACTAGTAGGAGTGAGAAAAACATCACGGGGTGGTGCGCATTGTATGGGTGTGTGTTACATTGGATTCACTAGTAGGAGTGAGGAAAACATCACGGGGTGGTGCGCATTGTATGGGTGTGTGTTACATTGGATTCACTAGTAGGAGTGAGAAAAACATCACGGGGTGGTGCGCATTGTATGGGTGTGTGTTACATTGGATTCACTAGTAGGAGTGAGGAAAACATCACGGGGTGGTGCGCATTGTATGGGTGTGTGTTACATTGGATTCACTAGTAGGAGTGAGAAAAACATCACGGGGTGGTGCGCATTGTATGGGTGTGTGTTACATTACATTCACTAGTAGGAGTGAGAAAAACATCACGGGGTGGTGCGCATTGTATGGGTGTGTGTTACATTGGATTCACTAGTAGGAGTGAGAAAAACATCACGGGGAGGTGCGCATTGTATGGGTGTGTGTTACATTGGATTCACTAGTAGGAGTGAGAAAAACATCACGGGGTGGTGCGCATTGTATGGGTGTGTGTTACATTGGATTCATTAGTAGGAGTGAGAAAAACATCACGGGGTGGTGCGCATTGTATGGGTGTGTGTTACATTACATTCACTAGTAGGATTGAGAAAAACATCACGGGGTGGTGCACATTGTATGGGTGTGTGTTACATTACATTCACTATTAGGAGTGAGAAAAACATCACGGGGTGGTGCGCATTATATGGGTGTGTGTTACATTAGAATCACAAGTAGGAGTGAGAAAAACATCACGGGGTGGTGCGCATTGTATGGGTGTGTGTTACATTGGATTCACTAGTAGGAGTGAGAAAAACATCACGGGGTGGTGCGCATTGTATGGGTGTGTGTTACATTGGATTCACTAGTAGGAGTGAGAAAAACATCACGGGGTGGTGCGCATTGTATGGGTGTGTGTTACATTAGATTCACTAGTAGCAGTGAGAAAAACATCAAGTGGTGGTGCGCATTGTATGGGTGTGTGTTACATTGGATTCACTAGTAGGAGTGAGAAAAACATCACGGGGTGGTGCGCATTGTATGGGTGTGTGTTACATTGGATTCACTAGTAGGAGTGAGAAAAACATCACGGGGTGGTGCGCATTGTATGGGTGTGTGTTACATTGGATTCACTAGCAGTAGTGAGAAAAACATCACGGGGTGGTGCGCATTGTATGGGTGTGTGTTACATTGGATTCACTAGTAGGAGTGAGAAAAACATCACGGGGTGGTTCGCATTGTATGGGTGTGTGTTACATTACATTCACTAGTAGGAGTGAGAAAAACATCACGGGGTGGTGCGCATTGTATGGGTGTGTGTTACATTAGATTCACTAGTAGGAGTGAGAAAAACATCACGGGGTGGTGCGCATTGTATGGGTGTGTGTTACATTTGATGCACTAGTAGGAGTGAGAAAAACATCACGTGGTGGTGCGCATTGTATGGGTGTGTGTTACATTGGATTCACTAGTAGGAGTGAGAAAAACATCACGGGGTGGTGCGCATTGTATGGGTGTGTGTTACATTGGATTCACTAGTAGGAGTGAGGAAAACATCACGGGGTGGTGCGCATTGTATGGGTGTGTGTTACATTGGATTCACTAGTAGGAGTGAGAAAAACATCACGGGGTGGTGCGCATTGTATGGGTGTGTGTTACATTGGATTCACTAGTAGGAGTGAGGAAAACATCACGGGGTGGTGCGCATTGTATGGGTGTGTGTTACATTGGATTCACTAGTAGGAGTGAGAAAAACATCACGGGATGGTGCGCATTGTATGGGTGTGTGTTACATTACATTCACTAGTAGGAGTGAGAAAAACATCACGGGGTGGTGCGCATTGTATGGGTGTGTGTTACATTGGATTCACTAGTAGGAGTGAGAAAAACATCACGGGGAGGTGCGCATTGTATGGGTGTGTGTTACATTGGATTCACTAGTAGGAGTGAGAAAAACATCACGGGGTGGTGCGCATTGTATGGGTGTGTGTTACATTGGATTCATTAGTAGGAGTGAGAAAAACATCACGGGGTGGTGCGCATTGTATGGGTGTGTGTTACATTACATTCACTAGTAGGATTGAGAAAAACATCACGGGGTGGTGCGCATTTTATGGGTGTGTGTTACATTAGATTCACTAGTAGCAGTGAGAAAAACATCACGGGATGGTGCGCATTGTATGGGTGTGTGTTACGTTACATTCACTAGTAGCAGTGAGAAAAACATCACGGGGTGGTGCGCATTGTATGGGTGTGTGTTACATTACATTCACTAGTAGCAGTGAGAAAAACATCACGGGGTGGTGCGCATTGTATGGGTGTGTGTTACATTAGATTCACAAGTAGCAGTGAGAAAAACATCACGGGGTGGTGCGCATTGTATGGGTGTGTGTTACATGAGATTCACTAGTAGCAGTGAGAAAAACATCACGGGGTGGTGCGCATTGTATGGGTGTGTGTTACATTAGATTCACTAGTAGCAGTGAGAAAAACATCACGGGGTGGTGCGCATTGTATGGGTGTGTGTTACATTGGATTCACTAGTAGGAGTGAGAAAAACATCACGGGGTGGTGCGCATTGTATGGGTGTGTGTTACATTGGATTCACTAGTAGCAGTGAGAAAAACATCACGGGGTGGTGCGCATTGTATGGGTGTGTGTTACATTAGATTCATTAGTACCAGTGAGAAAAACATCACGGGGTGGTACGCATTGTATGGGCGTGTGTTACATTAGATTCACTAGTAGCAGTGAGAAAAACATCACGGGGTGGTGCGCATCGTATGGGTGTGTGTTACATTAGATTCACTAGTAGGAGTGAAAAACATCACGGGGTGGTGCGCATTGTATGGGTGTGTGTTACATTGGATTCACTAGTAGGAGTGAGAAAAACATCACGGGGTGGTGCGCATTGTATAGGTGTGTGTTACATTAGATTCACTAGTAGCAGTGAGAAAAACATCACGGGGTGGTGCGCATTGTATGGGTGTGTGTTACATTAGATTCACTAGTAGGAGTGAGAAAAACATCACGGGGTGGTGCGCATTGTATGGGTGTGTGTTACATTACATTCACTAGTAGGAATGAGAAAAACATCACGGTGTGGTGCGCATTGTATGGGTGTATGTTACATTGGATTCACTAGTAGGAGTGAGAAAAACATCACGGGGTGGTGCACATTGTATGGGTGTGTGTTACATTGGATTCACTAGTAGGAGTGAGAAAAACATCACGTGGTGGTGCGCATTGTATGGGTGTGTGTTACATTGGATTCACTAGTAGGAGTGAGAAAAACATCACGGGGTGGTGCGCATTGTATGGGTGTGTGTTACATTAGATTCACTAGTAGCAGTGAGCAAAACATCACGGGGTGGTGCGCATTGTATGGGTGTGTGTTACATTGGATTCACTAGTAGGAGTGAGAAAAACATCACGGGGTGGTGCGCATTGTATGGGTGTGTGTTACATTGGATTCACTAGTAGGAGTGAGAAAAACATCACGGGGTGGTGCGCATTGTATGGGTGTGTGTTACATTAGATTCACTAGTAGCAGTGAGAAAAACATCAAGGGGTGGTGCGCATTGTATGGGTGTGTGTTACATTAGATTCACTAGTAGGAGTGAGAAAAACATCACGGGTGGTGCGCATTGTATGGCTGTGTGATACATTGGATTCACTAGTAGGAGTGAGAAAAACATCACGGGGTGGTGCGCATTGTATGGGTGTGTGTTACATTGGATTCACTAGTAGGAGTGAGAAAAACATCACGGGGTGGTGCGCATTGTATGGGTGTGTGTTACATTGGATTCACTAGTAGGAGTGAGAAAAACATCACGGGGTGGTTCGCATTGTATGGGTGTGTGTTACATTACATTCACTAGTAGGAGTGAGAAAAACATCACGGGGTGGTGCGCATTGTATATGTGTGTGTTACATTACATTCACTACTAGGAGTGAGAAAAACATCACGGGGTGGTGAGCATTGTATGGGTGTGTGTTACATTACATTCACTAGTAGGAGTGAGAAAAACATCACGGGGTGGTGCGCATTGTATGGGTGTGTGTTACATTACATTCACTAGTAGGAGTGAGAAAAACATCACGGGGTGGTGCGCATTGTATGGGTGTGTGTTACATTACATTCAATAGTAGGAGTGAGAAAAACATCACGGGGTGGTGCGCATTGTATGGGTGTGTGTTACATTACATTCACTAGTAGGATTGAGAAAAACATCACGGGGTGGTGCGCATTGTATGGGTGTGTGTTACATTACATTCACTATTAGGAGTGAGAAAAACATCACGGGGTGGTGCGCATTGTATGGGTGTGTGTTACATTGGATTCACTAGTAGGAGTGAGAAAAACATCACGGGGTGGTGCGCATTGTATGGGTGTGTGTTACATTGGATTCACTAGTAGGAGTGAGGAAAACATCACGGGGTGGTGTGCATTGTATGGGTGTGTGTTACATTGGATTCACTAGTAGGAGTGAGAAAAACATCACGGGGTGGTGCGCATTGTATGGGTGTGTGTTACATTACATTCACTAGTAGGAGTGAGAAAAACATCACGGGGTGGTGCGCATTGTATGGGTGTGTGTTACATTGGATTCACTAGTAGGAGTGAGAAAAACATCACGGGGAGGTGCGCATTGTATGGGTGTGTGTTACACTGGATTCACTAGTAGGAGTGAGAAAAACATCACGGGGTGGTGCGCATTGTATGGGTGTGTGTTACATTGGATTCATTAGTAGGAGTGAGAAAAACATCACGGGGTGGTGCGCATTGTATGGGTGTGTGTTACATTACATTCACTAGTAGGATTGAGAAAAACATCACGGGGTGGTGCGCATTGTATGGGTGTGTGTTACATTAGATTCACTAGTAGCAGTGAGAAAAACATCACGGGATGGTGCGCAATGTATGGGTGTGTGTTACATTACATTCACTAGTAGCAGTGAGAAAAACATCACGGGGTGGTGCGCATTGTATGGGTGTGTGTTACATTACATTCACTAGTAGCAGTGAGAAAAACATCACGGGGTGGTGCGCATTGTATGAGTGTGTGTTACATTAGATTCACAAGTAGCAGTGAGAAAAACATCACGGGGTGGTGCGCATTGTATGGGTGTGTGTTACATGAGATTCACTAGTAGCAGTGAGAAAAACATCACGGGGTGGTGCGCATTGTATGGGTGTGTGTTACATTAGATTCACTAGTAGCAGTGAGAAAAACATCACGGGGTGGTGCGCATTGTATGGGTGTGTGTTACATTGGATTCACTAGTAGGAGTGAGAAAAACATCACGGGGTGGTGCGCATTGTATGGGTGTGTGTTACATTGGATTCACTAGTAGCAGTGAGAAAAACATCACGGGGTGGTGCGCATTGTATGGGTGTGTGTTACATTGGATTCACTAGTAGGAGTGAGAAAAACATCACGGGGTGGTGGGCATTGTATGGGTGTGTGTTACATTAGATTCACTAGTAGCAGTGAGAAAAACATCACGGGGTGGTGCGCATCGTATGGGTGTGTGTTACATTAGATTCACTAGTAGGAGTGAGAAATACATCACGGGGTGGTGCGCATCGTATGGGTGTGTGTTACATTGGATTCACTAGTAGGAGTGAGAAAAACATCACGGGGTGGTGCGCATCGTATGGGTGTGTGTTACATTGGATTCACTAGTAGCAGTGAGAAAAACATCACGGGGTGGTGCGCATCGTATGGGTGTGTGTTACATTGGATTCACTAGTAGGAGTGAGAAAAACATCACGGGGTGGTGCGCATTGTATGGGTGTGTGTTACATTGGATTCACTAGTAGGAGTGAGAAAAACATCACGTGGTGGTGCGCATTGTATGGGTGTGTGTTACATTACATTCACTAGTAGGAGTGAGAAAAACATCACGGGGTGGTGCGCATTGTATGGGTGTGTGTTACATTACATTCACTAGTAGGATTGAGAAAAACATCACTGGGTGGTGCGCATTGTATGGGTGTGTGTTACATTACATTCACTAGTAGGAGTGAGAAAAACATTACGGGGTGGTGCGCATTGTATGGGTGTGTGTTACATTAGATTCACTAGTAGCAGTGAGAAAAACATCACGGGGTGGTGCGCATTGTATGGGTGTGTGTTACATTACATTCACTAGTAGCAGTGAGAAAAACATCACGGGGTGGTGCGCATTGTATGGGTGTGTGTTACATTAGATTCACTAGTAGCAGTTAGAAAAACATCACGGGGTGGTGCGCATTGTATGGGTGTGTGTTACATTAGATTCACTAGTAGCAGTGAGAAAAACATCACGGGGTGGTGCGCATTGTATGGGTGTGTGTTACATTAGATTCATTAGTAGCAGTGAGAAAAACATCACGGGGTGATACGCATTGTATGGGCGTGTGTTACATTAGATTCACTAGTAGCAGTGAGAAAAACATCACAGGGTGGTGCGCATTGTATGGGTGTGTGTTACATTAGATTCACTAGTAGGAGTGAAAAACATCACGGGGTGGTGCGCATTGTATGGGTGTGTGTTACATTGGATTCACTAGTAGGAGTGAGAAAAACATCACGGGGTGGTGCGCATCGTATAGGTGTGTGTTACATTAGATTCACTAGTAGCAGTGAGAAAAACATCACGGGGTGGTGCGCATTGTATGGGTGTGTGTTACATTAGATTCACTAGTAGGAGTGAGAAAAACATCACGGGGTGGTGCGCATTGTATGGGTGTGTGTTACATTACATTCACTAGTAGGAATGAGAAAAACATCACGGTGTGGTGCGCATTGTATGGGTGTATGTTACATTGGATTCACTAGTAGGAGTGAGAAAAACATCACGGGGTGGTGCACATTGTATGGGTGTGTGTTACATTGGATTCACTAGTAGGAGTGAGAAAAACATCACGTGGTGGTGCGCATTGTATGGGTGTGTGTTACATTGGATTCACTAGTAGGAGTGAGAAAAACATCACGGGGTGGTGCGCATTGTATGGGTGTGTGTTACATTAGATTCACTAGTAGCAGTGAGCAAAACATCACGGGGTGGTGCGCATGGTATGGGTGTGTGTTACATTGGATTCACTAGTAGCAGTGAGAAAAACATCACGGGGTGGTGCGCATTGTATGGGTGTGTGTTACATTGGATTCACTAGTAGGAGTGAGAAAAACATCACGGGGTGGTGCGCATTGTATGGGTGTGTGTTACATTAGATTCACTAGTAGCAGTGAGAAAAACATCATGGGGTGGTGCGCATCGTATGGGTGTGTGTTACATTAGATTCACTAGTAGGAGTGAGAAATACATCACGGGGTGGTGCGCATCGTATGGGTGTGTGTTACATTGGATTCACTAGTAGGAGTGAGAAAAACATCACGGGGTGGTGCGCATCGTATGGGTGTGTGTTACATTGGATTCACTAGTAGCAGTGAGAAAAACATCACGGGGTGGTGCGCATCGTATGGGTGTGTGTTACATTGGATTCACTAGTAGGAGTGAGAAAAACATCACGGGGTGGTGCGCATTGTATGGGTGTGTGTTACATTGGATTCACTAGTAGGAGTGAGAAAAACATCACGTGGTGGTGCGCATTGTATGGGTGTGTGTTACATTACATTCACTAGTAGGAGTGAGAAAAACATCACGGGGTGGTGCGCATTGTATGGGTGTGTGTTACATTACATTCACTAGTAGGATTGAGAAAAACATCACTGGGTGGTGCGCATTGTATGGGTGTGTGTTACATTACATTCACTAGTAGGATTGAGAAAAACATTACGGGGTGGTGCGCATTGTATGGGTGTGTGTTACATTAGATTCACTAGTAGCAGTGAGAAAAACATCACGGGGTGGTGCGCATTGTATGGGTGTGTGTTACATTAGATTCACTAGTAGGAGTGAGAAAAACATCACGGGGTGGTGCGCATTGTATGGGTGTGTGTTACATTACATTCACTAGTAGGAATGAGAAAAACATCACGGTGTGGTGCGCATTGTATGGGTGTGTGTTACATTGGATTCACTAGTAGGAGTGAGAAAAACATCACGGGGTGGTGCGCATTGTATGGGTGTGTGTTACATTAGATTCAGTAGTAGCAGTGAGCAAAACATCACGGGGTGGTGCGCATTGTATGGGTGTGTGTTACATTGGATTCACTAGTAGGGGTGAGAAAAACATCACGGGGTGGTGCGCATTGTATGGGTGTGTGTTACATTGGATTCACTAGTAGGAGTGAGAAAAACATCACGGGGTGGTGCGCATTGTATGGGTGTGTGTTACATTAGATTCACTAGTAGCAGTGAGAAAAACATCACGGGGTGGTGCGCATTGTATGGGTGTGTGTTACATTAGATTCACTAGTAGGAGTGAGAAAAACATCACGGGTGGTGCGCATTGTATGGCTGTGTGATACATTGGATTCACTAGTAGGAGTGAGAAAAACATCACGGGGTGGTGAGCATTGTATGGGTGTGTGTTACATTACATTCACTAGTAGGAGTGAGAAAAACATCACGGGGTGGTGCGCATTGTATGGGTGTGTGTTACATTACATTCACTAGTAGCAGTGAGAAAAACATCACGGGGTGGTGCGCATTGTATGGGTGTGTGTTACATTAGATTCACTAGTAGCAGTGAGAAAAACATCACGGGGTGGTGCGCATTGTATGGGTGTGTGTTACATTAGATTCATTAGTAGCAGTGAGAAAAACATCACGGGGTGATACGCATTGTATGGGCGTGTGTTACATTAGATTCACTAGTAGCAGTGAGAAAAACATCACAGGGTGGTGCGCATTGTATGGGTGTGTGTTACATTAGATTCACTAGTAGGAGTGAAAAACATCACGGGGTGGTGCGCATTGTATGGGTGTGTGTTACATTGGATTCACTAGTAGGAGTGAGAAAAACATCACGGGGTGGTGCGCATCGTATAGGTGTGTGTTACATTAGATTCACTAGTAGCAGTGAGAAAAACATCACGGGGTGGTGCGCATTGTATGGGTGTGTGTTACATTAGATTCACTAGTAGGAGTGAGAAAAACATCACGGGGTGGTGCGCATTGTATGGGTGTGTGTTACATTACATTCACTAGTAGGAATGAGAAAAACATCACGGTGTGGTGCGCATTGTATGGGTGTATGTTACATTGGATTCACTAGTAGGAGTGAGAAAAACATCACGGGGTGGTGCACATTGTATGGGTGTGTGTTACATTGGATTCACTAGTAGGAGTGAGAAAAACATCACGTGGTGGTGCGCATTGTATGGGTGTGTGTTACATTGGATTCACTAGTAGGAGTGAGAAAAACATCACGGGGTGGTGCGCATTGTATGGGTGTGTGTTACATTAGATTCACTAGTAGCAGTGAGCAAAACATCACGGGGTGGTGCGCATGGTATGGGTGTGTGTTACATTGGATTCACTAGTAGCAGTGAGAAAAACATCACGGGGTGGTGCGCATTGTATGGGTGTGTGTTACATTGGATTCACTAGTAGGAGTGAGAAAAACATCACGGGGTGGTGCGCATTGTATGGGTGTGTGTTACATTAGATTCACTAGTAGCAGTGAGAAAAACATCATGGGGTGGTGCGCATCGTATGGGTGTGTGTTACATTAGATTCACTAGTAGGAGTGAGAAATACATCACGGGGTGGTGCGCATCGTATGGGTGTGTGTTACATTGGATTCACTAGTAGGAGTGAGAAAAACATCACGGGGTGGTGCGCATCGTATGGGTGTGTGTTACATTGGATTCACTAGTAGCAGTGAGAAAAACATCACGGGGTGGTGCGCATCGTATGGGTGTGTGTTACATTGGATTCACTAGTAGGAGTGAGAAAAACATCACGGGGTGGTGCGCATTGTATGGGTGTGTGTTACATTGGATTCACTAGTAGGAGTGAGAAAAACATCACGTGGTGGTGCGCATTGTATGGGTGTGTGTTACATTACATTCACTAGTAGGAGTGAGAAAAACATCACGGGGTGGTGCGCATTGTATGGGTGTGTGTTACATTACATTCACTAGTAGGATTGAGAAAAACATCACTGGGTGGTGCGCATTGTATGGGTGTGTGTTACATTACATTCACTAGTAGGATTGAGAAAAACATTACGGGGTGGTGCGCATTGTATGGGTGTGTGTTACATTAGATTCACTAGTAGCAGTGAGAAAAACATCACGGGGTGGTGCGCATTGTATGGGTGTGTGTTACATTAGATTCACTAGTAGGAGTGAGAAAAACATCACGGGGTGGTGCGCATTGTATGGGTGTGTGTTACATTACATTCACTAGTAGGAATGAGAAAAACATCACGGTGTGGTGCGCATTGTATGGGTGTGTGTTACATTGGATTCACTAGTAGGAGTGAGAAAAACATCACGGGGTGGTGCGCATTGTATGGGTGTGTGTTACATTAGATTCAGTAGTAGCAGTGAGCAAAACATCACGGGGTGGTGCGCATTGTATGGGTGTGTGTTACATTGGATTCACTAGTAGGGGTGAGAAAAACATCACGGGGTGGTGCGCATTGTATGGGTGTGTGTTACATTGGATTCACTAGTAGGAGTGAGAAAAACATCACGGGGTGGTGCGCATTGTATGGGTGTGTGTTACATTAGATTCACTAGTAGCAGTGAGAAAAACATCAAGGGGTGGTGCGCATTGTATGGGTGTGTGTTACATTAGATTCACTAGTAGGAGTGAGAAAAACATCACGGGTGGTGCGCATTGTATGGCTGTGTGATACATTGGATTCACTAGTAGGAGTGAGAAAAACATCACGGGGTGGTGAGCATTGTATGGGTGTGTGTTACATTACATTCACTAGTAGGAGTGAGAAAAACATCACGGGGTGGTGCGCATTGTATGGGTGTGTGTTACATTACATTCACTAGTAGGAGTGAGAAAAACATCACGGGGTGGTGCGCATTGTATGGGTGTGTGTTACATTACATTCACTAATAGGAGTGAGAAAAACATCACGCGGTGGTGCGCATTGTATGGGTGTGTGTTACATTACATTCACTAGTAGGAGTTAGAAAAACATCACGGGGTGGTGCGCATTGTATGGGTGTGTGTTACATTACATTCACTAGTAGGAGTGAGAAAAACATCACGGGGTGGTGCGCATTGTATGGGTGTGTGTTACATTACATTCACTAGTAGGAGTGAGAAAAACACCACGGGGTGGTGCGCATTGTATGGGTGTGTGTTACATTACATTCACTAGTAGGAGTGAGAAAAACATCACGGGGTGGTGCGCATTGTATGGGTGTGTGTTACATTACATTCACTAGTAGCAGTGAGAAAAACATCACGGGGTGGTGCGCATTGTATGGGTGTGTGTTACATTACATTCACTAGTAGGAGTGAGAAAAACATCACGGGGTGGTGCGCATTGTATGGGTGTGTGTTACATTACATTCACTAGTAGCAGTGACAAAAACATCACGGGGTGGTGCGCATTGTATGGGTGTGTGTTACATTACATTCACTAGTAGCAGTGAGAAAAACATCACGGGGTGGTGCGCATTGTATGGGTGTGTGTTACATTACATTCACTAGTAGGAGTGAGAAAAACATCACGGGGTGGTGCGCAATGTATGGGTGTGTGTCACATTACAGTCACTAGTAGCAGTGACAAAAACATCACGGGGTGGTGCGCATTGTATGGGTGTGTGTTACATTACATTCACTAGTAGGAGTGAGAAAAACATCACGGGGTGGTGCGCATCGTATGGGTGTGTGTTACATTGGATTCACTAGTAGGAGTGAGAAAAACATCACGGGGTGGTGCGCATTGTATGGGTGTGTGTTACATTGGATTCACTAGTAGGAGTGAGAAAAACATCACGTGGTGGTGCGCATTGTATGGGTGTGTGTTACATTACATTCACTAGTAGGAGTGAGAAAAACATCACGGGGTGGTGCGCATTGTATGGGTGTGTGTTACATTACATTCACTAGTAGGATTGAGAAAAACATCACTGGGTGGTGCGCATTGTATGGGTGTGTGTTACATTACATTCACTAGTAGGATTGAGAAAAACATTACGGGGTGGTGCGCATTGTATGGGTGTGTGTTACATTAGATTCACTAGTAGCAGTGAGAAAAACATCACGGGGTGGTGCGCATTGTATGGGTGTGTGTTACATTAGATTCACTAGTAGGAGTGAGAAAAACATCACGGGGTGGTGCGCATTGTATGGGTGTGTGTTACATTACATTCACTAGTAGGAATGAGAAAAACATCACGGTGTGGTGCGCATTGTATGGGTGTGTGTTACATTGGATTCACTAGTAGGAGTGAGAAAAACATCACGGGGTGGTGCGCATTGTATGGGTGTGTGTTACATTAGATTCAGTAGTAGCAGTGAGCAAAACATCACGGGGTGGTGCGCATTGTATGGGTGTGTGTTACATTGGATTCACTAGTAGGGGTGAGAAAAACATCACGGGGTGGTGCGCATTGTATGGGTGTGTGTTACATTGGATTCACTAGTAGGAGTGAGAAAAACATCACGGGGTGGTGCGCATTGTATGGGTGTGTGTTACATTAGATTCACTAGTAGCAGTGAGAAAAACATCAAGGGGTGGTGCGCATTGTATGGGTGTGTGTTACATTAGATTCACTAGTAGGAGTGAGAAAAACATCACGGGTGGTGCGCATTGTATGGCTGTGTGATACATTGGATTCACTAGTAGGAGTGAGAAAAACATCACGGGGTGGTGAGCATTGTATGGGTGTGTGTTACATTACATTCACTAGTAGGAGTGAGAAAAACATCACGGGGTGGTGCGCATTGTATGGGTGTGTGTTACATTACATTCACTAGTAGGAGTGAGAAAAACATCACGGGGTGGTGCGCATTGTATGGGTGTGTGTTACATTACATTCACTAATAGGAGTGAGAAAAACATCACGCGGTGGTGCGCATTGTATGGGTGTGTGTTACATTACATTCACTAGTAGGAGTTAGAAAAACATCACGGGGTGGTGCGCATTGTATGGGTGTGTGTTACATTACATTCACTAGTAGGAGTGAGAAAAACATCACGGGGTGGTGCGCATTGTATGGGTGTGTGTTACATTACATTCACTAGTAGGAGTGAGAAAAACACCACGGGGTGGTGCGCATTGTATGGGTGTGTGTTACATTACATTCACTAGTAGGAGTGAGAAAAACATCACGGGGTGGTGCCCATTGTATGGGTGTGTGTTACATTACATTCACTAGTAGCAGTGAGAAAAACATCACGGGGTGGTGCGCATTGTATGGGTGTGTGTTACATTACATTCACTAGTAGGAGTGAGAAAAACATCACGGGGTGGTGCGCATTGTATGGGTGTGTGTTACATTACATTCACTAGTAGCAGTGACAAAAACATCACGGGGTGGTGCGCATTGTATGGGTGTGTGTTACATTACATTCACTAGTAGCAGTGAGAAAAACATCACGGGGTGGTGCGCATTGTATGGGTGTGTGTTACATTACATTCACTAGTAGGAGTGAGAAAAACATCACGGGGTGGTGCGCAATGTATGGGTGTGTGTCACATTACAGTCACTAGTAGCAGTGACAAAAACATCACGGGGTGGTGCGCATTGTATGGGTGTGTGTTACATTACATTCACTAGTAGGAGTGAGAAAAACATCACGGGGTGGTGCGCATTGTATGGGTGTGTGTTACATTACATTCACTTCTAGGAGTGAGAAAAACATCACGGGGTGGTGCGCATTGTATGGGTGTGTGTTACATTAGATTCACTAGTAGGAGTGAGAAAAACATCACGGGGTGGTGCGCCTTGTATGGGTGTGTGTTACATTACATTCACTAGTAGGAGTGAGAAAAACATCACGTGGTGGTGCACATTGTATGTGTGTGTGTTACATTACATTCACTAATAGGAGTGAGAAAAACATCACGGGGTGGTGCGCATTGCTTGGGTGTGTGTTACATTACATTCACTAGTAGGAGTGAGAAAAACATCACGGGGTGGTGCGCATTGTATGGGTGTGTGTTACATTACATTCACTAGTAGGATTGAGAAAAACATCACGGGGTGGTGCGCATTGTATGGGTGTGTGTTACATTACATTCACTAGTAGGAGTGAGAAAAACATCAAGGGGTGGTGCGCATTGTATGGGTGTGTGTTACATTACATTCACTAGTAGCAGTGACAAAAACATCATGGGGTGGTGCACATTGTATGGGTGTGTGTTACATTACATTCACTAGTAGGAGTGAGAAAAACATCACGGGGTGGTGCGCATTGTATGGGTGTGTGTTACATTACATCCACTACGAAGAGTGAGAAAAACATCACGGGGTGGTGCGCATTGTATGGGTGTGTGTTACATTAGATTCACTAGTAGGAGTGAGAAAAACATCACGGGTGGTGCGCATTGTATGGCTGTGTGATACATTGGATTCACTAGTAGGAGTGAGAAAAACATCACGGGGTGGTGCGCATTGTATGGGTGTGTGTTACATTGGATTCACTAGTAGGAGTGAGAAAAACATCACGGGGTGGTGCGCATTGTATGGGTGTGTGTTACATTACATTCACTAGTAGGAGTGAGAAAAACATCACGGGGTGGTGCGCATTGTATGGGTGTGTGTTACATTAGATTCACTAGTAGGAGTGAGAAAAACATCACGGGTGGTGCGCATTGTATGGCTGTGTGATACATTGGATTCACTAGTAGGAGTGAGAAAAACATCACGGGGTGGTGCGCATTGTATGGGTGTGTGTTACATTGGATTCACTAGTAGGAGTGAGAAAAACATCACGGGGTGGTGCGCATTGTATGGGTGTGTGTTACATTACATTCACTAGTAGGAGTGAGAAAAACATCACGGGGTGGTGCGCATTGTATATGTGTGTGTTACATTACATTCACTACTAGGAGTGAGAAAAACATCACGGGGTGGTGAGCATTGTATGGGTGTGTGTTACATTACATTCACTAGTAGGAGTGAGAAAAACATCACGGGGTGGTGCGCATTGTATGGGTGTGTGTTACATTACATTCACTAGTAGGAGTGAGAAAAACATCACGGGGTGGTGCGCATTGTATGGGTGTGTGTTACATTACATTCAATAGTAGGAGTGAGAAAAACATCACGGGGTGGTGCGCATTGTATGGGTGTGTGTTACATTACATTCACTAATAAGAGTGAGAAAAACATCACGCGGTGGTGCGCATTGTATGGGTGTGTGTTACATTACATTCACTAGTAGGATTTAGAAAAACATCACGGGGTGGTGCGCATTGTATGGGTGTGTGTTACATTACATTCACTAGTTGGAGTGAGAAAAGCATCACGGGGTGGTGCGCATTGTATGGGTGTGTGTTACATTACATTCACTAGTAGGAGTGAGAAAAACACCACGGGGTGGTGCGCATTGTATGGGTGTGTGTTACATTACATTCACTAGTAGGAGTGAGAAAAACATCACGGGGTGGTGCGCATTGTATGGGTGTGTGTTACATTACATTCACTAGTAGCAGTGAGAAAAACATCACGGGGTGGTGCGCATTGTATGGGTGTGTGTTACATTACATTCACTAGTAGCAGTGACAAAAACATCACGGGGTGGTGCGCATTGTATGGGTGTGTGTTACATTACATTCACTAGTAGCAGTGACAAAAACATCACGGGGTGGTGCGCATTGTATGGGTGTGTGTTACATTACATTCACTAGTAGCAGTGAGAAAAACATCACGGGGTGGTGCGCATTTTATGGGTGTGTGTTACATTACATTCACTAGTAGGAGTGAGAAAAACATCACGGGGTGGTGCGCAATGTATGGGTGTGTGTCACATTACAGTCACTAGTAGCAGTGACAAAAACATCACGGGGTGGTGCGCATTGTATGGGTGTGTGTTACATTACATTCACTAGTAGGAGTGAGAAAAACATCACGGGGTGGTGCGCATTGTATGGGTGTGTGTTACATTACATCCACTACTAAGAGTGAGAAAAACATCACGGGGTGGTGCGCATTGTATGGGTGTGTGTTACATTAGATTCACTAGTAGGAGTGAGAAAAACATCACGGGTGGTGCGCATTGTATGGCTGTGTGATACATTGGATTCACTAGTAGGAGTGAGAAAAACATCACGGGGTGGTGCGCATTGTATGGGTGTGTGTTACATTGGATTCACTAGTAGGAGTGAGAAAAACATCATGGGGTGGTGCGCATTGTATGGGTGTGTGTTACATTACATTCACTAGTAGGAGTGAGAAAAACATCACGGGGTGGTGCGCATTGTATGGGTGTGTGTTACATTACATTCACTAGTAGGATTGAGAAAAACATCACGGGGTGGTGCGCATTGTATGGGTGTGTGTTACATTACATTCACTAGTAGGAGTGAGAAAAACATCACGGGGTGGTGCGCATTGTATGGGTGTGTGTTACATTACATTCACTAGTAGCAGTGACAAAAACATCATGGGGTGGTGCGCATTGTATGGGTGTGTGTTACATTACATTCACTAGTAGGAGTGAGAAAAACATCACGGGGTGGTGCGCATTGTATGGGTGTGTGTTACATTACATCCACTACTAAGAGTGAGAAAAACATCACGGGGTGGTGCGCATTGTATGGGTGTGTGTTACATTAGATTCACTAGTAGGAGTGAGAAAAACATCACGGGTGGTGCGCATTGTATGGCTGTGTGATACATTGGATTCACTAGTAGGAGTGAGAAAAACATCACGGGGTGGTGCGCATTGTATGGGTGTGTGTTACATTGGATTCACTAGTAGGAGTGAGAAAAACATCACGGGGTGGTGCGCATTGTATGGGTGTGTGTTACATTACATTCACTAGTAGGAGTGAGAAAAACATCACGGGGTGGTGCGCATTGTATGGGTGTGTGTTACATTAGATTCACTAGTAGGAGTGAGAAAAACATCACGGGTGGTGCGCATTGTATGGCTGTGTGATACATTGGATTCACTAGTAGGAGTGAGAAAAACATCACGGGGTGGTGCGCATTGTATGGGTGTGTGTTACATTGGATTCACTAGTAGGAGTGAGAAAAACATCACGGGGTGGTGCGCATTGTATGGGTGTGTGTTACATTACATTCACTAGTAGGAGTGAGAAAAACATCACGGGGTGGTGCGCATTGTATATGTGTGTGTTACATTACATTCACTACTAGGAGTGAGAAAAACATCACGGGGTGGTGAGCATTGTATGGGTGTGTGTTACATTACATTCACTAGTAGGAGTGAGAAAAACATCACGGGGTGGTGCGCATTGTATGGGTGTGTGTTACATTACATTCACTAGTAGGAGTGAGAAAAACATCACGGGGTGGTGCGCATTGTATGGGTGTGTGTTACATTACATTCAATAGTAGGAGTGAGAAAAACATCACGGGGTGGTGCGCATTGTATGGGTGTGTGTTACATTACATTCACTAATAAGAGTGAGAAAAACATCACGCGGTGGTGCGCATTGTATGGGTGTGTGTTACATTACATTCACTAGTAGGATTTAGAAAAACATCACGGGGTGGTGCGCATTGTATGGGTGTGTGTTACATTACATTCACTAGTTGGAGTGAGAAAAGCATCACGGGGTGGTGCGCATTGTATGGGTGTGTGTTACATTACATTCACTAGTAGGAGTGAGAAAAACACCACGGGGTGGTGCGCATTGTATGGGTGTGTGTTACATTACATTCACTAGTAGGAGTGAGAAAAACATCACGGGGTGGTGCGCATTGTATGGGTGTGTGTTACATTACATTCACTAGTAGCAGTGAGAAAAACATCACGGGGTGATGCGCATTGTATGGGTGTGTGTTACATTACATTCACTAGTAGCAGTGACAAAAACATCACGGGGTGGTGCGCATTGTATGGGTGTGTGTTACATTACATTCACTAGTAGCAGTGAGAAAAACATCACGGGGTGGTGCGCATTTTATGGGTGTGTGTTACATTACATTCACTAGTAGGAGTGAGAAAAACATCACGGGGTGGTGCGCAATGTATGGGTGTGTGTCACATTACAGTCACTAGTAGCAGTGACAAAAACATCACGGGGTGGTGCGCATTGTATGGGTGTGTGTTACATTACATTCACTAGTAGGAGTGAGAAAAACATCACGGGGTGGTGCGCATTGTATGGGTGTGTGTTACATTACATCCACTACTAAGAGTGAGAAAAACATCACGGGGTGGTGCGCATTGTATGGGTGTGTGTTACATTAGATTCACTAGTAGGAGTGAGAAAAACATCACGGGTGGTGCGCATTGTATGGCTGTGTGATACATTGGATTCACTAGTAGGAGTGAGAAAAACATCACGGGGTGGTGCGCATTGTATGGGTGTGTGTTACATTGGATTCACTAGTAGGAGTGAGAAAAACATCACGGGGTGGTGCGCATTGTATGGGTGTGTGTTACATTACATTCACTAGTAGGAGTGAGAAAAACATCACGGGGTGGTGCGCATTGTATGGGTGTGTGTTACATTAGATTCACTAGTAGGAGTGAGAAAAACATCACGGGTGGTGCGCATTGTATGGCTGTGTGATACATTGGATTCACTAGTAGGAGTGAGAAAAACATCACGGGGTGGTGCGCATTGTATGGGTGTGTGTTACATTGGATTCACTAGTAGGAGTGAGAAAAACATCCCGGGGTGGTGCGCATTGTATGGGTGTGTGTTACATTACATTCACTAGTAGGAGTGAGAAAAACATCACGGGGTGGTGCGCATTGTATATGTGTGTGTTACATTACATTCACTACTAGGAGTGAGAAAAACATCACGGGGTGGTGAGCATTGTATGGGTGTGTGTTACATTACATTCACTAGTAGGAGTGAGAAAAACATCACGGGGTGGTGCGCATTGTATGGGTGTGTGTTACATTACATTCACTAGTAGGAGTGAGAAAAACATCACGGGGTGGTGCGCATTGTATGGGTGTGTGTTACATTACATCCACTACTAAGAGTGAGAAAAACATCACGGGGTGGTGCGCATTGTATGGGTGTGTGTTACATTAGATTCACTAGTAGGAGTGAGAAAAACATCACGGGTGGTGCGCATTGTATGGCTGTGTGATACATTGGATTCACTAGTAGGAGTGAGAAAAACATCACGGGGTGGTGCGCATTGTATGGGTGTGTGTTACATTACATTCACTAGTTGGAGTGAGAAAAACATCACGGGGTGGTGCGCATTGTATGGGTGTGTGTTACATTACATTCACTAGTAGGAGTGAGAAAAACACCACGGGGTGGTGCGCATTGTATGGGTGTGTGTTACATTACATTCACTAGTAGGAGTGAGAAAAACATCACGGGGTGGTGAGCATTGTATGGGTGTGTGTTACATTACATTCACTAGTAGCAGTGAGAAAAACATCACGGGGTGGTGCGCATTGTATGGGTGTGTGTTACATTACATTCACTAGTAGCAGTGACAAAAACATCACGGGGTGGTGCGCATTGTATGGGTGTGTGTTACATTACATTCACTAGTAGCAGTGAGAAAAACATCACGGGGTGGTGCGCATTGTATGGGTGTGTGTTACATTACATTCACTAGTAGGAGTGAGAAAAACATCACGGGGTGGTGCGCAATGTATGGGTGTGTGTCACATTACAGTCACTAGTAGCAGTGACAAAAACATCACGGGGTGGTGCGCATTGTATTGGTGTGTGTTACATTACATTCACTAGTAGGAGTGAGAAAAACATCACGGGGTGGTGCGCATTTTATGGGTGTGTGTTACATTACATTCACTTCTAGGAGTGAGAAAAACATCACGGGGTGGTGCGCATTGTATGGGTGTGTGTTACATTAGATTCACTAGTAGGAGTGAGAAAAACATCACGGGGTGGTGCGCCTTGTATGGGTGTGTGTTACATTACATTCACTAGTAGGAGTGAGAAAAACATCACGGGGTGCTGCACATTGTATGTGTGTGTGTTACATTACATTCACTAATAGGAGTGAGAAAAACATCACGGGGTGGTGCGCATTGCTTGGGTGTGTGTTACATTACATTCACTAGTAGGAGTGAGAAAAACATCACGGGGTGGTGCGCATTGTATGGGTGTGTGTTACATTACATTTACTAGTAGGATTGAGAAAAACATCACGGGGTGGTGCGCATTGTATGGGTGTGTGTTACATTACATTCACTACTAGGAGTGAGAAAAACATCACGGGGTGGTGCGCATTGTATGGGTGTGTGTTACATTACATTCACTAGTAGCAGTGACAAAAACATCATGGGGTGGTGCGCATTGTATGGGTGTGTGTTACATTACATTCACTAGTAGGAGTGAGAAAAACATCACGGGGTGGTGCGCATTGTATGGGTGTGTGTTACATTACATCCACTACTAAGAGTGAGAAAAACATCACGGGGTGGTGCGCATTGTATGGGTGTGTGTTACATTACATTCACTAGTAGGAGTGAGAAAAACATCACGGGGTGGTGCGCATTGTATGTGTGTGTGTTACATTACATTCACTACTAGGAGTGAGAAAAACATCACGGGGTGGTGAGCATTGTATGGGTGTGTGTTACATTACATTCACTAGTGGGAGTGAGAAAAACATCACGGGGTGGTGCGCATTGTATGGGTGTGTGTTACATTACATTCACTAGTAGGAGTGGGAAAAACATCACGGGGTGGTGCGCATTGTATGGGTGTGTGTTACATTACATTCAATAGTAGGAGTGAGAAAAACATCACGGGGTGGTGCGCATTGTATGGGTGTGTGTTACATTAGATTCACTAGTAGGAGTGAGAAAAACATCACGGGGTGGTGCGCATTGTATGGGTGTGTGTTACATTACATTCACTAGTAGGAGTGAGAAAAACATCACGGGGTGGTGCGCATTGTATGGGTGTGTGTTACATTACATTCACTAGTAGGATTGAGAAAAACATCACGGGGTGGTGCGCATTGTACGGGTGTGTGTTACATTACATTCACTATTAGGAGTGAGAAAAACATCACGGGGTGGTGCGCATTGTATGGGTGTGTGTTACATTACATTCACTAGTAGCAGTGAGAAAAACATCACGGGGTGGTGCGCATTGTATGGGTGTGTGTTACATTACATTCAATAGTAGGAGTGAGAAAAACATCATGGCGTGGTGCGCATTGTATGGGTGTGTGTTACATTACATTCACTAGTAGCAGTGACAAAAATATCACGGGGTGGTGCGCATTGTATGGGTGTGTGTTACATTACATTCACTAGTAGGAGTGAGAAAAACATCACGGGGTGGTGCGCATTGTATGGGTGTGTGTTACATTACATTCACTACTAGGAGTGAGAAAGACATCACGGGTGGTGCGCATTGTATGGGTGTGTGTTACATTAGATTAACTAGTAGGAGTGAGAAAAACATCACGGGGTGGTGCGCATTGTATGGGTGTGTGTTACATTACATTCACTAGTAGGAGTGAGAAAAACATCACGGGGTGGTGCGCATTTTATGGGTGCGTGTTACATTACATTCACTAATAGGAGGGAGAAAAACATCACGGGGTGGTGCGCATTGCTTGGGTGTGTGTTACATTACATTCACTAGTAGGAGTGAGAAAAACATCACGGGGTGGTGCGCATTGTATGGGTGTGTGTTACATTACATTCACTAGTAGGAGTGAGAAAAACATCACAGGGTGGTGCGCATTGTATGGGTGTGTGTTACATTACATTCACTAGTAGCAGTGAGAAAAACATCACGGGGTGGTGCGCATTGTATGGGTGTGTGTTACATTACATTCACTAGTAGCAGTGAGAAAAACATCACGGCGTGGTGCGCATTGTATGGGTGTGTGTTACATTACATTCACTAGTAGCAGTGAGAAAAACATCACGGGGTGGTGCACATTGTATGGGTGTGCGTTACATTACATTCACTAGTAGGAGTGAGAAAAACATCACGGGGTGGTGCGCATTGTATGGGTGTGCGTTACATTACATTCACTAGTAGCAGTGAGAAAAACATCACGGGGTGGTGCGCATTGTATGGGTGTGTGTTACATTACATTCACTACTAGGAGTGAGAAAAACATCACGGGGTGGTGCGCATTGTATGGGTGTGTGTTACATTAGATTCACTAGTAGGAGTGAGAAAAACATCACGGGGTGGTGCGCATTTTATGGGTGTGTGTTACATTACATTCACTAGTAGGAGTGAGAAAAACATCACGGGGTGGTGCGCATTGTATGGGTGTGTGTTACATTACATTCACTCGTAGGAGTGAGAAAAACATCACGGGGTGGTGCGCATTGTATGGGTGTGTGTTACATTATATTCACTCATAGTAGTGAGAAAAATATCACGGGGTGGTGCGCATTGAATGTGTGTGTGTTACATTACATTCACTAATAGGAGTGAGAAAAACATCACGATGTGGTGTGAATCGGAGGGTCTGAATTAGGAAAGGCAGTGAGTGTCAATGTAGGATGGAGAAAAGCCCTGCGGGGTGGTCAGCATGGGGAGGTCAGGGAACATGCAGTGGCAATGTAGGATAGGATTCTGAAAAACATCGCGGGGTGGTGCGCATTGTATGGGTGTGTGTTACATTAGATTCACTAGTAGGAGTGAGACAAACATCACGGGGTGGTGCGCATTGTATGGGTGTGTGTTACATTACATTCACTAGTAGGAGTGAGAAAAACATCACGGGGCGGTGCGCATTGTATGGGTGTGTGTTACATTACATTCACTCGTAGGAGTGAGAAAAACATCACGGGGCGGTGCGCATTGTATGGGTGTGTGTTACATTAGATTCACTAGTAGGAGTGAAAAAAACATCACGGGGTGGTGCGCATTGTATGGGTGTGTGTTACATTACAATTACATTCACTAGTAGGAGTGAGAAAAACATCACGGGGTGGTGCGCATTGTATGGGTGTGTGTTACATTGGATTTATTAGTAGGAGTGAGAAAAACATCACGGGGAGGTGCGCATTGTATGGGTGTGTGTTACATTGGATTCACTAGTAGAAGTGAGAAAAACATCACGGGGTGGTGCTCATTGTCTGGGTGTGTGTTACATTGGATTCATTAGTAGGAGTGAGAAAAACATCACGGGGTGGTGAGCATTGTATGGGTGTGTGTTACATTACATTCACTAGTAGCAGTGAGAAAAACATCACGGCGTGGTGCGCATTGTATGGGTGTGTGTTACATTACATTCACTAGTAGCAGTGAGAAAAACATCACGGGGTGGTGCACATTGTATGGGTGTGCGTTACATTACATTCACTAGTAGGAGTGAGAAAAACATCACGGGGTGGTGCGCATTGTATGGGTGTGCGTTACATTACATTCACTAGTAGCAGTGAGAAAAACATCACGGGGTGGTGCGCATTGTATGGGTGTGTGTTACATTACATTCACTACTAGGAGTGAGAAAAACATCACGGGGTGGTGCGCATTGTATGGGTGTGTGTTACATTAGATTCACTAGTAGGAGTGAGAAAAACATCACGGGGTGGTGCGCATTGTATGGGTGTGTGTTACATTACATTCACTAGTAGGAGTGAGAAAAACATCACGGGGTGGTGCGCATTGTATGGGTGTGTGTTACATTACATTCACTCGTAGGAGTGAGAAAAACATCACGGGGTGGTGCGCATTGTATGGGTGTGTGTTACATTATATTCACTCATAGTAGTGAGAAAAATATCACGGGGTGGTGCGCATTGAATGTGTGTGTGTTACATTACATTCACTAATAGGAGTGAGAAAAACATCACGATGTGGTGTGAATCGGAGGGTCTGAATTAGGAAAGGCAGTGAGTGGCAATGTAGGATGGAGAAAAGCCCTGCGGGGTGGTCAGCATGGGGAGGTCAGGGAACATGCAGTGGCAATGTAGGATAGGATTCTGAAAAACATCGCGGGGTGGTGCGCATTGTATGGGTGTGTGTTACATTAGATTCACTAGTAGGAGTGAGACAAACATCACGGGGTGGTGCGCATTGTATGGGTGTGTGTTACATTACATTCACTAGTAGGAGTGAGAAAAACATCACGGGGCGGTGCGCATTGTATGGGTGTGTGTTACATTACATTCACTCGTAGGAGTGAGAAAAACATCACGGGGCGGTGCGCATTGTATGGGTGTGTGTTACATTAGATTCACTAGTAGGAGTGAAAAAAACATCACGGGGTGGTGCGCATTGTATGGGTGTGTGTTACATTACAATTACATTCACTAGTAGGAGTGAGAAAAACATCACGGGGTGGTGCGCATTGTATGGGTGTGTGTTACATTGGATTTATTAGTAGGAGTGAGAAAAACATCACGGGGAGGTGCGCATTGTATGGGTGTGTGTTACATTGGATTCACTAGTAGGAGTGAGAAAAACATCACGGGGTGGTGCTCATTGTCTGGGTGTGTGTTACATTGGATTCATTAGTAGGAGTGAGAAAAACATCACGGGGTGGTGAGCATTGAATGGGTGTGTGTTACATTAGATTCACTAGTAGGAGTGAGAAAAACATCACGGGGTGGTGCGCATTGTATGGGTGTGTGTTACATTACATTCACTAGTAGGAGTGAGAAAAACATCACGGGGTGGTGCGCATTGTATGGGTGTGTGTTACATTACATTCAATAGTAGGAGTGAGAAAAACATCACGGGGTGGTGCGCATTGTATGGGTGTGTGTTACATTACATTCACTAGTAGGAGTGAGAAAAACATCACGGGGTGGTGCGCATTGTATGGGGGTGTGTTACATTACATTAACTAGTAGGATTGAGAAAAACATGACGGGGTGGTGCGCATTTTATGGGTGTGTGTTACATTACATTCACTATTAGGAGTGAGAAAAACATCACGCGGTGGTGCGCATTGTATGGGTGTGTGTTACATTACATTCACTAGTAGCAGTGACAAAAACATCACGGGGTGGTGCGCATTGTATGGGTGTGTGTTACATTACATTCACTAGTAGGAGTGAGAAAAACATCACGGGGTGGTGCGCATTGTATGGGTGTGTGTTACATTACATTCACTAGTAGCAGTGACAAAAACATCACGGGGTGGTGCGCATTGTATGGGTGTGTGTTACATTACATTCACTAGTAGGAGTGAGAAAAACATCACGGGGTGGTGCGCATTGTATGGGTGTGTGTTACATTACATTCACTAGTAGGAGTGAGAAAAACATCACGGGGTGGTGCGCATTGTATGGGTGTGTGTTACATTACATTCAATAGTAGGAGTGAGAAAAACATCACGGGGTGGTGCGCATTGTATGGGTGTGTGTTACATTACATTCACTAGTAGGAGTGAGAAAAACATCACGGGGTGGTGCGCATTGTATGGGGGTGTGTTACATTACATTAACTAGTAGGATTGAGAAAAACATGACGGGGTGGTGCGCATTTTATGGGTGTGTGTTACATTACATTCACTATTAGGAGTGAGAAAAACATCACGCGGTGGTGCGCATTGTATGGGTGTGTGTTACATTACATTCACTAGTAGCAGTGACAAAAACATCACGGGGTGGTGCGCATTGTATGGGTGTGTGTTACATTACATTCACTAGTAGGAGTGAGAAAAACATCACGGGGTGGTGCGCATTGTATGGGTGTGTGTTACATTACATTCACTAGTAGCAGTGACAAAAACATCACGGGGTGGTGCGCATTGTATGGGTGTGTGTTACATTACATTCACTAGTAGGAGTGAGAAAAACATCACGGGGTGGTGCGCATTGTATGGGTGTGTGTTACATTACATTCACTCGTAGGAGTGAGAAAAACACCACGGGGTGGTGCGCATTGTATGGGTGTGTGTTACATTAGATTCACTAGTAGGAGTGAGAAAAACATCACGGGGTGGTGCGCATTGTATGGGTGTGTGTTACATTACATTCACTAGTAGGAGTGAGAAAAACATCACGGGGTGGTGCGCATTGTATGGGTGTGTGTTACATTACATTCACTAGTAGGAGTGAGAAAAACATCACGGGGTGGTGCGCATTGTATGGGTGTGTGTTACATTACATTCACTTCTAGGAGTGAGAAAAACATAACGGGGTGGTGCGCATTGTATGGGTGTGTGTTACATTAGATTCACTAGTAGGAGTGAGAAAAACATCACGGGGTGGTGCGCCTTGTATGGGTGTGTGTTACATTACATTCACTAGTAGGAGTGAGAAAAACATCACGGGGTGGTGCGCATTGTATGGGTGTGTGTTACATTACATTCACTAGTAGGAGTGAGAAAAACATCACGGGGTGGTGCGCATTGTATGGGTGTGTGTTACATTACATTCACTAATAGGAGTGAGAAAAACATCACGGGGTGGGGCGCATTGCTTGGGTGTGTGTTACATTACATTCACTAGTAGGAGTGAGAAAAACATCACGGGGTGGTGCGCATTGTATGGGGGTGTGTTACATTACATTCACTAGTAGGATTGAGAAAAACATCACGGGGTGGTGCGCATTGTATGGGTGTGTGTTACATTACATTCAATAGTAGGAGTGAGAAAAACATCACGGGGTGGTGCGCATTGTATGGGTGTGTGTTACATTACATTCACTAGTAGCAGTGACAAAAACATCATGGGGTGGTGCGCATTGTATGGGTGTGTGTTACATTACATTCACTAGTAGGAGTGAGAAAAACATCACGGGGTGGTGCGCATTGTATGGGTGTGTGTTACATTACATCCACTACTAAGAGTGAGAAAAACATCACGGGGTGGTGCGCATTGTATGGGTGTGTGTTACATTACATTCACTAGTAGGAGAGAGAAAAACATCACGGGGTGGTGCGCATTGTATGGGTGTGTGTTACATTACATTCACTAGTAGGAGTGAGAAAAACATCACGGGGTGGTGCGCATTGTATGGGTGTGTGTTACATTACATTCACTAGTAGCAGTGACAAAAACATCACGGGGTGGTGCGCATTGTATGGGTGTGTGTTACATTACATTCACTAGTAGCAATGACAAAAACATCACGGGGTGGTGCGCATTGTATGGGTGTGTGTTACATTACATTCACTAGTAGGAGTGAGAAAAACATCACGGGGTGGTGCGCATTGTATGGGTGTGTGTTACATTACATTCACTCGTAGGAGTGAGAAAAACACCACGGGGTGGTGCGCATTGTATGGGTGTGTGTTACATTAGATTCACTAGTAGGAGTGAGAAAAACATCACGGGGTGGTGCGCATTGTATGGGTGTGTGTTACATTACATTCACTAGTAGGAGTGAGAAAAACATCACGGGGTGGTGCGCATTGTATGGGTGTGTGTTACATTACATTCACTAGTAGGAGTGAGAAAAACATCACGGGGTGGTGCGCATTGTATGGGTGTGTGTTACATTACATTCACTTCTAGGAGTGAGAAAAACATCACGGGGTGGTGCGCATTGTATGGGTGTGTGTTACATTAGATTCACTAGTAGGAGTGAGAAAAACATCACGGGGTGGTGCGCCTTGTATGGGTGTGTGTTACATTACATTCACTAGTAGGAGTGAGAAAAACATCACGGGGTGGTGCACATTGTATGTGTGTGTGTTACATTACATTCACTAATAGGAGTGAGAAAAACATCACGGGGTGGGGCGCATTGCTTGGGTGTGTGTTACATTACATTCACTAGTAGGAGTGAGAAAAACATCACGGGGTGGTGCGCATTGTATGGGGGTGTGTTACATTACATTCACTAGTAGGATTGAGAAAAACATCACGGGGTGGTGCGCATTGTATGGGTGTGTGTTACATTACATTCAATAGTAGGAGTGAGAAAAACATCACGGGGTGGTGCGCATTGTATGGGTGTGTGTTACATTACATTCACTAGTAGCAGTGACAAAAACATCATGGGGTGGTGCGCATTGTATGGGTGTGTGTTACATTACATTCACTAGTAGGAGTGAGAAAAACATCACGGGGTGGTGCGCATTGTATGGGTGTGTGTTACATTACATCCACTACTAAGAGTGAGAAAAACATCACGGGGTGGTGCGCATTGTATGGGTGTGTGTTACATTACATTCACTAGTAGGAGAGAGAAAAACATCACGGGGTGGTGCGCATTGTATGTGTGTGTGTTACATTACATTCACTACTAGGAGTGAGAAAAACATCACGGGGTGGTGAGCATTGTATGGGTGTGTGTTACATTACATTCACTAGTGGGAGTGAGAAAAACATCACGGGGTGGTGCGCATTGTATGGGTGTGTGTTACATTACATTCACTAGTAGGAGTGGGAAAAACATCACGGGGTGGTGCGCATTGTATGGGTGTGTGTTACATTACATTCAATAGTAGGAGTGAGAAAAACATCACGGGGTGGTGCGCATTGTATGGGTGTGTGTTACATTACATTCACTAGTAGGAGGGAGAAAAACATCACGGGGTGGTGCGCATTGTATGGGTGTGTGTTACATTACATTCACTAGTAGGAGTGAGAAAAACATCACGGGGTGGTGCGCATTGTATGGGTGTGTGTTACATTACATTCACTAGTAGGATTGAGAAAAACATCACGGGGTGGTGCGCATTGTACGGGTGTGTGTTACATTACATTCACTATTAGGAGTGAGAAAAACATCACGGGGTAGTGTGCATTGTATGGGTGTGTGTTACATTACATTCACTAGTAGCAGTGAGAAAAACATCACGGGGTGGTGCGCATTTTATGGGTGTGTGTTACATTACATTCAATAGTAGGAGTGAGAAAAACATCACGGGGTGGTGCGCATTGTATGGGTGTGTGTTACATTACATTCACTAGTAGCAGTGACAAAAATATCACGGGGTGGTGCGCATTGTATGGGTGTGTGTTACATTACATTCACTAGTAGGAGTGAGAAAAACATCACGTGGTGGTGCGCATTGTATGGGTGTGTGTTACATTACATTCACTACTAGGAGTGAGAAAGACATCACGGGTGGTGCGCATTGTATGGGTGTGTGTTACCTTAGATTTACTAGTAGGAGTGAGAAAAACATCACGGGGTGGTGCGCATTGTATGGGTGTGTGTTACATTACATTCACTAGTAGGAGTGAGAAAAACATCACGGGGTGGTGCGCATTTTATGGGTGCATGTTACATTACATTCACTAATAGGAGGGAGAAAAACATCACGGGGTGGTGCGCATTGCTTGGGTGTGTGTTACATTACATTCACTAGTAGGAGTGAGAAAAACATCACGGGGTGGTGCGCATTGTATGGGTGTGTGTTACATTACATTCACTAGTAGGAGTGAGAAAAACATCACAGGGTGGTGCGCATTGTATGGGTGTGTGTTACATTACATTCACTAGTAGCAGTGAGAAAAACATCACGGGGTGGTGCGCATTGTATGGGTGTGTGTTACATTAGATTCACTAGTAGCAGTGAGAAAAACATCACGGGGTGGTGCGCATTGTATGGGTGTGTGTTACATTAGATTCACTAGTAGCAGTGAGAAAAACATCACGGGGTGGTGCGCATTGTATGGGTGTGTGTTACATTACATTCATTAGTAGCAGTGAGAAAAACATCACGGGGTGGTGCGCATTGTATGGGTGTGTGTTACATTACATTCACTAGTAGGAGTGAGAAAAACATCACGGGGTGGTGCGCATTGTATGGGTGTGCGTTACATTACATTCACTAGTAGCCGTGAGAAAAACATCACGGGGTGGTGCGCATTGTATGGGTGTGTGTTACATTACGTTCACTACTAGGAGTGAGAAAAACATCACGGGGTGGTGCGCATTGTTTGGGTGTGTGTTACATTAGATTCACTAGTAGGAGTGAGAAAAACATCACGGGGTGGTGCGCATTGTATGGGTGTGTGTTACATTACATTCACTAGTAGGAGTGAGAAAAACATCACGGGGTGGTGCGCATTGTATGGGTGTGTGTTACATTACATTCACTCGTAGGAGTGAGAAAAACATCACGGGGTGGTGTGCATTGTATGGGTGTGTGTTACATTATATTCACTCATAGTAGTGAGAAAAATATCACGGGGTGGTGCGCATTGTATGTGTGTGTGTTACATTACATTCACTAATAGGAGTGAGAAAAACATCACGATGTGGTGTGAATCGGAGGGTCTGAATTAGGAAAGGCAGTGAGTGGCAATGTAGGATGGAGAAAAGCCCTGCGGGGTGGTCAGCATGGGGAGGTCAGGGAACATGCAGTGGCAATGTAGGATAGGATTCTGAAAAACATCGCGGGGTGGTGCGCATGGTATGGGTGTGTGTTACATTACATTCACTAGTAGGAGTGGGAAAAACATCACGGGGTGGTGCGCATTGTATGGGTGTGTGTTACATTACATTCAATAGTAGGAGTGAGAAAAACATCACGGGGTGGTGCGCATTGTATGGGTGTGTGTTACATTACATTCACTAGTAGGAGGGAGAAAAACATCACGGGGTGGTGCGCATTGTATGGGTGTGTGTTACATTACATTCACTAGTAGGAGTGAGAAAAACATCACGGGGTGGTGCGCATTGTATGGGTGTGTGTTACATTACATTCACTAGTAGGATTGAGAAAAACATCACGGGGTGGTGCGCATTGTACGGGTGTGTGTTACATTACATTCACTATTAGGAGTGAGAAAAACATCACGGGGTGGTGTGCATTGTATGGGTGTGTGTTACATTACATTCACTAGTAGCAGTGAGAAAAACATCACGGGGTGGTGCGCATTTTATGGGTGTGTGTTACATTACATTCAATAGTAGGAGTGAGAAAAACATCATGGCGTGGTGCGCATTGTATGGGTGTGTGTTACATTACATTCACTAGTAGCAGTGACAAAAATATCACGGGGTGGTGCGCATTGTATGGGTGTGTGTTACATTACATTCACTAGTAGGAGTGAGAAAAACATCACGGGGTGGTGCGCATTGTATGGGTGTGTGTTACATTACATTCACTACTAGGAGTGAGAAAGACATCACGGGTGGTGCGCATTGTATGGGTGTGTGTTACATTAGATTTACTAGTAGGAGTGAGAAAAACATCACGGGGTGGTGCGCATTTTATGGGTGCATGTTACATTACATTCACTAATAGGAGGGAGAAAAACATCACGGGGTGGTGCGCATTGCTTGGGTGTGTGTTACATTACATTCACTAGTAGGAGTGAGAAAAACATCACGGGGTGGTGCGCATTGTATGGGTGTGTGTTACATTACATTCACTAGTAGGAGTGAGAAAAACATCACAGGGTGGTGCGCATTGTATGGGTGTGTGTTACATTACATTCACTAGTAGCAGTGAGAAAAACATCACGGGGTGGTGCGCATTGTATGGGTGTGTGTTACATTAGATTCACTAGTAGCAGTGAGAAAAACATCACGGGGTGGTGCGCATTGTATGGGTGTGTGTTACATTAGATTCACTAGTAGCAGTGAGAAAAACATCACGGGGTGGTGCGCATTGTATGGGTGTGTGTTACATTACATTCACTAGTAGCAGTGAGAAAAACATCACGGGGTGGTGCGCATTGTATGGGTGTGTGTTACATTACATTCACTAGTAGGAGTGAGAAAAACATCACGGGGTGGTGCGCATTGTATGGGTGTGCGTTACATTACATTCACTAGTAGCCGTGAGAAAAACATCACGGGGTGGTGCGCATTGTATGGGTGTGTGTTACATTACATTCACTACTAGGAGTGAGAAAAACATCACGGGGTGGTGCGCATTGTTTGGGTGTGTGTTACATTAGATTCACTAGTAGGAGTGAGAAAAACATCACGGGGTGGTGCGCATTGTATGGGTGTGTGTTACATTACATTCACTAGTAGGAGTGAGAAAAACATCACGGGGTGGTGCGCATTGTATGGGTGTGTGTTACATTACATTCACTCGTAGGAGTGAGAAAAACATCACGGGGTGGTGTGCATTGTATGGGTGTGTGTTACATTATATTCACTCATAGTAGTGAGAAAAATATCACGGGGTGGTGCGCATTGTATGTGTGTGTGTTACATTACATTCACTAATAGGAGTGAGAAAAACATCACGATGTGGTGTGAATCGGAGGGTCTGAATTAGGAAAGGCAGTGAGTGGCAATGTAGGATGGAGAAAAGCCCTGCGGGGTGGTCAGCATGGGGAGGTCAGGGAATATGCAGTGGCAATGTAGGATAGGATTCTGAAAAACATCGCGGGGTGGTGCGCATTGTATGGGTGTGTGTTACATTACATTCACTAGTAGGAGTGGGAAAAACATCACGGGGTGGTGCGCATTGTATGGGTGTGTGTTACATTACATTCAATAGTAGGAGTGAGAAAAACATCACGGGGTGGTGCGCATTGTATGGGTGTGTGTTACATTACATTCACTAGTAGGAGTGAGAAAAACATCACGGGGTGGTGCGCATTGCATGGGTGTGTGTTACATTACATTCACTAGTAGGAGTGAGAAAAACATCACGGGGTGGTGCGCATTGTACGGGTGTGTGTTACATTACATTCACTAGTAGGATTGAGAAAAACATCACGGGGTGGTGCGCATTGTACGGGTGTGTGTTACATTACATTCACTATTAGGAGTGAGAAAAACATCACGGGGTGGTGCGCATTGTATGGGTGTGTGTTACATTACATTCACTAGTAGCAGTGAGAAAAACATCACGGGGTGGTGCGCATTGTATGGGTGTGTGTTACATTACATTCAATAGTAGGAGTGAGAAAAACATCATGGCGTGGTGCGCATTGTATGGGTGTGTGTTACATTACATTCACTAGTAGCAGTGACAAAAATATCACGGGGTGGTGTGCATTGTATGGGTGTGTGTTACATTACATTCACTAGTAGGAGTGGAAAAACATCACGGGGTGGTGCGCATTGTATGGGTGTGTGTTACATTACATTCACTACTAGGAGTGAGAAAGACATCACGGGTGGTGCGCATTGTATGGGTGTGTGTTACATTAGATTTACTAGTAGGAGTGAGAAAAACATCACGGGGTGGTGCGCATTGTATGAGTGTGTGTTACATTACATTCACTAGTAGGAGTGAGAAAAACATCACGGGGTGGTGCGCATTTTATGGGTGCATGTTACATTACATTCACTAATAGGAGGGAGAAAAACATCCCGGGGTGGTGCGCATTGCTTGGGTGTGTGTTACATTACATTCACTAGTAGGAGTGAGAAAAACATCACGGGGTGGTGCGCATTGTATGGGTGTGTGTTACATTACATTCACTAGTAGGAGTGAGAAAAACATCACAGGGTGGTGCGCATTGTATGGGTGTGTGTTACATTACATTCACTAGTAGCAGTGAGAAAAACATCACGGGGTGGTGCGCATTGTATGGGTGTGTGTTACATTACATTCACTAGTAGGAGTGAGAAAAACATCACGGGGTGGTGTGCATTGTATGGGTGTGTGTTACATTACATTCACTAGTAGCAGTGAGAAAAACATCACGGGGTGGTGCGCATTGTATGGGTGTGTGTTACATTACATTCACTAGTAGGAGTGAGAAAAACATCACGGGGTGGTGCGCATTGTATGGGTGTGCGTTACATTACATTCACTAGTAGCAGTGAGAAAAACATCACGGGGTGGTGCGCATTGTATGGGTGTGTGTTACATTACATTCACTACTAGGAGTGAGAAAAACATCACGGGGTGGTGCGCATTGTTTGGGTGTGTGTTACATTAGATTCACTAGTAGGAGTGAGAAAAACATCACGGGGTGGTGCGCATTGTATGGGTGTGTGTTACATTACATTCACTAGTAGGAGTGAGAAAAACATCACGGGGTGGTGCGCATTGTATGGGTGTGTGTTACATTACATTCACTCGTAGGAGTGAGAAAAACATCACGGGGTGGTGCGCATTGTATGGGTGTGTGTTACATTATATTCACTCATAGTAGTGAGAAAAATATCACGGGGTGGTGCGCATTGTATGTGTGTGTGTTACATTACATTCACTAATAGGAGTGAGAAAAACATCACGATGTGGTGTGAATCGGAGGGTCTGAATTAGGAAAGGCAGTGAGTGGCAATGTAGGATGGAGAAAAGCCCTGCGGGGTGGTCAGCATGGGGAGGTCAGGGAACATGCAGTGGCAATGTAGGATAGGATTCTGAAAAACATCGCGGGGTGGTGCGCATTGTATGGGTGTGTGTTACATTAGATTCAGTAGTAGGATTGAGACAAACATCACGGGGTGGTGCGCATTGTATGGGTGTGTATTACATTACATTCACTAGTAGGAGTGAGAAAAACATCACGGGGCGGTGCGCATTGTATGGGTGTGTGTTACATTACATTCACTCGTAGGAGTGAGAAAAACATCACGGGGCGGTGCGCATTGCATGGGTGTGTGTTACATTAGATTCACTAGTAGGAGTGAAAAAAACATCACGGGGTGGTGCGCATTGTATGGGTGTGTGTTACATTACATTCACTAGTAGGAGTGAGAAAAACATCACGGGGTGGTGCGCATTGTATGGGTGTGTGTTACATTACATTCACTAGTAGGAGTGAGAAAATCATCACGGGGTGGTGCGCATTGTATGGGTGTGAGTTACATTACATTCACTCGTAGGAGTGAGAAAAACATCACGGGGTGGTGTGCATTGTATGGATGTGTGTTACATTATATTCACTCGTAGGAGTGAGAAAAACATCACGGGGTGGTGCGCATTGTATGGGTGTGTGTTACATTAGATTCACTAGTAGGAGTGAGAAAAACATCACGGGGTGGTGCGCATTGCTTGGGTGTGTGTTACATTACATTCACTAATAGGAGTGAGAAAAACATCACGGGGTGGTGCGCATTGTATGGGTGTGTGTTACATTACATTCACTAGTAGCAGTGAGAAAAACATCACGGGGTGGTGCGCATTGTATGGGTGTGTGTTACATTACATTATCTAGTAGGAGTGAGAAAAACATCACGGGGTGGTGCGCATTGTATGGGTGTGTGTTACATTACATTCACTACTAGGAGTGAGAAAAACATAACGGGGTGGTGAGCATTGTATGGGTGTGTGTTACATTACATTCACTAGTAGGAGTGAGAAAAACATCACGGGGTGTTGCGCATTGTATGGGTGTGTGTTACATTAGATTCACTAGTAGGAGTGAGAAAAACATCACGGGGTGGTGCGCATTGTATGTGTGTGTGTTACATTACATTTACTAGTAGGAGTGAGAAAAACATCACGGGGTGGTGCGCATTGTATGGGTGTGTGTTACATTACATTCACTAGTAGCAGTGAGAAAAACATCACGGGGTGGTGCGCATTGTATGCGTGTGTGTTATATTAGATTCACTCGTAGGAGTGAGAAAAACATCATGCGGTGGTGCGCATTGTGTATGGGTGTGTGTTACATTACATTCACTAGTAGGAGTGAGAAAAACATCACGGGGTGGTGCGCATTGTATGGGTGTGTGTTACATTACATTCACTAGTAGCAGTGAGAAAAACATCACGGGGTGGTGCGCATTGTATGGGTGTGTGTTACATTACATTCACTAGTAGCAGTGAGAAAAACATCACGGGGTGGTGCGCATTGTATGGGTGTGTGTTACATTACATTCACTAGTAGCAGTGAGAAAAACATCACGGGTGGTGCGCATTGTATGGGTGTGTGTTACATTACATTCACTAGTAGCAGTGAGAAAAACATCACGGGGTGGTGCGCATTGTATGGGTGTGTGTTACATTACATTCACTAGTAGGAGTGAGAAAAACATCACGGGGTGGTGCGCATTGTATGGGTGTGTGTTACATTAGATTCACTAGTAGGAGTGAGAAAAACATCACGGGTGGTGCGCATTGTATGAGTGTGTGTTACATTACATTCACTAGTAGGAGGGAGAAAAACATCACGGGGTGGTGCGCATTGTATGGGTGTGTGTTACATTACATTCACTAATAGGAGTGAGAAAAACATCACGCGGTGGTGCGCATTGTATGGGTGTGTGTTACATTACATTCACTAGTAGGAGTTAGAAAAACATCACGGGGTGGTGCGCATTGTATGGCTGTGTGTTACATTACATTCACTAGTAGGAGTGAGAAAAACATCACGGGGTGGTGCGCATTGTATGGGTGTGTGTTACATTACATTCACTAGTAGGAGTGAGAAAAACACCACGGGGTGGTGCGCATTGTATGGGTGTGTGTTACATTACATTCACTAGTAGGAGTGAGAAAAACATCACGGGGTGGTGCGCATTGTATGGGTGTGTGTTACATTGGATTTATTAGTAGGAGTGAGAAAAACATCACGGGGAGGTGCGCATTGTATGGGTGTGTGTTACATTGGATTCACTAGTAGGAGTGAGAAAAACATCACGGGGTGGTGCGCATTGTATGGGTGTGTGTTACATTGGATTCATTAGTAGGAGTGAGAAAAACATCACGGGGTGGTGAGCATTGTATGGGTGTGTGTTACATTACATTCACTAGTAGGAGTGAGAAAAACATCACGGGGTGGTGCGCATTGTATGGGTGTGTTTTACATTATATTCACTAGTAGGAGTGAGAAAAACATCACGGGGTGGTGCGCATTGTATAGGTGTGTGTTACATTACATTCAATAGTAGGAGTGAGAAAAACATCACGGGGTGTTGCGCATTGTATGGGTGTGTGTTACATTACATTCACTAGTAGGAGTGAGAAAAACATCACGGGGTGGTGCGCATTGTATGGGGGTGTGTTACATTGGATTCACTAGTAGGAGTGAGAAAAACATCACGGGGAGGTGCGCATTGTATGGGTGTGTGTTACATTGGATTCACTAGTAGGAGTGAGAAAAACATCACGGGGTGGTGCGCATTGTATGGGTGTGTGTTACATTGGATCCATTAGTAGGAGTGAGAAAAACATCACGGGGTGGTGAGCATTGTATGGGTGTGTGTTACATTACATTCACTAGTAGGAGTGAGAAAAACATCACGGGGTGGTGCGCATTGTATGGGTGTGTGTTACATTACATTCACTAGTAGGAGTGAGAAATACATCACGGGGTGGTGCACATTGTATAGGTGTGTGTTACATTACATTCAATAGTAGGAGTGAGAAAAACATCACGGGGTGGTGCGCATTGTATGGGTGTGTGTTACATTACATTCACTAGTAGGAGTGAGAAAAACATCACGGGGTGGTGCGCCGCATTGTATGGGGTGTGTTACATTACATTCACTAGTAGGATTGAGAAAAACATCACGGGGTGGTGCGCATTTTATGGGTGTGTGTTACATTACATTCACTATTAGGAGTGAGAAAAACATCACGCGGTGGTGCGCATTGTATGGGTGTGTGTTACATTACATTCACTAGTAGCAGTGACAAAAACATCACGGGGTGGTGCGCATTGTATGGGTGTGTGTTACATTACATTCACTAGTAGGAGTGAGAAAAACATCACGGGGTGGTGCGCATTGTATGGGTGTGTGTTACATTACATTCACTAGTAGGCAGTGACAAAAACATCACGGGGTGGTGCGCATTGTATGGGTGTGTGTTACATTACATTCACTAGTAGGAGTGAGAAAAACATCACGGGGTGGTGCGCATTGTATGGGTGTGTGTTACATTACATTCACTAGTAGGAGTGAGAAAAACATCACGGGTGGTGCGCATTGTATGGGTGTGTGTTACATTACATTCACTAGTAGGAGTGAGAAAAACATCACGGGGTGGTGCGCATTGTATGGGTGTGTTACATTACATTCACTAGTAGGAGTGAGAAAAACATCACGTGGTGGTGCGCATTGTATGGGTGTGTGTTACATTAGATTCACTAGTAGGAGTGAGAAAAACATCACGGGGTGGTGCGCATTGTATGGGTGTGTGTTACATTACATTCACTAGTAGGAGTGAGAAAAACATCACGGGGTGGTGCGCATTGTATGGGTGTGTGTTACATTACATTCACTAGTAGGATTGAGAAAAACATCACGGGGTGGTGCGCATTGTATGGGTGTGTGTTACATTACATTCACTAGTAGGAGTGAGAAAAACATCACGGGGTGGTGAGCATTGTATGGGTGTGTGTTACATTAGATTCACTAGTAGGAGTGAGAAAAACATCACGGGGTGGTGCGCATTGTATGGGTGTGTGTTACATTAGATTCACTAGTAGCAGTGAGAAAAACATCACGGGGTGGTGCGCATTGTATGGGTGTGTGTTACATTGGATTCATTAGTAGGAGTGAGAAAAACATCACGGGGTGGTGAGCATTGTATGGTGTGTGTTACATTACATTCACTAGTAGGAGTGAGAAAAATATCACGGGGTGGTGCGCATTTGTATGGGTGTGTGTTACATTACATTCACTAGTAGGAGTGAGAAATACATCACGGGGTGGTGCGCATTGTATAGGTGTGTGTTACATTACATTCAATAGTAGGAGTGAGAAAAACATCACGGGGTGGTGCGCATTGTATGGGTGTGTGTTACATTACATTCACTAGTAGGAGTGAGAAAAACATCACGGGGTGGTGCGCATTGTATGGGGGTGTGTTACATTACATTCACTAGTAGGATTGAGAAAAACATCACGGGATGGTGCGGATTTTATGGGTGTGTGTACATTACATTCACTATTAGGAGTGAGAAAAACATCACGCGGTGGTGCGCATTGTATGGGTGTGTGTTACATTACATTCACTAGTAGCAGTGACAAAAACATCACGGGGTGGTGCGCATTGTATGGGTGTGTGTTACATTACATTCACTATAGGAGTGAGAAAAACATCACGGGGTGGTGCGCATTGTATGGGTGTGTGTTACATTACATTCACTAGTAGCAGTGACAAAAACATCACGGGGTGGTGCGCATTGTATGGGTGTGTGTTACATTACATTCACTAGTAGGAGTGAGAAAATCATCACGGGGTGGTGCGCATTGTATGGGTGTGTGTTACATTACATTCACTAGTAGGAGTGAGAAAAACATCACGGGGTGGTGCGCATTGTATGGGTGTGTGTTACATTACATTCACTAGTAGGAGTGAGAAAAACATCACGGGGTGGTGCGCATTGTATGGGTGTGTGTTACATTAGATTCACTAGTAGCAGTGAGAAAAACATCACGGGGTGGTGCGCATTGTATGGGTGTGTGTTACATTGGATTCATTAGTAGGAGTGAGAAAAACATCACGGGGTGGTGAGCATTGTATGGGTGTGTGTTACATTACATTCACTAGTAGGAGTGAGAAAAATATCACGGGGTGGTGCGCATTGTATGGGTGTGTGTTACATTACATTCACTAGTAGGAGTGAGAAATACATCACGGGGTGGTGCGCATTGTATAGGTGTGTGTTACATTACATTCAATAGTAGGAGTGAGAAAAACATCACGGGGTGGTGCGCATTGTATGGGTGTGTGTTACATTACATTCACTAGTAGGAGTGAGAAAAACATCACGGGGTGGTGCGCATTGTATGGGGGTGTGTTACATTACATTCACTAGTAGGATTGAGAAAAACATCACGGGGTGGTGCGCATTTTATGGGTGTGTGTACATTACATTCACTATTAGGAGTGAGAAAACATCACGCGGTGGTGCGCATTGTATGGGTGTGTGTTACATTACATTCACTAGTAGCAGTGACAAAAACATCACGGGGTGGTGCGCATTGTATGGGTGTGTGTTACATTACATTCACTAGTAGGAGTCAGAAAAACATCACGGGGTGGTGCGCATTGTATGGGTGTGTGTTACATTACATTCACTAGTAGCAGTGACAAAAACATCACGGGGTGGTGCGCATTGTATGGGTGTGTGTTACATTACATTCACTAGTAGGAGTGAGAAAATCATCACGGGGTGGTGCGCATTGTATGGGTGTGTGTTACATTACATTCACTAGTAGGAGTGAGAAAAACATCACGGGGTGGTGCGCATTGTATGGGTGTGTGTTACATTACATTCACTAGTAGGAGTGAGAAAAACATCACGGGGTGGTGCGCATTGTATGGGTGTGTGTTACATTACATTCACTAGTAGGAGTGAGAAAAACATCACGGGGTGGTGCGCATTGTATGGGTGTGTGTTACATTAGATTCACTAGTAGGAGTGAGAAAAACATCACGGGGTGGTGCGCATTGTATGGGTGTGTGTTACATTACATTCACTAGTAGGAGTGAGAAAAACATCACGGGGTGGTGCGCATTGTATGGGTGTGTGTTACATTACATTCACTAGTAGGATTGAGAAAAACATCACGGGGTGGTGCGCATTGTATGGGTGTGTGTTACATTACATTCACTAGTAGGAGTGAAAAAAACATCACGGGGTGGTGAGCATTGTATGGGTGTGTGTTACATTACATTCACTAGTAGGAGTGAGAAAAACATCACGGGGTGGTGCGCATTGTATGGCTGTGTGTTACATTGGATTCACTAGTAGGAGTGAGAAAAACATCACCCGGTGGTGCGCATTGTATGGGTGTGTGTTACATTACATTCACTAGTAGGAGTTAGAAAATCATCACGGGGTGGTGCGCATTGTATGGGTGTGTGTTACATTACATTCACTAGTAGGAGTGAGAAAAACATCACGGGGTGGTGCGCATTGTATGGGTGTGTGTTACATTACATTCACTAGTAGGAGTGAAAAAAACATCACGGGGTGGTGAGCATTGTATGGGTGTGTGTTACATTACATTCACTAGTAGGAGTGAGAAAAACATCACGGGGTGGTGCGCATTGTATGGGTGTGTGTTACATTGGATTCACTAGTAGGAGTGAGAAAAACATCACCCGGTGGTGCGCATTGTATGGGTGTGTGTTACATTACATTCACTAGTAGGAGTTAGAAAAATCATCACGGGGTGGTGCGCATTGTATGGGTGTGTGTTACATTACATTCACTAGTAGGAGTGAGAAAAACATCACGGGGTGGTGCGCATTGTATGGGTGTGTGTTACATTACATTCACTAGTAGGAGTGAGAAAAACATCACGGGGTGGGGGCGCATTGTATGGGTGTGTGTTACATTACATTCACTAGTAGGAGTGAGAAAAACATCACGGGGTGGTGCGCATTGTATGGGTGTGTGTTACATTACATTCACTAGTAGCAGTGACAAAAACATCACGGGGTGTTGCGCATTGTATGGGTGTGTGTTACATTACATTCACTAGTAGGAGTGAGAAAAACATCACGGGGTGGTTCGCATTGTATGGGTGTGTGTTACATTACATTCACTAGTAGGAGTGAGAAAAACATCACGGGTGGTGCGCATTGTATGGGTGTGTGTTACATTACATTCACTAGTAGGAGTGAGAAAAACATCACGGGGTGGTGCGCATTGTATGGGTGTGTGTTACATTACATTCACTAGTAGGAGTGAGAAAAACATCACGGGGTGGTGCGCATTGTATGGGTGTGTGTTACATTAGATTCACTAGTAGGAGTGAGAAAAACATCACGGGGTGGTGCGCATTGTATGGGTGTGTGTTACATTACATTCACTAGTAGGAGTGAGAAAAACATCACGGGGTGGTGCGCATTGTATGGGTGTGTGTTACATTACATTCACTAGTAGGATTGAGAAAAACATCACGGGGTGGTGCGCATTGTATGGGTGTGTGTTACATTACATTCACTAGTAGGAGTGAAAAAAACATCACGGGGTGGTGAGCATTGTATGGGTGTGTGTTACATTACATTCACTAGTAGGAGTGAGAAAAACATCACGGGTGGTGCGCATTGTATGGGTTGTGTGTTACATTGGATTCACTAGTAGGAGTGAGAAAAACATCACCCGGTGGTGCGCATTGTATGGGTGTGTGTTACATTACATTCACTAGTAGGAGTTAGAAAATCATCACGGGGTGGTGCGCATTGTATGGGTGTGTGTTACATTACATTCACTAGTAGGAGTGAGAAAAACATCACGGGGTGGTGCGCATTGTATGGGTGTGTGTTACATTACATTCACTAGTAGGAGTGAAAAAAACATCACGGGGTGGTGAGCATTGTATGGGTGTGTGTTACATTACATTCACTAGTAGGAGTGAGAAAAACATCACGGGGTGGTGCGCATTGTATGGGTGTGTGTTACATTGGATTCACTAGTAGGAGTGAGAAAAACATCACCCGGTGGTGCGCATTGTATGGGTGTGTGTTACATTACATTCACTAGTAGGAGTTAGAAAATCATCACGGGGTGGTGCTCATTGTATGGGTGTGTGTTACATTACATTCACTAGTAGGAGTGAGAAAAACATCACGGGGTGGTGCGCATTGTATGGGTGTGTGTTACATTACATTCACTAGTAGGAGTGAGAAAAACATCACGGGGTGGTGCGCATTGTATGGGTGTGTGTTACATTACATTCACTAGTAGGAGTGAGAAAAACATCACGGGGTGGTGCGCATTGTATGGGTGTGTGTTACATTAGATTCACTAGTAGGAGTGAGAAAAACATCACGGGGTGGTGCGCATTGTATGGGTGTGTGTTACATTACATTCACTAGTAGGAGTGAGAAAAACATCACGGGGTGGTGCGCATTGTATGGGTGTGTGTTACATTAGATTCACTAGTAGGAGTGAGAAAAACATCACGGGGTGGTGCGCATTGTATGGGTGTGTGTTACATTACATTCACTAGTAGGAGTGAGAAAAACATCACGGGGTGGTGCGCATTGTATGGGTGTGTGTTACATTACATTCACTAGTAGGAGTGAGAAAACATCACGGGGTGGTGCGCATTGTATGGGTGTGTGTTACATTACATTCACTAGTAGGAGTGAGAAAAACATCACGGGGTGGTGCGCATTGTATGGGTGTGTGTTACATTAGATTCACTAGTAGGAGTGAGAAAAACATCACGGGGTGGTGCGCATTGTATGGGTGTGTGTTACATTACATTCACTAGTAGGAGTGAGAAAAACATCACGGGGTTGTGCGCATTGTATGGGTGTGTGTTACATTACATTCACTAGTAGGAGTGAGAAAACATCACGGGGTGGTGCGCATGTATGGGTGTGTGTTACATTACATTCACTAGTAGGAGTGAGAAAAACATCACGGGGTGGTGAGCATTGTATGGGTGTGTGTTACATTACATTCACTAGTAGGAGTGAGAAAAACATCACGGGGTGGTGCGCATTGTATGGGTGTGTGTTACATTGGATTCACTAGTAGGAGTGAGAAAAACATCACCCGGTGGTGCGCATTGTATGGGTGTGTGTTACATTACATTCACTAGTAGGAGTTAGAAAATCATCACGGGGTGGTGCGCATTGTATGGGTGTGTGTTACATTATATTCACTAGTAGGAGTGAGAAAACATCACGGGGTGGTGCGCATTGTATGGGTGTGTGTTACATTACATTCACTAGTAGGAGTGAAAAAAACATCACGGGGTGGTGAGCATTGTATGGGTGTGTGTTACATTACATTCACTAGTAGGAGTGAGAAAAACATCACGGGGTGGTGCGCATTGTATGGGTGTGTGTACATTGGATTCACTAGTAGGAGTTGAGAAAAACATCACCCGGTGGTGCGCATTTTATGGGTGTGTGTTACATTACATTCACTAGTAGGAGTTAGAAAATCATCACGGGGTGGTGCGCATTGTATGGGTGTGTGTTACATTACATTCACTAGTAGGAGTGAGAAAAACATCACGGGGTGGTGCGCATTGTATGGCTGTGTGATACATTACATTCACTAGTAGGAGTGAGAAAAACATCACGGGGTGGGGCGCATTGTATGGGTGTGTGTTACATTACATTCACTAGTAGGAGTGAGAAAAACATCACGGGGTGGTGCGCATTGTATGGGTGTGTGTTACATTACATTCACTAGTAGCAGTGACAAAAACATCACGGGGTGTTGCGCATTGTATGGGTGTGTGTTACATTACATTCACTAGTAGGAGTGAGAAAAACATCACGGGGTGGTGCGCATTGTATGGGTGTGTGTTACATTACATTCACTAGTAGGAGTGAGAAAAACATCACGGGGTGGGGCGCATTGTATGGGTGTGTGTTACATTACATTCACTAGTAGGAGTGAGAAAAACATCACGGGGTGGTGCGCATTGTATGGGTGTGTGTTACATTAGATTCACTAGTAGGAGTGAGAAAAACATCACGGGGTGGTGCGCATTGTATGGGTGTGTGTTACATTACATTCACTAGTAGGAGTGAGAAAAACATCACGGGGTGGTGCGCATTGTATGGGTGTGTGTTACATTACATTCACTAGTAGGATTGAGAAAAACATCACGGGGTGGTGCGCATTGTATGGGTGTGTGTTACATTACATTCACTAGTAGGAGTGAAAAAAACATCACGGGGTGGTGAGCATTGTATGGGTGTGTGTTACATTACATTCACTAGTAGGAGTGAGAAAAACATCACGGGGTGGTGCGCATTGTATGGGTGTGTGTTACATTGGATTCACTAGTAGGAGTGAGAAAAACATCACCCGGTGGTGCGCATTGTATGGGTGTGTGTTACATTACATTCACTAGTAGGAGTTAGAAAATCATCACGGGGTGGTGCGCATTGTATGGGTGTGTGTTACATTACATTCACTAGTAGGAGTGAGAAAAACATCACGGGGTGGTGCGCAATGTATGGGTGTGTGTTACATTACATTCACTAGTAGCAGTGACAAAAACATCACGGGGTGTTGCGCATTGTATGGGTGTGTGTTACATTACATTCACTAGTAGGAGTGAGAAAAACATCACGGGGTGGTGCGCATTGTATGGGTGTGTGTTACATTACATTCACTAGTAGGAGTGAGAAAAACATCACGGGGTGGGGCGCATTGTATGGGTGTGTGTTACATTACATTCACTAGTTGGAGTGAGAAAAACATCACGGGGTGGTGCGCATTGTATGGGTGTGTGTTACATTAGATTCACTAGTAGGAGTGAGAAAAACATCACGGGGTGGTGCGCATTGTATGGGTGTGTGTTACATTACATTCACTAGTAGGAGTGAGAAAAACATCACGGGGTGGTGCGCATTGTATGGGTGTGTGTTACATTACATTCACTAGTAGGATTGAGAAAAACATCACGGGGTGGTGCGCATTGTATGGGTGTGTGTTACATTACATTCACTAGTAGGAGTGAAAAAAACATCACGGGGTGGTGAGCATTGTATGGGTGTGTGTTACATTACATTCACTAGTAGGAGTGAGAAAAACATCACGGGGTGGTGCGCATTGTATGGGTGTGTGTTACATTGGATTCACTAGTAGGAGTGAGAAAAACATCACCCGGTGGTGCGCATTGTATGGGTGTGTGTTACATTACATTCACTAGTAGGAGTTAGAAAATCATCACGGGGTGGTGCGCATTGTATGGGTGTGTGTTACATTACATTCACTAGTAGGAGTGAGAAAAACATCACGGGGTGGTGCGCATTGTATGGGTGTGTGTTACATTACATTCACTAGTAGGAGTGAAAAAAACATCACGGGGTGGTGAGCATTGTATGGGTGTGTGTTACATTACATTCACTAGTAGGAGTGAGAAAAACATCACGGGGTGGTGCGCATTGTATGGGTGTGTGTTACATTACATTCACTAGTAGGAGTGAAAAAAACATCACGGGGTGGTGAGCATTGTATGGGTGTGTGTTACATTACATTCACTAGTAGGAGTGAGAAAAACATCACGGGGTGGTGCGCATTGTATGGGTGTGTGTTACATTGGATTCACTAGTAGGAGTGAGAAAAACATCACCCGGTGGTGCGCATTGTATGGGTGTGTGTTACATTACATTCACTAGTAGGAGTTAGAAAATCATCACGGGGTGGTGCGCATTGTATGGGTGTGTGTTACATTACATTCACTAGTAGGAGTGAGAAAAACATCACGGGGTGGTGCGCATTGTATGGGTGTGTGTTACATTACATTCACTAGTAGGAGTGAAAAAAACATCACGGGGTGGTGAGCATTGTATGGGTGTGTGTTACATTACATTCACTAGTAGGAGTGAGAAAAACATCACGGGGTGGTGCGCATTGTATGGGTGTGTGTTACATTGGATTCACTAGTAGGAGTGAGAAAAACATCACCCGGTGGTGCGCATTGTATGGGTGTGTGTTACATTACATTCACTAGTAGGAGTTAGAAAATCATCACGGGGTGGTGCTCATTGTATGGGTGTGTGTTACATTACATTCACTAGTAGGAGTGAGAAAAACATCACGGGGTGGTGCGCATTGTATGGGTGTGTGTTACATTACATTCACTAGTAGGAGTGAGAAAAACATCACGGGGTGGTGCGCATTGTATGGGTGTGTGTTACATTACATTCACTAGTAGGAGTGAGAAAAACATCACGGGGTGGTGCGCATTGTATGGGTGTGTGTTACATTAGATTCACTAGTAGGAGTGAGAAAAACATCACGGGGTGGTGCGCATTGTATGGGTGTGTGTTACATTACATTCACTAGTAGGAGTGAGAAAAACATCACGGGGTGGTGCGCATTGTATGGGTGTGTGTTACATTAGATTCACTAGTAGGAGTGAGAAAAACATCACGGGGTGGTGCGCATTGTATGGGTGTGTGTTACATTACATTCACTAGTAGGAGTGAGAAAAACATCACGGGGTGGTGCGCATTGTATGGGTGTGTGTTACATTACATTCACTAGTAGGAGTGAGAAAAACATCACGGGGTGGTGCGCATTGTATGGGTGTGTGTTACATTACATTCACTAGTAGGAGTGAGAAAAACATCACGGGGTGGTGCGCATTGTATGGGTGTGTGTTACATTAGATTCACTAGTAGGAGTGAGAAAAACATCACGGGGTGGTGCGCATTGTATGGGTGTGTGTTACATTACATTCACTAGTAGGAGTGAGAAAAACATCACGGGGTTGTGCGCATTGTATGGGTGTGTGTTACATTACATTCACTAGTAGGATTGAGAAAATCATCACGGGGTGGTGCGCATTGTATGGGTGTGTGTTACATTACATTCACTAGTAGGAGTGAAAAAAACATCACGGGGTGGTGAGCATTGTATGGGTGTGTGTTACATTACATTCACTAGTAGGAGTGAGAAAAACATCACGGGGTGGTGCGCATTGTATGGGTGTGTGTTACATTGGATTCACTAGTAGGAGTGAGAAAAACATCACCCGGTGGTGCGCATTGTATGGGTGTGTGTTACATTACATTCACTAGTAGGAGTTAGAAAATCATCACGGGGTGGTGCGCATTGTATGGGTGTGTGTTACATTATATTCACTAGTAGGAGTGAGAAAAACATCACGGGGTGGTGCGCATTGTATGGGTGTGTGTTACATTACATTCACTAGTAGGAGTGAAAAAAACATCACGGGGTGGTGAGCATTGTATGGGTGTGTGTTACATTACATTCACTAGTAGGAGTGAGAAAAACATCACGGGGTGGTGCGCATTGTATGGGTGTGTGTTACATTGGATTCACTAGTAGGAGTGAGAAAAACATCACCCGGTGGTGCGCATTTTATGGGTGTGTGTTACATTACATTCACTAGTAGGAGTTAGAAAATCATCACGGGGTGGTGCGCATTGTATGGGTGTGTGTTACATTACATTCACTAGTAGGAGTGAGAAAAACATCACGGGGTGGTGCGCATTGTATGGCTGTGTGATACATTACATTCACTAGTAGGAGTGAGAAAAACATCACGGGGTGGGGCGCATTGTATGGGTGTGTGTTACATTACATTCACTAGTAGGAGTGAGAAAAACATCACGGGGTGGTGCGCATTGTATGGTTGTGTGTTACATTACATTCACTAGTAGCAGTGACAAAAACATCACGGGGTGTTGCGCATTGTATGGGTGTGTGTTACATTACATTCACTAGTAGGAGTGAGAAAAACATCACGGGGTGGTGCGCATTGTATGGGTGTGTGTTACATTACATTCACTAGTAGGAGTGAGAAAAACATCACGGGGTGGGGCGCATTGTATGGGTGTGTGTTACATTACATTCACTAGTAGGAGTGAGAAAAACATCACGGGGTGGTGCGCATTGTATGGGTGTGTGTTACATTAGATTCACTAGTAGGAGTGAGAAAAACATCACGGGGTGGTGCGCATTGTATGGGTGTGTGTTACATTACATTCACTAGTAGGAGTGAGAAAAACATCACGGGGTGGTGCGCATTGTATGGGTGTGTGTTACATTACATTCACTAGTAGGATTGAGAAAAACATCACGGGGTGGTGCGCATTGTATGGGTGTGTGTTACATTACATTCACTAGTAGGAGTGAAAAAAACATCACGGGGTGGTGAGCATTGTATGGGTGTGTGTTACATTACATTCACTAGTAGGAGTGAGAAAAACATCACGGGGTGGTGCGCATTGTATGGGTGTGTGTTACATTGGATTCACTAGTAGGAGTGAGAAAAACATCACCCGGTGGTGCGCATTGTATGGGTGTGTGTTACATTACATTCACTAGTAGGAGTTAGAAAATCATCACGGGGTGGTGCGCATTGTATGGGTGTGTGTTACATTACATTCACTAGTAGGAGTGAGAAAAACATCACGGGGTGGTGCGCAATGTATGGGTGTGTGTTACATTACATTCACTAGTAGCAGTGACAAAAACATCACGGGGTGTTGCGCATTGTATGGGTGTGTGTTACATTACATTCACTAGTAGGAGTGAGAAAAACATCACGGGGTGGTGCGCATTGTATGGGTGTGTGTTACATTACATTCACTAGTAGGAGTGAGAAAAACATCACGGGGTGGGGCGCATTGTATGGGTGTGTGTTACATTACATTCACTAGTTGGAGTGAGAAAAACATCACGGGGTGGTGCGCATTGTATGGGTGTGTGTTACATTAGATTCACTAGTAGGAGTGAGAAAAACATCACGGGGTGGTGCGCATTGTATGGGTGTGTGTTACATTACATTCACTAGTAGGAGTGAGAAAAACATCACGGGGTGGTGCGCATTGTATGGGTGTGTGTTACATTACATTCACTAGTAGGATTGAGAAAAACATCACGGGGTGGTGCGCATTGTATGGGTGTGTGTTACATTACATTCACTAGTAGGAGTGAAAAAAACATCACGGGGTGGTGAGCATTGTATGGGTGTGTGTTACATTACATTCACTAGTAGGAGTGAGAAAAACATCACGGGGTGGTGCGCATTGTATGGGTGTGTGTTACATTGGATTCACTAGTAGGAGTGAGAAAAACATCACCCGGTGGTGCGCATTGTATGGGTGTGTGTTACATTACATTCACTAGTAGGAGTTAGAAAATCATCACGGGGTGGTGCGCATTGTATGGGTGTGTGTTACATTACATTCACTAGTAGGAGTGAGAAAAACATCACGGGGTGGTGCGCATTGTATGGGTGTGTGTTACATTACATTCACTAGTAGGAGTGAAAAAAACATCACGGGGTGGTGAGCATTGTATGGGTGTGTGTTACATTACATTCACTAGTAGGAGTGAGAAAAACATCACGGGGTGGTGCGCATTGTATGGGTGTGTGTTACATTGGATTCACTAGTAGGAGTGAGAAAAACATCACCCGGTGGTGCGCATTGTATGGGTGTGTGTTACATTACATTCACTAGTAGGAGTTAGAAAATCATCACGGGGTGGTGTGCATTGTATGGGTGTGTGTTACATTACATTCACTAGTAGGAGTGAGAAAAACATCACGGGGTGGTGCGCATTGTATGGGTGTGTGTTACATTACATTCACTAGTAGGAGTGAGAAAAACATCACGGGGTGGTGCGCATTGTATGGGTGTTACATTACATTCACTAGTAGGAGTGAGAAAAACATCACGGGGTGGTGCGCATTGTATGGGTGTGTGTTACATTACATTCACTAGTAGGAGTGAGAAAAACATCACGGGGTGGTGCGCATTGTATATGTGTGTGTTACATTACATTCACTAGTAGCAGTGAGAAAAACATCACGGGGTGGTGCGCATTGTATGGGTGTGTGTTACATTGGATTCATTAGTAGGAGTGAGAAAAACATCACGGGGTGGTGAGCATTGTATGGGTGTGTGTTACATTACATTCACTAGTAGGAGTGAGAAAAACATCACGGGGTGGTGCGCATTGTATGGGTGTGTGTTACATTACATTCACTAGTAGGAGTGAGAAATACATCACGGGGTGGTGCGCATTGTATAGGTGTGTGTTACATTACATTCAATAGTAGGAGTGAGAAAAACATCACGGGGTGGTGCGCATTGTATGGGTGTGTGTTACATTACATTCACTAGTAGGAGTGAGAAAAACATCACGGGGTGGTGCGCATTGTATGGGGGTGTGTTACATTACATTCACTAGTATGATTGAGAAAAACATCACGGGGTGGTGCGCATTTTATGGGTGTGTGTTACATTACATTCACTATTAGGAGTGAGAAAAACATCACGGGGTGGTGCGCATTGTATGGGTGTGTGTTACATTACATTCACTAGTAGCAGTGACAAAAACATCACGGGGTGGTGCGCATTGTATGGGTGTGTGTTACATTACATTCACTAGTAGGAGTGAGAAAAACATCACGGGGTGGTGCGCATTGTATGGGTGTTTGTTACATTACATTCACTAGTAGCAGTGACAAAAACATCACGGGGTGGTGCGCATTGTATGGGTGTGTGTTACATTACATTCACTAGTAGGAGTGAGAAAAACATCACGGGGTGGTGCGCATTGTATGGGTGTGTGTTACATTACATTCACTTCTAGGAGTGAGAAAAACATGAAAGGGTGGTGCGCATTGTATGGGTGTGTGTTACATTAGATTCACTAGTAGGAGTGAGAAAAACATCACGGGGTGGTGCGCATTGTATGGGTGTGTGTTACATTACATTCACTAGTAGGAGAGAGAAAAACATCACGGGGTGGTGCGCATTTTATGGGTGTGTGTTACATTACATTCACTAATAGGAGTGAGAAAAACATCACGAGGTGGTGCGCATTGCTTGGGTGTGTGTTACATTACATTCACTATTAGGAGTGAGAAAAACATCACGGGGTGGTGCGCATTGTATGGGTGTGTGTTACATTACATTCACTAGTAGGATTGAGAAAAACATCACGGGGTGTACGCATTGTATGGGTGTGTGTTACATTACATTCACTAGTAGCAGTGAGAAAAACATCACGGGGTGGTGCGCATTGTATGGGTGTGTGTTACATTACATTCACTAGTAGGAGTGAGAAAAACATCACGGGGTGGTGCGCATTGTATGGGTGTGTGTTACATTACATTCACTAGTAGCAGTGACAAAAACATCACGGGGTCTTGCGCATTGTATGGGTGTGTGTTACATTACATTCACTAGTAGCAGTGAGTAAACATCACGGGGTGGTGCGCATTGTATGGGTGTGTGTTACATTACATTCACTAGTAGGAGTGAGAAAAACATCACGGGGTGGTGCGCAATGTATGGGTGTGTGTCACATTACATTCACTAGTAGGAGTGAGAAAAACATCACGGGGTGGTGCGCATTGTATGGGTGTGTGTTACATTACATTCACTAGTAGGAGTGAGAAAAACATCACGGGGTGGTGCGCATTGTATGGGTGTGTGTTACATTACATTCACTTCTAGGAGTGAGAAAAACATCACGGGGTGGTGCGCATTGTATGGGTGTGTGTTACATTAGATTCACTACTAGGAGTGAGAAAAACATCACGGGGTGGTGCGCCTTGTATGGGTGTGTGTTACATTACATTCACTAGTAGGAGTGAGAAAAACATCACGGGGTGGTGCACATTGTATGGGTGTGTGTTACATTACATTCACTAATAGGAGTGAGAAAAACATCACGGGGTGGTGCGCATTGCTTGGGTGTGTGTTACATTACATTCACTAGTAGGAGTGAGAAAAACATCACGGGGTGGTGCGCATTGTATGGGTGTGTGTTACATTAGATTCACTAGTAGCAGTGAGAAAAACATCACGGGGTGGTGCGCATTGTATGGGTGTGTGTTACATTACATTCACTAGTAGCAGTGAGAAAAACATCACGGGGTGGTGCGCATTGTATGGGTGTGTGTTACATTACATTCACTAGTAGCAGTGAGAAAAACATCACAGGGTGGTGCGCATTGTATGGGTGTGTGTTACATTAGATTCACTAGTAGCAGTGAGAAAAACATCACGGGGTGGTGCGCATTGTTTGGGTGTGTGTTACATGAGATTCACTAGTAGCAGTGAGAAAAACATCACGGGGTGGTGCGCATTGTATGGGTGTGTGTTACATTAGGTTCACTAGTAGGAGTGAGAAAAACATCACGGGGTGGTGCGCATTGTATGTGTGTGTGTTACATTACATTCACTAGTAGGAGTGAGAAAAACATCACGGGGTGGTGCGCATTGTATGGGTGTGTGTTACATTACATTCACTAGTAGGAGTGAGAAAAACATCACGGGGTGGTGCGCATTGTATGGGTGTGTGTTACATTACATTCACTAGTAGGAGTGAGAAAAACATCACGGGGTGGTGCGCATTGTATGGGTGTGTGTTACATTACATTCACTAGTAGGAGTGAGAAAAACATCACGGGGTGGTGCGCATTGTATGGGTGTGTGTTACATTACATTCACTAGTAGGAGTGAGAAAAACATCACGGGGTGGTGCGCATTGTATGGGTGTGTGTTACATTACATTCACTAGTAGGAGTGAGAAAAACATCACGGGGTGGTGCGCATTGTATGGGTGTGTGTTACATTGGATTTATTAGTAGGAGTGAGAAAAACATCACGGGGTGGTGCGCCTTGTATGGGTGTGTGTTACATTACATTCACTAGTAGGAGTGAGAAAAACATCACGGGGTGGTGCACATTGTATGGGTGTGTGTTACATTACATTCACTAATAGGAGTGAGAAAAACATCACGGGGTGGTGCGCATTGCTTGGGTGTGTGTTACATTACATTCACTAGTAGGAGTGAGAAAAACATCACGGGGTGGTGCGCATTGTATGGGTGTGTGTTACATTAGATTCACTAGTAGCAGTGAGAAAAACATCACGGGGTGGTGCGCATTGTATGGGTGTGTGTTACATTACATTCACTAGTAGCAGTGAGAAAAACATCACGGGGTGGTGCGCATTGTATGGGTGTGTGTTACATTACATTCACTAGTAGCAGTGAGAAAAACATCACGGGGTGGTGCGCATTGTATGGGTGTGTGTTACATTAGATTCACTAGTAGCAGTGAGAAAAACATCACGGGGTGGTGCGCATTGTTTGGGTGTGTGTTACATGAGATTCACTAGTAGCAGTGAGAAAAACATCACGGGGTGGTGCGCATTGTATGGGTGTGTGTTACATTAGGTTCACTAGTAGGAGTGAGAAAAACATCACGGGGTGGTGCGCATTGTATGTGTGTGTGTTACATTACATTCACTAGTAGGAGTGAGAAAAACATCACGGGGTGGTGCGCATTGTATGGGTGTGTGTTACATTACATTCACTAGTAGGAGTGAGAAAAACATCACGGGGTGGTGCGCATTGTATGGGTGTGTGTTACATTACATTCACTAGTAGGAGTGAGAAAAACATCACGGGGTGGTGCGCATTGTATGGGTGTGTGTTACATTACATTCACTAGTAGGAGTGAGAAAAACATCACGGGGTGGTGCGCATTGTATGGGTGTGTGTTACATTACATTCACTAGTAGGAGTGAGAAAAACATCACGGGGTGGTGCGCATTGTATGGGTGTGTGTTACATTACATTCACTAGTAGGAGCGAGAAAAACATCACGGGGTGGTGCGCATTGTATGGGTGTGTGTTACATTGGATTTATTAGTAGGAGTGAGAAAAACATCACGGGGAGGTGCGCATTGTATGGGTGTGTGTTACATTGGATTCACTAGTAGGAGTGAGAAAAACATCACGGGGTGGTGCGCATTGTATGGGTGTGTGTTACATTGGATTCATTAGTAGGAGTGAGAAAAACATCACGGGGTGGTGAGCATTGTATGGGTGTGTGTTACATTACATTCACTAGTAGGAGTGAGAAAAACATCACGGGGTGGTGCGCATTGTATGGGTGTGTGTTACATTACATTCACTAGTAGGAGTGAGAAAAACATCACGGGGTGGTGCGCATTGTATGGGTGTGTGTTACATTACATTCACTAGTAGGAGTGAGAAAAACATCACGGGGTGGTGCGCATTGTATGGGTGTGTGTTACATTACATTCACTAGTAGGAGTGAGAAAAACATCACGGGGTGGTGCGCATTGTATGGGGGTGTGTTACATTACATTCACTAGTAGGAGTGAGAAAAACATCACGGGGTGGTGCGCATTGTATGGGTGTGTGTTACATTACATTCACTATTAGGAGTGAGAAAAACATCACGGGGTGGTGCGCATTGTATGGGTGTGTGTTACATTACATTCACTAGTAGGAGTGAAAAAAACATCACAGGGTGGTGAGCATTGTATGGGTGTGTGTTACATTACATTCACTAGTAGGAGTGAGAAAAACATCACGGGGTGGTGCGCACTGTATGGGTGTGTGTTACATTGGATTCAGTAGTAGGAGTGAGAAAAACATCACCCGGTGGTGCGCATTGTATGGGTGTGTGTTACATTACATTCACTAGTAGGAGTTAGAAAAACATCACGGGGTGGTGCGCATTGTATGGGTGTGTGTTACATTACATTCACTAGTAGGAGTGAGAAAAACATCACGGGGTGGTGCGCATTGTATGGGTGTGTGTTACATTACATTCACTAGTAGGAGTGAGAAAAACATCACGGGGTGGTGCGCATTGTATGGGTGTGTGTTACATTACATTCACTAGTAGGAGTGAGAAAAACATCACGGGGTGGTGCGCATTGTATGGGTGTGTGTTACATTACATTCACTAGTAGGAGTGAGAAAAACATCACGGGGTGGTGCGCATTGTATGGGTGTGTGTTACATTACATTCACTAGTAGCAGTGAGAAAAACATCACGGGTTGTTGCGCATTGTATGGGTGTGTGTTACATTACATTCACTAGTAGGAGTGAGAAAAACATCACGGGGTGGTGCGCATTGTATGGGTGTGTGTTACATTACATTCACTAGTAGCAGTGAGAAAAACATCACAGGGTGGTGCGCATTGTATGGGTGTGTGTTACATTAGATTCACTAGTAGCAGTGAGAAAAACATCACGGGGTGGTGCGCATTGTTTGGGTGTGTGTTACATGAGATTCACTAGTAGCAGTGAGAAAAACATCACGGGGTGGTGCGCATTGTATGGGTGTGTGTTACATTAGGTTCACTAGTAGGAGTGAGAAAAACATCACGGGGTGGTGCGCATTGTATGTGTGTGTGTTACATTACATTCACTAGTAGGAGTGAGAAAAACATCACGGGGTGGTGCGCATTGTATGGGTGTGTGTTACATTACATTCACTAGTAGGAGTGAGAAAAACATCACGGGGTGGTGCGCATTGTATGGGTGTGTGTTACATTACATTCACTAGTAGGAGTGAGAAAAACATCACGGGGTGGTGCGCATTGTATGGGTGTGTGTTACATTACATTCACTAGTAGGAGTGAGAAAAACATCACGGGGTGGTGCGCATTGTATGGGTGTGTGTTACATTACATTCACTAGTAGGAGTGAGAAAAACATCACGGGGTGGTGCGCATTGTATGGGTGTGTGTTACATTACATTCACTAGTAGGAGTGAGAAAAACATCACGGGGTGGTGCGCATTGTATGGGTGTGTGTTACATTGGATTTATTAGTAGGAGTGAGAAAAACATCACGGGGTGGTGCGCCTTGTATGGGTGTGTGTTACATTACATTCACTAGTAGGAGTGAGAAAAACATCACGGGGTGGTGCACATTGTATGGGTGTGTGTTACATTACATTCACTAATAGGAGTGAGAAAAACATCACGGGGTGGTGCGCATTGCTTGGGTGTGTGTTACATTACATTCACTAGTAGGAGTGAGAAAAACATCACGGGGTGGTGCGCATTGTATGGGTGTGTGTTACATTAGATTCACTAGTAGCAGTGAGAAAAACATCACGGGGTGGTGCGCATTGTATGGGTGTGTGTTACATTACATTCACTAGTAGCAGTGAGAAAAACATCACGGGGTGGTGCGCATTGTATGGGTGTGTGTTACATTACATTCACTAGTAGCAGTGAGAAAAACATCACGGGGTGGTGCGCATTGTATGGGTGTGTGTTACATTAGATTCACTAGTAGCAGTGAGAAAAACATCACGGGGTGGTGCGCATTGTTTGGGTGTGTGTTACATGAGATTCACTAGTAGCAGTGAGAAAAACATCACGGGGTGGTGCGCATTGTATGGGTGTGTGTTACATTAGGTTCACTAGTAGGAGTGAGAAAAACATCACGGGGTGGTGCGCATTGTATGTGTGTGTGTTACATTACATTCACTAGTAGGAGTGAGAAAAACATCACGGGGTGGTGCGCATTGTATGGGTGTGTGTTACATTACATTCACTAGTAGGAGTGAGAAAAACATCACGGGGTGGTGCGCATTGTATGGGTGTGTGTTACATTACATTCACTAGTAGGAGTGAGAAAAACATCACGGGGTGGTGCGCATTGTATGGGTGTGTGTTACATTACATTCACTAGTAGGAGTGAGAAAAACATCACGGGGTGGTGCGCATTGTATGGGTGTGTGTTACATTACATTCACTAGTAGGAGTGAGAAAAACATCACGGGGTGGTGCGCATTGTATGGGTGTGTGTTACATTACATTCACTAGTAGGAGCGAGAAAAACATCACGGGGTGGTGCGCATTGTATGGGTGTGTGTTACATTGGATTTATTAGTAGGAGTGAGAAAAACATCACGGGGAGGTGCGCATTGTATGGGTGTGTGTTACATTGGATTCACTAGTAGGAGTGAGAAAAACATCACGGGGTGGTGCGCATTGTATGGGTGTGTGTTACATTGGATTCATTAGTAGGAGTGAGAAAAACATCACGGGGTGGTGAGCATTGTATGGGTGTGTGTTACATTACATTCACTAGTAGGAGTGAGAAAAACATCACGGGGTGGTGCGCATTGTATGGGTGTGTGTTACATTACATTCACTAGTAGGAGTGAGAAAAACATCACGGGGTGGTGCGCATTGTATGGGTGTGTGTTACATTACATTCACTAGTAGGAGTGAGAAAAACATCACGGGGTGGTGCGCATTGTATGGGTGTGTGTTACATTACATTCACTAGTAGGAGTGAGAAAAACATCACGGGGTGGTGCGCATTGTATGGGGGTGTGTTACATTACATTCACTAGTAGGAGTGAGAAAAACATCACGGGGTGGTGCGCATTGTATGGGTGTGTGTTACATTACATTCACTATTAGGAGTGAGAAAAACATCACGGGGTGGTGCGCATTGTATGGGTGTGTGTTACATTACATTCACTAGTAGGAGTGAAAAAAACATCACAGGGTGGTGAGCATTGTATGGGTGTGTGTTACATTACATTCACTAGTAGGAGTGAGAAAAACATCACGGGGTGGTGCGCACTGTATGGGTGTGTGTTACATTGGATTCAGTAGTAGGAGTGAGAAAAACATCACCCGGTGGTGCGCATTGTATGGGTGTGTGTTACATTACATTCACTAGTAGGAGTTAGAAAAACATCACGGGGTGGTGCGCATTGTATGGGTGTGTGTTACATTACATTCACTAGTAGGAGTGAGAAAAACATCACGGGGTGGTGCGCATTGTATGGGTGTGTGTTACATTACATTCACTAGTAGGAGTGAGAAAAACATCACGGGGTGGTGCGCATTGTATGGGTGTGTGTTACATTACATTCACTAGTAGGAGTGAGAAAAACATCACGGGGTGGTGCGCATTGTATGGGTGTGTGTTACATTACATTCACTAGTAGGAGTGAGAAAAACATCACGGGGTGGTGCGCATTGTATGGGTGTGTGTTACATTACATTCACTAGTAGCAGTGAGAAAAACATCACGGGTTGTTGCGCATTGTATGGGTGTGTGTTACATTACATTCACTAGTAGGAGTGAGAAAAACATCACGGGGTGGTGCGCATTGTATGGGTGTGTGTTACATTGGATTCACTAGTAGGAGTGAGAAAAACATCACCCGGTGGTGCGCATTGTATGGGTGTGTGTTACATTACATTCACTAGTAGGAGTTAGAAAATCATCATGGGGTGGTGCGCATTGTATGGGTGTGTGTTACATTACATTCACTAGTAGGAGTGAGAAAAACATCACGGGGTGGTGCGCATTGTATGGGTGTGTGTTACATTACATTCACTAGTAGGAGTGAAAAAAACATCACGGGGTGGTGAGCATTGTATGGGTGTGTGTTACATTACATTCACTAGTAGGAGTGAGAAAAACATCACGGGGTGGTGCGCATTGTATGGGTGTGTGTTACATTGGAATCACTAGTAGGAGTGAGAAAAACATCACCCGGTGGTGCGCATTGTATGGGTGTGTGTTACATTACATTCACTAGAAGGAGTGAGAAAATCATCACGGGGTGGTGCGCATTGTATGGGTGTGTGTTACATTGGATTCATTAGTAGGAGTGAGAAAAACATCACGGGGTGGTGAGCATTGTATGGGTGTGTGTTACATTACATTCACTAGTAGGAGTGAGAAAAACATCACGGGGTGGTGCGCATTGTATGGGTGTGTGTTACATTACATTCACTAGTAGGAGTGAGAAAAACATCACGGGGTGGTGCGCATTGTATGGGTGTGTGTTACATTACATTCACTAGTAGGAGTGAGAAAAACATCACGGGGTGGTGCGCATTGTATGGGTGTGTGTTACATTACATTCACTAGTAGGAGTGAGAAAAACATCACGGGGTGGTGCGCATTGTATGGGGGTGTGTTACATTACATTCACTAGTAGGAGTGAGAAAAACATCACGGGGTGGTGCGCATTGTATGGGTGTGTGTTACATTACATTCACTATTAGGAGTGAGAAAAACATCACGGGGTGGTGCGCATTGTATGGGTGTGTGTTACATTACATTCACTAGTAGGAGTGAAAAAAACATCACAGGGTGGTGAGCATTGTATGGGTGTGTGTTACATTACATTCACTAGTAGGAGTGAGAAAAACATCACGGGGTGGTGCGCACTGTATGGGTGTGTGTTACATTGGATTCAGTAGTAGGAGTGAGAAAAACATCACCCGGTGGTGCGCATTGTATGGGTGTGTGTTACATTACATTCACTAGTAGGAGTTAGAAAAACATCACGGGGTGGTGCGCATTGTATGGGTGTGTGTTACATTACATTCACTAGTAGGAGTGAGAAAAACATCACGGGGTGGTGCGCATTGTATGGGTGTGTGTTACATTACATTCACTAGTAGGAGTGAGAAAAACATCACGGGGTGGTGCGCATCGTATGGGTGTGTGTTACATTACATTCACTAGTAGGAGTGAGAAAAACATCACGGGGTGGTGCGCATTGTATGGGTGTGTGTTACATTACATTCACTAGTAGGAGTGAGAAAAACATCACGGGGTGGTGCGCATTGTATGGGTGTGTGTTACATTACATTCACTAGTAGCAGTGAGAAAAACATCACGGGTTGTTGCGCATTGTATGGGTGTGTGTTACATTACATTCACTAGTAGGAGTGAGAAAAACATCACGGGGTGGTGCGCATTGTATGGGTGTGTGTTACATTGGATTCACTAGTAGGAGTGAGAAAAACATCACCCGGTGGTGCGCATTGTATGGGTGTGTGTTACATTACATTCACTAGTAGGAGTTAGAAAATCATCATGGGGTGGTGCGCATTGTATGGGTGTGTGTTACATTACATTCACTAGTAGGAGTGAGAAAAACATCACGGGGTGGTGCGCATTGTATGGGTGTGTGTTACATTACATTCACTAGTAGGAGTGAAAAAAACATCACGGGGTGGTGAGCATTGTATGGGTGTGTGTTACATTACATTCACTAGTAGGAGTGAGAAAAACATCACGGGGTGGTGCGCATTGTATGGGTGTGTGTTACATTGGAATCACTAGTAGGAGTGAGAAAAACATCACCCGGTGGTGCGCATTGTATGGGTGTGTGTTACATTACATTCACTAGAAGGAGTGAGAAAATCATCACGGGGTGGTGCGCATTGTATGGGTGTGTGTTACATTACATTCACTAGTAGGAGTGAGAAAAACATCACGGGGTGGTGCGCATTGTATGGGTGTGTGTTACATTACATTCACTAGTAGGAGTGAGAAAAACATCACGGGTTGGGGCGCATTGTATGGGTGTGTGTTACATTACATTCACTAGTAGCAGTGAGAAAAACATCACGGGGTGGTGCGCATTGTATGGGTGTGTGTTACATTACATTCACTAGTAGCAGTGACAAAAACATCACGGGGTATTGCGCATTGTATGGGTGTGTGTTACATTACATTCACTAGTAGGAGTGAGAAAAACATCACGGGGTGGTGCGCATTGTATGGGTGTGTGTTACATTACATTCACTACTAAGAGTGAGAAAAACATCACGGGGTGGTGCGCATTGTATGGGTGTGTGTTACATTACATTCACTAGTAGGAGTGAGAAAAACATCACGGGGTGGTGCGCATTGTATGGGTGTGTGTTACATTACATTCACTACTAGGAGTGCGAAAAACATCACGGGGTGGTGAGCATTGTATGGGTGTGTGTTACATTACATTCACTAGTAGGAGTGAGAAAAACATCACGGGGTGGTGCGCATTGTATGGGTGTGTGTTACATTACATTCACTAGTAGGAGTGAGAAAAACATCACGGGGTGGTGCGCATTGTATGGGTGTGTGTTACATTACATTCACTACTAAGAGTGAGAAAAACATCACGGGGTGGGGCGCATTGTATGGGTGTGTGTTACATTACATTCACTAGTAGGAGTGAGAAAAACATCACGGGGTGGTGCGCATTGTATGGGTGTGTGTTACATTACATTCACTAGTAGCAGTGACAAAAACATCACGGGGTCTTGCGCATTGTATGGGTGTGTGTTACATTACATTCACTAGGAGGAGTGAGAAAAACATCACGGGGTGGTGCGCATTGTATGGGTGTGTGTTACATTACATTCACTAGTAGGAGTGAGAAAAACATCACGGGGTGGGGCGCATTGTATGGGTGTGTGTTACATTACATTCACTAGTAGGAGTGAGAAAAACATCACGGGGTGGTGCGCATTGTATGGGTGTGTGTTACATTACATTCACTAGTAGCAGTGACAAAAACATCACGGGGTGTTGCGCATTGTATGGGTGTGTGTTACATTACATTCACTAGTAGGAGTGAGAAAAACATCACGGGGTGGTGCGCATTGTATGGGTGTTTGTTACATTACATTCACTAGTAGCAGTGACAAAAACATCACGGGGTGGTGCGCATTGTATGGGTGTGTGTTACATTACATTCACTTCTAGGAGTGAGAAAAACATCAAAGGGTGGTGCGCATTGTATGGGTGTGTGTTACATTAGATTCACTAGTAGGAGTGAGAAAAACATCACGGGGTGGTGCGCATTGTATGGGTGTGTGTTACATTACATTCACTAGTAGGAGAGAGAAAAACATCACGGGGTGGTGCGCATTTTATGGGTGTGTGTTACATTACATTCACTAATAGGAGTGAGAAAAACATCACGAGGTGGTGCGCATTGCTTGGGTGTGTGTTACATTACATTCACTATTAGGAGTGAGAAAAACATCACGGGGTGGTGCGCATTGTATGGGTGTGTGTTACATTACATTCACTAGTAGGATTGAGAAAAACATCACGGGGTGTACGCATTGTATGGGTGTGTGTTACATTACATTCACTAGTAGCAGTGAGAAAAACATCACGGGGTGGTGCGCATTGTATGGGTGTGTGTTACATTACATTCACTAGTAGGAGTGAGAAAAACATCACGGGGTGGTGCGCATTGTATGGGTGTGTGTTACATTACATTCACTAGTAGCAGTGACAAAAACATCACGGGGTCTTGCGCATTGTATGGGTGTGTGTTACATTACATTCACTAGTAGCAGTGAGTAAACATCACGGGGTGGTGCGCATTGTATGGGTGTGTGTTACATTACATTCACTAGTAGGAGTGAGAAAAACATCACGGGGTGGTGCGCAATGTATGGGTGTGTGTCACATTACAGTCACTAGTAGGAGTGAGAAAAACATCACGGGGTGGTGCGCATTGTATGGGTGTGTGTTACATTACATTCACTAGTAGGAGTGAGAAAAACATCACGGGGTGGTGCGCATTGTATGGGTGTGTGTTACATTACATTCACTTCTAGGAGTGAGAAAAACATCACGGGGTGGGGCGCATTGTATGGGTGTGTGTTACATTAGATTCACTAGTAGGAGTGAGAAAAACATCACGGGGTGGTGCGCCTTGTATGGGTGTGTGTTACATTACATTCACTAGTAGGAGTGAGAAAAACATCACGGGGTGGTGCACATTGTATGGGTGTGTGTTACATTACATTCACTAATAGGAGTGAGAAAAACATCACGGGGTGGTGCGCATTGCTTGGGTGTGTGTTACATTACATTCACTAGTAGGAGTGAGAAAAACATCACGGGGTGGTGCGCATTGTATGGGTGTGTGTTACATTAGATTCACTAGTAGCAGTGAGAAAAACATCACGGGGTGGTGCGCATTGTATGGGTGTGTGTTACATTACATTCACTAGTAGCAGTGAGAAAAACATCACGGGGTGGTGCGCATTGTATGGGTGTGTGTTACATTACATTCACTAGTAGCAGTGAGAAAAACATCACGGGGTGGTGCGCATTGTATGGGTGTGTGTTACATTAGATTCACTAGTAGCAGTGAGAAAAACATCACGGGGTGGTGCGCATTGTTTGGGTGTGTGTTACATGAGATTCACTAGTAGCAGTGAGAAAAACATCACGGGGTGGTGCGCATTGTATGGGTGTGTGTTACATTAGGTTCACTAGTAGGAGTGAGAAAAACATCACGGGGTGGTGCGCATTGTATGTGTGTGTGTTACATTACATTCACTAGTAGGAGTGAGAAAAACATCACGGGGTGGTGCGCATTGTATGGGTGTGTGTTACATTACATTCACTAGTAGGAGTGAGAAAAACATCACGGGGTGGTGCGCATTGTATGGGTGTGTGTTACATTACATTCACTAGTAGGAGTGAGAAAAACATCACGGGGTGGTGCGCATTGTATGGGTGTGTGTTACATTACATTCACTAGTAGGAGTGAGAAAAACATCACGGGGTGGTGCGCATTGTATGGGTGTGTGTTACATTACATTCACTAGTAGGAGTGAGAAAAACATCACGGGGTGGTGCGCATTGTATGGGTGTGTGTTACATTACATTCACTAGTAGGAGTGAGAAAAACATCACGGGGTGGTGCGCATTGTATGGGTGTGTGTTACATTGGATTTATTAGTAGGAGTGAGAAAAACATCACGGGGTGGTGCGCCTTGTATGGGTGTGTGTTACATTACATTCACTAGTAGGAGTGAGAAAAACATCACGGGGTGGTGCACATTGTATGGGTGTGTGTTACATTACATTCACTAATAGGAGTGAGAAAAACATCACGGGGTGGTGCGCATTGCTTGGGTGTGTGTTACATTACATTCACTAGTAGGAGTGAGAAAAACATCACGGGGTGGTGCGCATTGTATGGGTGTGTGTTACATTAGATTCACTAGTAGCAGTGAGAAAAACATCACGGGGTGGTGCGCATTGTATGGGTGTGTGTTACATTACATTCACTAGTAGCAGTGAGAAAAACATCACGGGGTGGTGCGCATTGTATGGGTGTGTGTTACATTACATTCACTAGTAGCAGTGAGAAAAACATCACGGGGTGGTGCGCATTGTATGGGTGTGTGTTACATTAGATTCACTAGTAGCAGTGAGAAAAACATCACGGGGTGGTGCGCATTGTTTGGGTGTGTGTTACATGAGATTCACTAGTAGCAGTGAGAAAAACATCACGGGGTGGTGCGCATTGTATGGGTGTGTGTTACATTAGGTTCACTAGTAGGAGTGAGAAAAACATCACGGGGTGGTGCGCATTGTATGTGTGTGTGTTACATTACATTCATAGTAGGAGTGAGAAAAACATCACGGGGTGGTGCGCATTGTATGGGTGTGTGTTACATTACATTCACTAGTAGGAGTGAGAAAAACATCACGGGGTGGTGCGCATTGTATGGGTGTGTGTTACATTACATTCACTAGTAGGAGTGAGAAAAACATCACGGGGTGGTGCGCATTGTATGGGTGTGTGTTACATTACATTCACTAGTAGGAGTGAGAAAAACATCACGGGGTGGTGCGCATTGTATGGGTGTGTGTTACATTACATTCACTAGTAGGAGTGAGAAAAACATCACGGGGTGGTGCGCATTGTATGGGTGTGTGTTACATTACATTCACTAGTAGGAGTGAGAAAAACATCACGGGGTGGTGCGCATTGTATGGGTGTGTGTTACATTGGATTTATTAGTAGGAGTGAGAAAAACATCACGGGGAGGTGCGCATTGTATGGGTGTGTGTTACATTGGATTCACTAGTAGGAGTGAGAAAAACATCACGGGGTGGTGCGCATTGTATGGGTGTGTGTTACTTTGGATTCATTAGTAGGAGTGAGAAAAACATCACGGGGTGGTGAGCATTGTATGGGTGTGTGTTACATTACATTCACTAGTAGGAGTGAGAAAAACATCACGGGGTGGTGCGCATTGTATGGGTGTGTGTTACATTACATTCACTAGTAGGAGTGAGAAAAACATCACGGGGTGGTGCGCATTGTATGGGTGTGTGTTACATTACATTCACTAGTAGGAGTGAGAAAAACATCACGGGGTGGTGCGCATTGTATGGGTGTGTGTTACATTACATTCACTAGTAGGAGTGAGAAAAACATCACGGGGTGGTGCGCATTGTATGGGGGTGTGTTACATTACATTCACTAGTAGGAGTGAGAAAAACATCACGGGGTGGTGCGCATTGTATGGGTGTGTGTTACATTACATTCACTAGTAGGATTGAGAAAAACATCATGGGGTGGTGCGCATTGTATGGGTGTGTGTTACATTACATTCACTAGTAGGAGTGAAAAAAACATCACGGGGTGGTGAGCATTGTATGGGTGTGTGTTACATTACATTCACTAGTAGGAGTGAGAAAAACATCACGGGGTGGTGCGCACTGTATGGGTGTGTGTTACATTGGATTCAGTAGTAGGAGTGAGAAAAACATCACCCGGTGGTGCGCATTGTATGGGTGTGTGTTACATTACATTCACTAGTAGGAGTTAGAAAAACATCACGGGGTGGTGCGCATTGTATGGGTGTGTGTTACATTACATTCACTAGTAGGAGTGAGAAAAACATCACGGGGTGGTGCGCATTGTATGGGTGTGTGTTACATTACATTCACTAGTAGGAGTGAGAAAAACATCACGGGGTGGTGCGCATTGTATGGGTGTGTGTTACATTACATTCACTAGTAGGAGTGAGAAAAACATCACGGGGTGGTGCGCATTGTATGGATGTGTGTTACATTACATTCACTAGTAGGAGTGAGAAAAACATCACGGGGTGGTGCGCATTGTATGGGTGTGTGTTACATTACATTCACTAGTAGCAGTGAGAAAAACATCACGGGTTGTTGCGCATTGTATGGGTGTGTGTTACATTACATTCACTAGTAGGAGTGAGAAAAACATCACGGGGTGGTGCGCATTGTATGGGTGTGTGTTACATTACATTCACTACTAAGAGTGAGAAAAACATCACGGGGTGGTGCGCATTGTATGGGTGTGTGTTACATTACATTCACTAGTAGGAGTGAGAAAAACATCACGGGGTGGTGCGCATTGTATGGGTGTGTGTTACATTACATTCACTACTAGGAGTGCGAAAAACATCACGGGGTGGTGAGCATTGTATGGGTGTGTGTTACATTACATTCACTAGTAGGAGTGAGAAAAACATCACGGGGTGGTGCGCATTGTATGGGTGTGTGTTACATTACATTCACTAGTAGGAGTGAGAAAAACATCACGGGGTGGTGCGCATTTTATGGGTGTGTGTTACATTACATTCACTACTAAGAGTGAGAAAAACATCACGGGGTGGTGAGCATTGTATGGGTGTGTGTTACACTACATTCACTAGTAGGAGTGAGAAAAACATCACGGGGTGGTGCGCATTGTATGGGTGTGTGTTACATTACATTCACTACTAGGAGTGCGAAAAACATCACGGGGTGGTGAGCATTGTATGGGTGTGTGTTACATTACATTCACTAGTAGGAGTGAGAAAAACATCACGGGGTGGTGCGCATTGTATGGGTGTGTGTTACATTACATTCACTAGTAGGAGTGAGAAAAACATCACGGGGTGGTGCGCATTTTATGGGTGTGTGTTACATTACATTCACTACTAAGAGTGAGAAAAACATCACGGGGTGGTGCGCATTGTATGGGTGTGTGTTACATTAGATTCACTAGTAGCAGTGAGAAAAACATCACGGGGTGGTGCGCATTGTATGGGTGTGTGTTACATTACATTCACTAGTAGCAGTGAGAAAAACATCACGGGGTGGTGCGCATTGTATGGGTGTGTGTTACATTACATTCACTAGTAGGAGTGAGAAAAACATCACGGGGTGGTGCGCATTGTATGGGTGTGTGTTACATTACATTCACTAGTAGGAGTGAGAAAAACATCACGGGGTGGTGCGCATTGTATGTGTGTGTGTTACATTACATTCACTAGTAGGAGTGAGAAAAACATCACGGGGTGGTGCGCATTGTATGGGTGTGTGTTACATTACATTCACTACTAGGAGTGCGAAAAACATCACGGGGTGGTGAGCATTGTATGGGTGTGTGTTACATTACATTCACTAGTAGGAGTGAGAAAAACATCACGGGGTGGTGCGCATTGTATGGGTGTGTGTTACATTACATTCACTAGTAGGAGTGAGAAAAACATCACGGGGTGGTGCGCATTTTATGGGTGTGTGTTACATTACATTCACTACTAAGAGTGAGAAAAACATCACGGGGTGGTGCGCATTGTATGGGTGTGTGTTACATTAGATTCACTAGTAGCAGTGAGAAAAACATCACGGGGTGGTGCGCATTGTATGGGTGTGTGTTACATTACATTCACTAGTAGCAGTGAGAAAAACATCACGGGGTGGTGCGCATTGTATGGGTGTGTGTTACATTACATTCACTAGTAGCAGTGAGAAAAACATCACGGGGTGGTGCGCATTGTATGGGTGTGTGTTACATTAGATTCACTAGTAGCAGTGAGAAAAACATCACGGGGTGGTGCGCATTGTTTGGGTGTGTGTTACATGAGATTCACTAGTAGCAGTGAGAAAAACATCACGGGGTGGTGCGCATTGTATGGGTGTGTGTTACATTAGGTTCACTAGTAGGAGTGAGAAAAACATCACGGGGTGGTGCGCATTGTATGTGTGTGTGTTACATTACATTCACTAGTAGGAGTGAGAAAAACATCACGGGGTGGTGCGCATTGTATGGGTGTGTGTTACATTACATTCACTAGTAGGAGTGAGAAAAACATCACGGGGTGGTGCGCATTGTATGGGTGTGTGTTACATTACATTCACTAGTAGGAGTGAGAAAAACATCACGGGGTGGTGCGCATTGTATGGGTGTGTGTTACATTACATTCACTAGTAGGAGTGAGAAAAACATCACGGGGTGGTGCGCATTGTATGGGTGTGTGTTACATTACATTCACTAGTAGGAGTGAGAAAAACATCACGGGGTGGTGCGCATTGTATGGGTGTGTGTTACATTACATTCACTAGTAGGAGTGAGAAAAACATCACGGGGTGGTGCGCATTGTATGGGTGTGTGTTACATTGGATTTATTAGTAGGAGTGAGAAAAACATCACGGGGAGGTGCGCATTGTATGGGTGTGTGTTACATTGGATTCACTAGTAGGAGTGAGAAAAACATCACGGGGTGGTGCGCATTGTATGGGTGTGTGTTACTTTGGATTCATTAGTAGGAGTGAGAAAAACATCACGGGGTGGTGAGCATTGTATGGGTGTGTGTTACATTACATTCACTAGTAGGAGTGAGAAAAACATCACGGGGTGGTGCGCATTGTATGGGTGTGTGTTACATTACATTCACTAGTAGGAGTGAGAAAAACATCACGGGGTGGTGCGCATTGTATGGGTGTGTGTTACATTACATTCACTAGTAGGAGTGAGAAAAACATCACGGGGTGGTGCGCATTGTATGGGTGTGTGTTACATTACATTCACTAGTAGGAGTGAGAAAAACATCACGGGGTGGTGCGCATTGTATGGGGGTGTGTTACATTACATTCACTAGTAGGAGTGAGAAAAACATCACGGGGTGGTGCGCATTGTATGGGTGTGTGTTACATTACATTCACTAGTAGGATTGAGAAAAACATCATGGGGTGGTGCGCATTGTATGGGTGTGTGTTACATTACATTCAGTAGTAGGAGTGAAAAAAACATCACGGGGTGGTGAGCATTGTATGGGTGTGTGTTACATTACATTCACTAGTAGGAGTGAGAAAAACATCACGGGGTGGTGCGCACTGTATGGGTGTGTGTTACATTGGATTCAGTAGTAGGAGTGAGAAAAACATCACCCGGTGGTGCGCATTGTATGGGTGTGTGTTACATTACATTCACTAGTAGGAGTTAGAAAAACATCACGGGGTGGTGCGCATTGTATGGGTGTGTGTTACATTACATTCACTAGTAGGAGTGAGAAAAACATCACGGGGTGGTGCGCATTGTATGGGTGTGTGTTACATTACATTCACTAGTAGGAGTGAGAAAAACATCACGGGGTGGTGCGCATTGTATGGGTGTGTGTTACATTACATTCACTAGTAGGAGTGAGAAAAACATCACGGGGTGGTGCGCATTGTATGGATGTGTGTTACATTACATTCACTAGTAGGAGTGAGAAAAACATCACGGGGTGGTGCGCATTGTATGGGTGTGTGTTACATTACATTCACTAGTAGCAGTGAGAAAAACATCACGGGTTGTTGCGCATTGTATGGGTGTGTGTTACATTACATTCACTAGTAGGAGTGAGAAAAACATCACGGGGTGGTGCGCATTGTATGGGTGTGTGTTACATTACATTCACTACTAAGAGTGAGAAAAACATCACGGGGTGGTGCGCATTGTATGGGTGTGTGTTACATTACATTCACTAGTAGGAGTGAGAAAAACATCACGGGGTGGTGCGCATTGTATGGGTGTGTGTTACATTACATTCACTACTAGGAGTGCGAAAAACATCACGGGGTGGTGAGCATTGTATGGGTGTGTGTTACATTACATTCACTAGTAGGAGTGAGAAAAACATCACGGGGTGGTGCGCATTGTATGGGTGTGTGTTACATTACATTCACTAGTAGGAGTGAGAAAAACATCACGGGGTGGTGCGCATTGTATGGGTGTGTGTTACATTACATTCACTACTAAGAGTGAGAAAAACATCACGGGGTGGTGAGCATTGTATGGGTGTGTGTTACACTACATTCACTAGTAGGAGTGAGAAAAACATCACGGGGTGGTGCGCATTGTATGGGTGTGTGTTACACTACATTCACTAGTAGGAGTGAGAAAAACATCACGGGGTGGTGCGCATTGTATGGGTGTGTGTTACATTACATTCACTAGTAGGAGTGAGAAAAACATCACGGGGTGGTGCGCATTGTATGTGTGTGTGTTACATTACATTCACTACTAGGAGTGAGAAAAACATCACGGGGTGGTGAGCATTGTATGGGTGTGTGTTACACTACATTCACTAGTAGGAGTGAGAAAAACATCACGGGGTGGTGCGCATTGTATGGGTGTGTGTTACATTACATTCACTAGTAGGAGTGAGAAAAACATCACGGGGTGGTGCGCATTGTATGGGTGTGTGTTACATTACATTCAATAGTAGGAGTGAGAAAAACATCACGCGGTGGTGCGCATTGTATGGGTGTGTGTTACATTACATTCACTAGTAGGAGTGAGAAAAACATCACGGGGTGGTGCGCATTGTATGTGTGTGTGTTACATTACATTCACTACTAGGAGTGAGAAAAACATCACGGGGTGGTGAGCATTGTATGGGTGTGTGTTACACTACATTCACTAGTAGGAGTGAGAAAAACATCACGGGGTGGTGCGCATTGTATGGGTGTGTGTTACATTACATTCACTAGTAGGAGTGAGAAAAACATCACGGGGTGGTGCGCATTGTATTGGTTTGTGTTACATTACATTCAATAGTAGGAGTGAGAAAAACATCACGGGGTGGTGCGCATTGTATGGGTGTGTGTTACATTACATTCACTAGTAGGAGTGAGAAAAACATCACGGGGTGGTGCGCATTGTATGGGTGTGTGTTACATTACATTCACTATTAGGAGTGAGAAAAACATCACGGGGTGGTGCGCATTGTATGGGTGTGTGTTACATTACATTCACTAGTAGGATTGAGAAAAACATCACGGGGTGCTGCGCATTGTATGGGTTTGTGTAACATTACATTCACTATTAGGAGTGAGAAAAACATCACGGGGTGGTGCGCATTGTATGGGAGTGTGTTACATTACATTCACTAGTAGCAGTGAGAAAAACATCACGGGGTGGTGCGCATTGTATGGGTGTGTGTTACATTACATTCACTAGTAGGAGTGAGAAAAACATCACGGGGTGGTGCGCATTGTATGGGTGTGTGTTACATTACATTCACTAGTAGCAGTGACAAAAACATCACGGGGTGGTGCACATTGTATGGGTGTGTGTTACATTACATTCACTAGTAGGAGTGAGAAAAACATCACGGGGTGGTGCGCATTGTATGGGTGTGTGTTACATTACATTCACTTCTAGGAGTGAGAAAAACATCAAAGGGTGGTGCGCATTGTATGGGTGTGTGTTACATTAGATTCACTAGTAGGAGTGAGAAAAACATCACGGGGTGGTGCGCATTGTATGGGTGTGTGTTACATTACATTCACTAGTAGGAGAGAGAAAAACATCACGGGGTGGTGCGCATTTTATGGGAGTGTGTTACATTACATTCACTAATAGGAGTGAGAAAAACATCACGGGGTGGTGCGCATTGCTTGGGTGTGTGTTACATTACATTCACTATTAGGAGTGAGAAAAACATCACGGGGTGGTGCGCATTGTATGGGTGTGTGTTACATTACATTCACTAGTAGGAGTGAGAAAAACATCACGGGGTGGTGCGCATTGTATGGGTGTGTGTTACATTACATTCACTAGTAGCAGTGACAAAAACATCACGGGGTGGTGCGCATTGTATGGGTGTGTGTTACATTACATTCACTAGTAGGAGTGAGAGAAACATCACGGGGTGGTGCGCATTGTATGTGTGTGTGTTACATTACATTTACTAGTAGGAGTGAGAAAAACATCACGGGGTGGTGCGCATTGTATGGGTGTGTGTTACATTACATTCACTAGTAGCAGTTAGAAAAACATCATGCGGTTGTGCGCATTGTATGGGTGTGTGTTACATTACATTCACTAGTAGGAGTGAGAAAAACATCACGGGGTGGTGCGCATTGTATGGGTGTGTGTTACATTACATTCACTAGTAGCAGTGAGAAAAACATCACGGGGTGGTGCGCATTGTATGGGTGTGTGTTACATTACATTCACTAGTAGCAGTGAGAAAAACATCACGGGGTGGTGCGCATTGTATGGGTGTGTGTTACATTACATTCACTAGTAGCAGTGAGAAAAACATCACGGGGTGGTGCGCATTGTATGGGTGTGTGTTACATTACATTCACTAGTAGGAGTGAGAAAAACATCACGGGGTGGTGCGCATTGTATGGGTGTGTGTTACATTACATTCACTAGTAGGAGTGAGAAAAACATCACGGGGTGGTGCGCATTGTATGTGTGTGTGTTACATTACATTCACTAGTAGGAGTGAGAAAAACATCACGGGGTGGTGCGCATTGTATGGGTGTGTGTTACATTACATTCACTAGTAGGAGTGAGAAAAACATCACGGGGTGGTGCGCATTGTATGGGTGTGTGTTACATTAGATTCACTAGTAGGAGTGAGAAAAACATCACGGGGTGGTGCGCATTGTATGTGTGTGTGTTACATTACATTTACTAGTAGGAGTGAGAAAAACATCACGGGGTGGTGCGCATTGTATGGGTGTGTGTTACATTGGATTCACTAGTAGGAGTGAGAAAAACATCACGGGGTGGTGCGCATTGTATGGGTGTGTGTTACATTAGATTCACTCGTAGGAGTGAGTAAAACATCATGCGGTCGTGCGCATTGTATGGGTGTGTGTTACATTACATTCACTAGTAGGAGTGAGAAAAACATCACGGGGTGGTGCGCATTGTATGGGTGTGTGTTACATTACATTCACTAGTAGCAGTGAGAAAAACATCACGGGGTGGTGCGCATTGTATGGGTGTGTGTTACATTACATTCACTAGTAGCAGTGAGAAAAACATCAGGGGGTGGTGCGCATTGTATGGGTGTGTGTTACATTAGATTCACTAGTAGGAGTGAGAAAAACATCACGGGGTGGTGCGCATTGTATGGGTGTGTGTTACATTACATTCACTAGTAGGAGTGAGAAAAACATCACGGGGTGGTGCGCATTGTATGGGTATGTGTTACATTACATTCACTAGTAGCAGTGAGAAAAACATCACGCGGTGGTGCGCATTGTATGGGTGTGTGTTACATTACATTCACTACTAGGAGTGAGAAAATCATCACGGGGTGGTGCGCATTGTATGGGTGTGTGTTACATTAGATTCACTAGTAGGAGTGAGAAAAACATCACGGGGTGGTGCGCATTGTATGGGTGTGTGTTACATTAGATTCACTAGTAGGAGTGAGAAAAACATCACGGGGTGGTGCGCATTGTATGGGTGTGTGTTACATTAGATTCACTAGTAGGAGTGCGAAAAACATCACGGGGTGGTGCGCATTGTATGGGTGTGTGTTACATTACATTCACTAGTAGGAGTGAGAAAAACATCACGGGGTGGTGCGCATTGCTTGGGTGTGTGTTACATTACATTCACTAATAGGAGTGAGAAAAAAATCACGGGGTGGTGCGCATTGTATGGGTGTGTGTTACATTACATTCACTAGTAGCAGTGAGAAAAACATCACGGGGTGGTGCGCATTGTATGGGTGTGTGTTACATTACATTCACTAGTAGCAGTGAGAAAAACATCACGGGGTGGTGCGCCTTGTATGCGTGTGTGTTACATTACATTCACTAGTAGGAGTGAGAAAAACATCACGGGGTGGTGCGCATTGTATGGGTGTGCGTTACATTACATTCACTAGTAGCAGTGAGAAAAACATCACGGGGTGGTGCGCATTGTATGGGTGTGTGTTACATTATATTCACTACTAGGAGTGAGAAAAACATCACGGGGTGGTGCGCATTGTATGGGTGTGTGTTACATTAGATTCACTAGTAGGAGTGAGAAAAACATCACGGGGTGGTGCGCATTGTATGGGTGTGTGTTACATTACATTCACTAGTAGGAGTGAGAAAAACATCACGGGGTGGTGCGCATTGTATGGGTGTGTGTTACATTACATTCACTAGTAGGAGTGAGAAAAACATCACGGGGTGGTGCGCATTGTATGGGTGTGTGTTACATTACATTCACTCGTAGGAGTGAGAAAAACATCTCGGGGTGGTGTGCATTGTATGGGTGTGTGTTACATTATATTCACTCACAGTAGTGAGAAAAATATCACGGGGTGGTGCGCATTGTATGTGTGTGTGTTACATTACATTCACTAATAGGAGTGAGAAAAACATCACGATGTGGTGTGAATCGGAGTGTCTGAATTAGGAAAGGCAGTGAGTGGCAATGTAGGATGGAGAAAAGCCCTGCGGGGTGGTCAGCATGGGGAGGTCAGGGAACATGCAGTGGCAATGTAGGATAGGATTCTAAAAAACATCGCGGGGTGGTGCGCATTGTATGGGTGTGTGTTACATTACATTCACTTCTAGGAGTGAGAAAAACATCAAAGGGTGGTGCGCATTGTATGTGTGTGTGTTACATTACATTTACTAGTAGGAGTGAGAAAAACATCACGGGGTGGTGCGCATTGTATGGGTGTGTGTTACATTACATTCACTAGTAGCAGTTAGAAAAACATCATGCGGTTGTGCGCATTGTATGGGTGTGTGTTACATTACATTCACTAGTAGGAGTGAGAAAAACATCACGGGGTGGTGCGCATTGTATGGGTGTGTGTTACATTACATTCACTAGTAGCAGTGAGAAAAACATCACGGGGTGGTGCGCATTGTATGGGTGTGTGTTACATTACATTCACTAGTAGCAGTGAGAAAAACATCACGGGGTGGTGCGCATTGTATGGGTGTGTGTTACATTACATTCACTAGTAGCAGTGAGAAAAACATCACGGGGTGGTGCGCATTGTATGGGTGTGTGTTACATTACATTCACTAGTAGGAGTGAGAAAAACATCACGGGGTGGTGCGCATTGTATGGGTGTGTGTTACATTACATTCACTAGTAGGAGTGAGAAAAACATCACGGGGTGGTGCGCATTGTATGTGTGTGTGTTACATTACATTCACTAGTAGGAGTGAGAAAAACATCACGGGGTGGTGCGCATTGTATGGGTGTGTGTTACATTACATTCACTAGTAGGAGTGAGAAAAACATCACGGGGTGGTGCGCATTGTATGGGTGTGTGTTACATTAGATTCACTAGTAGGAGTGAGAAAAACATCACGGGGTGGTGCGCATTGTATGTGTGTGTGTTACATTACATTTACTAGTAGGAGTGAGAAAAACATCACGGGGTGGTGCGCATTGTATGGGTGTGTGTTACATTGGATTCACTAGTAGGAGTGAGAAAAACATCACGGGGTGGTGCGCATTGTATGGGTGTGTGTTACATTAGATTCACTCGTAGGAGTGAGTAAAACATCATGCGGTCGTGCGCATTGTATGGGTGTGTGTTACATTACATTCACTAGTAGGAGTGAGAAAAACATCACGGGGTGGTGCGCATTGTATGGGTGTGTGTTACATTACATTCACTAGTAGCAGTGAGAAAAACATCACGGGGTGGTGCGCATTGTATGGGTGTGTGTTACATTACATTCACTAGTAGCAGTGAGAAAAACATCAGGGGGTGGTGCGCATTGTATGGGTGTGTGTTACATTAGATTCACTAGTAGGAGTGAGAAAAACATCACGGGGTGGTGCGCATTGTATGGGTGTGTGTTACATTACATTCACTAGTAGGAGTGAGAAAAACATCACGGGGTGGTGCGCATTGTATGGGTATGTGTTACATTACATTCACTAGTAGCAGTGAGAAAAACATCACGCGGTGGTGCGCATTGTATGGGTGTGTGTTACATTACATTCACTACTAGGAGTGAGAAAATCATCACGGGGTGGTGCGCATTGTATGGGTGTGTGTTACATTAGATTCACTAGTAGGAGTGAGAAAAACATCACGGGGTGGTGCGCATTGTATGGGTGTGTGTTACATTAGATTCACTAGTAGGAGTGAGAAAAACATCACGGGGTGGTGCGCATTGTATGGGTGTGTGTTACATTAGATTCACTAGTAGGAGTGCGAAAAACATCACGGGGTGGTGCGCATTGTATGGGTGTGTGTTACATTACATTCACTAGTAGGAGTGAGAAAAACATCACGGGGTGGTGCGCATTGCTTGGGTGTGTGTTACATTACATTCACTAATAGGAGTGAGAAAAAAATCACGGGGTGGTGCGCATTGTATGGGTGTGTGTTACATTACATTCACTAGTAGCAGTGAGAAAAACATCACGGGGTGGTGCGCATTGTATGGGTGTGTGTTACATTACATTCACTAGTAGCAGTGAGAAAAACATCACGGGGTGGTGCGCCTTGTATGCGTGTGTGTTACATTACATTCACTAGTAGGAGTGAGAAAAACATCACGGGGTGGTGCGCATTGTATGGGTGTGCGTTACATTACATTCACTAGTAGCAGTGAGAAAAACATCACGGGGTGGTGCGCATTGTATGGGTGTGTGTTACATTATATTCACTACTAGGAGTGAGAAAAACATCACGGGGTGGTGCGCATTGTATGGGTGTGTGTTACATTAGATTCACTAGTAGGAGTGAGAAAAACATCACGGGGTGGTGCGCATTGTATGGGTGTGTGTTACATTACATTCACTAGTAGGAGTGAGAAAAACATCACGGGGTGGTGCGCATTGTATGGGTGTGTGTTACATTACATTCACTAGTAGGAGTGAGAAAAACATCACGGGGTGGTGCGCATTGTATGGGTGTGTGTTACATTACATTCACTCGTAGGAGTGAGAAAAACATCTCGGGGTGGTGTGCATTGTATGGGTGTGTGTTACATTATATTCACTCACAGTAGTGAGAAAAATATCACGGGGTGGTGCGCATTGTATGTGTGTGTGTTACATTACATTCACTAATAGGAGTGAGAAAAACATCACGATGTGGTGTGAATCGGAGTGTCTGAATTAGGAAAGGCAGTGAGTGGCAATGTAGGATGGAGAAAAGCCCTGCGGGGTGGTCAGCATGGGGAGGTCAGGGAACATGCAGTGGCAATGTAGGATAGGATTCTAAAAAACATCGCGGGGTGGTGCGCATTGTATGGGTGTGTGTTACATTACATTCACTTCTAGGAGTGAGAAAAACATCAAAGGGTGGTGCGCATTGTATGGGTGTGTGTTACATTAGATTCACTAGTAGGAGTGAGAAAAACATCACGGGGTGGTGCGCATTGTATGGGTGTGTGTTACATTACATTCAGTAGTAGGAATGAGAAAAACATCACGGGGTGGTGCGCATTTTATGGGTGTGTGTTACATTACATTCACTAATAGGAGTGAGAAAAACATCACGGGGTGGTGCGCATTGCTTGGGTGTGTGTTACATTACATTCACTATTAGGAGTGAGAAAAACATCACGGGGTGGTGCGCATTGTATGGGTGTGTGTTACATTACATTCACTAGTAGGATTGAGAAAAACATCACGGGGTCGTGCGCATTGTATGGGTGGGTGTTACATTACATTCACTAGTAGCAGTGAGAAAAACATCACGGGGTGGTGCGCATTGTATGGGTGTGTGTTACATTACATTCACTAGTAGGAGTGAGAAAAACATCACGGGGTGGTGCGCATTGTATGGGTGTGTGTTACATTACATTCACTAGTAGCAGTGACAAAAACATCACGGGGTGGTGCGCATTGTATGGGTGTGTGTTACATTACATTCACTAGTAGGAGTGAGAGAAACATCACGGGGTGGTGCGCATTGTATGTGTGTGTGTTACATTACATTTACTAGTAGGAGTGAGAAAAACATCACGGGGTGGTGCGCATTGTATGGGTGTGTGTTACATTACATTCACTAGTAGCAGTGAGAAAAACATCATGCGGTGGTGCGCATTGTATGGGTGTGTGTTACATTACATTCACTAGTAGGAGTGAGAAAAACATCACGGGGTGGTGCGCATTGTATGGGTGTGTGTTACATTACATTCACTAGTAGTAGTGAGAAAAACATCACGGGGTGGTGCGCATTGTATGGGTGTGTGTTACATTACATTCACTAGTAGCAGTGAGAAAAACATCACGGGGTGGTGCGCATTGTATGGGTGTGTGTTACATTACATTCACTAGTAGCAGTGAGAAAAACATCACGGGGTGGTGCGCATTGTATGGGTGTGTGTTACATTACATTCACTAGTAGGAGTGAGAAAAACATCACGGGGTGGTGCGCATTGTATGGGTGTGTGTTACATTACATTCACTAGTAGGAGTGAGAAAAACATCACGGGGTGGTGCGCATTGTATGTGTGTGTGTTACATTACATTCACTAGTAGGAGTGAGAAAAACATCACGGGGTGGTGCGCATTGTATGGGTGTGTGTTACATTACATTCACTAGTAGGAGTGAGAAAAACATCACGGGGCGGTGCGCATTGTATGGGTGTGTGTTACATTACATTCACTCGTAGGAGTGAGAAAAACATCACGGGGTGGTGTGCATTGTATGGGTGTGTGTTACATTACATTCACTAGTAGGAGTGAGAAAATCATCACGGGGTGGTGCGCATTGTATGGGTGTGTGTTACATTACATTCACTCGTAGGAGTGAGAAAAACATCACGGGGTGGTGTGCATTGTATGGATGTGTGTTACATTATATTCACTCGTAGGAGTGAGAAAAACATCACGGGGTGGTGCGCATTGTATGGGTGTGTGTTACATTACATTCACTAGTAGGAGTGAGAAAAACATCACGGGGTGGTGCGCATTGTATGGGTGTGTGTTACATTAGATTCACTAGTAGGAGTGAGAAAAACATCACGGGGTGGTGCGCATTGTATGGGTGTGTGTTACATTACATTCACTAGTAGGAGTGAGAAAAACATCACGGGGTGGTGCGCATTGTATGGGTGTGTGTTACATTAGATTCACTAGTAGGAGTGAGAAAAACATCACGGGGTGGTGCGCATTGTATGGGTGTGTGTTACATTACATTCACTAGTAGGAGTGAGAAAAACATCACGGGGTGGTACGCATTGTATGGGTGTGTGTTACATTACATTCACTAATAGGAGTGAGAAAAACATCACGGGGTGGTGCGCATTGCTTGGGTGTGTGTTACATTACATTCACTAATAGGAGTGAGAAAAACATCACGGGGTGGTGCGCATTGTATGGGTGTGTGTTACATTACATTCACTAGTAGCAGTGAGAAAAACTTCACGGGGTGGTGCGCATTGTATGGGTGTGTGTTACATTACATTATCTAGTAGGAGTGAGAAAAACATCACGGGGTGGTGCGCATTGTATGTGTGTGTGTTACATTACATTCACTACTAGGAGTGAGAAAAACATCACGGGGTGGTGAGCATTGTATGGGTGTGTGTTACATTACATTCACTAGTAGGAGTGAGAAAAACATCACGGGGTGGTGCGCATTGTATGGGTGTGTGTTACATTAGATTCACTAGTAGGAGTGAGAAAAACATCACGGGGTGGTGCACATTGTATGTGTGTGTGTTACATTACATTTACTAGTAGGAGTGAGAAAAACATCACGGGGTGGTGCGCATTGTATGGGTGTGTGTTACATTACATTCACTAGTAGCAGTGAGAAAAACATCACGGGGTGGTGCGCATTGTATGCGTGTGTGTTATATTAGATTCACTCGTAGGAGTGAGAAAAACATCATGCGGTGGTGCGCATTGTATGGGTGTGTGTTACATTACATTCACTAGTAGGAGTGAGAAAAACATCACGGGGTGGTGCGCATTGTATGGGTGTGTGTTACATTACATTCACTAGTAGCAGTGAGAAAAACATCACGGGGTGGTGCGCATTGTATGGGTGTGTGTTACATTACATTCACTAGTAGCAGTGAGAAAAACATCACGGGGTGGTGCGCATTGTATGGGTGTGTGTTACATTACATTCACTAGTAGCAGTGAGAAAAACATCACGGGGTGGTGCGCATTGTATGGGTGTGTGTTACATTACATTCACTAGTAGGAGTGAGAAAAACATCAAGGGGTGGTGCGCATTGTATGGGTGTGTGTTACATTACATTCACTAGTAGGAGTGAGAAAAACATCACGGGGTGGTGCGCATTGTATGTGTGTGTGTTACATTACATTCACTAGTAGGAGTGAGAAAAACATCACGGGGTGGTGCGCATTGTATGGGTGTGTGTTACATTACATTCACTAGTAGGAGTGAGAAAAACATCACGGGGTGGTGCGCATTGTATGGGTGTGTGTTACATTACATTCACTAGTAGGAGTGAGAAAAACATCACGGGGTGGTGCGCATTGTATAGGTGTGTGTTACATTACATTCAATAGTAGGAGTGAGAAAAACATCACGGGGTGGTGCGCATTGTATGGGTGTGTGTTACATTACATTCACTAGTAGGAGTGAGAAAAACATCACGGGGTGGTGCGCATTGTATGGGGGTGTGTTACATTACATTCACTTGTAGGAGTGAGTAAAACATCATGCGGTCGTGCGCATTGTATGGGTGTGTATTACATTACATTCACTAGTATGAGTGAGAAAAACATCACGGGGTGGTGCGCATTGTATGGGTGTGTGTTACATTACATTCACTAGTAGCAGTGACAAAAACATCACGGGGTGGTGCGCATTGTATGGGTGTGTGTTACATTACATTCACTAGTAGCAGTGAGAAAAACATCACGGGGTGGTGCGCATTGTATGGGTGTGTGTTACATTAGATTCACTAGTAGGAGTGAGAAAAACATCACGGGGTGGTGCGCATTGTATGGGTGTGTGTTACATTACATTCACTAGTAGGAGTGAGAAAAACATCACGGGGTGGTGCGCATTGTATGGGTGTGTGTTACATTACATTCACTAGTAGCAGTGAGAAAAACATCACGCGGTGGTGCGCATTGTATGGGTGTGTGTTACATTACATTCACTACTAGGAGTGAGAAAATCATCACGGGGTGGTGCGCATTGTATGGGTGTGTGTTACATTAGATTCACTAGTAGGAGTGAGAAAAACATCACGGGGTGGTGCGCATTGTATGGGTGTGTGTTACATTAGATTCACTAGTAGGAGTGAGAAAAACATCACGGGGTGGTGCGCATTGTATGGGTGTGTGTTACATTACATTCACTAGTAGGAGTGAGAAAAACATCACGGGGTGGTACGCATTGTATGGGTGTGTGTTACATTACATTCACTAATAGGAGTGAGAAAAACATCACGGGGTGGTGCGCATTGCTTGGGTGTGTGTTACATTACATTAACTAATAGGAGTGAGAAAAACATCACGGGGTGGTGCGCATTGTATGGGTGTGTGTTAGATTACATTCACTACTAGGAGTGAGAAAAACATCACGGGGTGGTGCGCATTGTATGGGTGTGTGTTACATTACATTCACTAGTAGGACTGAGAAAAACATCACGGGGTGGTGCTCATTGTATGTGTGTGTGTTACATTACATTCACTAATAGGAGTGAGAAAAACATCACGGGGTGGTGAGCACTGTATGGGTGTGTGTTACATTACATTCACTAGTAGGAGTGAGAAAAACATCACGGGGTGGTGCGCATTGTATGGGTGTGTGTTACATTACATTCACTAGTAGCAGTGACAAAAACATCACGGGGTGGTGCGTATTGTATGGGTGTGTGTTACATTACATTCACTAGTAGGAGTGAGAAAATCATCACGGGGTGGTGCGCATTGTATGGGTGTGTGTTACATTACATTCACTCGTAGGAGTGAGAAAAACATCATGGGGTGGTGCGCATTGTATGGGTGTGTGTTACATTATATTCACTCGTAGGAGTGAGAAAAACATCACGGGGTGGTGCGCATTGTATGGGTGTGTGTTACATTAGATTCACTAGTAGCAGTGAGAAAAACATCACGGGGTGGTGCGCATTGTATGGGTGTGTGTTACATTACATTCACTAGTAGCAGTGAGAAAAACATCACGGGGTGGTGCGCATTGTATGGGTGTGTGTTACATTAGATTCACTAGTAGCAGTGAGAAAAACATCACGGGGTGGTGCGCATTGTATGGGTGTGTGTTACATTACATTCACTTCTAGGAGTGAGAAAAACATCACGGGGTGGTGCGCATTGTATGGGTGTGTGTTACATTACATTCACTAGTAGCAGTGAGAAAAACATCACGCGGTGGTGCGCATTGTATGGGTGTGTGTTACATTACATTCACTACTAGGAGTGAGAAAATCATCACGGGGTGGTGCGCATTGTATGGGTGTGTGTTACATTAGATTCACTAGTAGGAGTGAGAAAAACATCACGGGGTGGTGCGCATTGTATGGGTGTGTGTTACATTAGATTCACTAGTAGGAGTGAGAAAAACATCACGGGGTGGTGCGCATTGTATGGGTGTGTGTTACATTACATTCACTAGTAGGAGTGAGAAAAACATCACGGGGTGGTGCGCATTGTATGGGTGTGTGTTACATTACATTCACTAGTAGGAGTGAGAAAAACATCACGGGGTGGTGCGCATTGTATGGGTGAGTGTTACATTAGATTCACTAGTAGGAGTGAGAAAAACATCACGGGGTGGTGCGCATTGTATGGGTGTGTGTTACATTACATTCACTAGTAGGAGTGAGAAAAACATCACGGGGTGGTGCGCATTGTATGGGTGTGTGTTACATTACATTCACTAATAGGACTGAGAAAAACATCACGGGGTGGTGCGCATTGCTTGGGTGTGTGTTACATTACATTCACTAATAGGAGTGAGAAAAACATCACGGGGTGGTGCGCATTGTATGGGTGTGTGTTACATTACATTCACTAGTAGCAGTGAGAAAAACATCACGGGGTGGTGCGCATTGTATGGGTGTGTGTTACATTACATTCACTAGTAGGAGTGAGAAAAACATCACGGGGTGGTGCGCATTGTATGTGTGTGTGTTACATTACATTCACTACTAGGAGTGAGAAAAACATCACGGGGTGGTGAGCATTGTATGGGTGTGTGTTACATTACAGTCACTAGTAGGAGTGAGAAAAACATCACGGGGTGGTGCGCATTGTATGGGTGTGTGTTACATTACATTCACTAGTAGGAGTGAGAAAAACATCACGGGGTGGTGCGCATTGTATGTGTGTGTGTTACATTACATTAACTAGTAGGAGTGAGAAAAACATCACGGGGTGGTGCGCATTGTATGGGTGTGTGTTACATTACATTCACTAGTAGGAGTGAGAAAAACATCACGGGGTGGTGCGCATTGTATGCGTGTGTGTTATATTAGATTCACTCGCAGGAGTGAGAAAAACATCATGCGGTGGTGCGGATTGTATGGGTGTGTGTTACATTACATTCACTAGTAGGAGTGAGAAAAGCATCACGGGGTGGTGCGCATTGTATGGGTGTGTGTTACATTACATTCACTAGTAGCAGTGAGAAAAACATCACGGGGTGGTGCGCATTGTATGGGTGTGTGTTACATTACATTCACTAGTAGCAGTGAGAAAAACATCACGGGGTGGTGCGCATTGTATGGGTGTGTGTTACATTACATTCACTAGTAGGAGTGAGAAAAACATCACGGGGTGGTGCGCATTGTATGTGTGTGTGTTACATTACATTCACTACTAGGAGTGAGAAAAACATCACGGGGTGGTGAGCATTGTATGGGTGTGTGTTACATTACATTCACTAGTAGGAGTGAGAAAAACATCACGGGGTGGTGCGCATTGTATGGGTGTGTGTTACATTAGATTCACTAGTAGGAGTGAGAAAAACATCACGGGGTGGTGCGCATTGTATGTGTGTGTGTTACATTACATTTACTAGTAGGAGTGAGAAAAACATCACGGGGTGGTGCGCATTGTATGGGTGTGTGTTACATTACATTCACTAGTAGGAGTGAGAAAAACATCACGGGGTGGTGCGCATTGTATGCGTGTGTGTTATACTAGATTCACTCGTAGGAGTGAGAAAAACATCATGCGGTCGTGCGCATTGTATGGGTGTGTGTTACATTACATTCACTAGTAGGAGTGAGAAAAACATCACGGGGTGGTGCGCATTGTATGGGTGTGTGTTACATTACATTCACTAGTAGCAGTGAGAAAAACATCACGGGGTGGTGCGCATTGTATGGGTGTGTGTTACATTACATTCACTAGTAGCAGTGAGAAAAACATCACGGGGTGGTGCGCATTGTATGGGTGTGTGTTACATTACATTCACTAGTAGCAGTGAGAAAAACATCACGGGGTGGTGCGCATTGTATGGGTGTGTGTTACATTACATTCACTAGTAGGAGTGAGAAAAACATCACGGGGTGGTGCGCATTGTATGGGTGTGTGTTACATTACATTCACTAGTAGCAGTGAGAAAAACATCACGGGGTGGTGCGCATTGTATGGGTGTGTGTTACATTACATTCACTACTAGGAGTGAGAAAATCATCACGGGGTGGTGCGCATTGTATGGGTGTGTGTTACATTAGATTCACTATTAGGAGTGAGAAAAACATCACGGGGTGGTGCGCATTGTATGGGTGTGTGTTACATTAGATTCACTAGTAGGAGTGAGAAAAACATCACGGGGTGGTGCGCATTGTATGGGTGTGTGTTACATTACATTCACTAGTAGGAGTGAGAAAAACATCAAGGGGTGGTGCGCATTGTATGGGTGTGTGTTACATTACATTCACTAGTAGGAGTGAGAAAAACATCACGGGGTGGTGCGCATTGTATGTGTGTGTGTTACATTACATTCACTAGTAGGAGTGAGAAAAACATCACGGGGTGGTGCGCATTGTATGGGTGTGTGTTACATTACATTCACTAGTAGGAGTGAGAAAAACATCACGGGGTGGTGCGCATTGTATGGGTGTGTGTTACATTACATTCACTAGTAGGAGTGAGAAAAACATCACGGGGTGGTGCGCATTGTATAGGTGTGTGTTACATTACATTCAATAGTAGGAGTGAGAAAAACATCACGGGGTGGTGCGCATTGTATGGGTGTGTGTTACATTACATTCACTAGTAGGAGTGAGAAAAACATCACGGGGTGGTGCGCATTGTATGGGGGTGTGTTACATTACATTCACTTGTAGGAGTGAGTAAAACATCATGCGGTCGTGCGCATTGTATGGGTGTGTATTACATTACATTCACTAGTATGAGTGAGAAAAACATCACGGGGTGGTGCGCATTGTATGGGTGTGTGTTACATTACATTCACTAGTAGCAGTGACAAAAACATCACGGGGTGGTGCGCATTGTATGGGTGTGTGTTACATTACATTCACTAGTAGCAGTGAGAAAAACATCACGGGGTGGTGCGCATTGTATGGGTGTGTGTTACATTAGATTCACTAGTAGGAGTGAGAAAAACATCACGGGGTGGTGCGCATTGTATGGGTGTGTGTTACATTACATTCACTAGTAGGAGTGAGAAAAACATCACGGGGTGGTGCGCATTGTATGGGTGTGTGTTACATTACATTCACTAGTAGCAGTGAGAAAAACATCACGCGGTGGTGCGCATTGTATGGGTGTGTGTTACATTACATTCACTACTAGGAGTGAGAAAATCATCACGGGGTGGTGCGCATTGTATGGGTGTGTGTTACATTAGATTCACTAGTAGGAGTGAGAAAAACATCACGGGGTGGTGCGCATTGTATGGGTGTGTGTTACATTAGATTCACTAGTAGGAGTGAGAAAAACATCACGGGGTGGTGCGCATTGTATGGGTGTGTGTTACATTACATTCACTAGTAGGAGTGAGAAAAACATCACGGGGTGGTACGCATTGTATGGGTGTGTGTTACATTACATTCACTAATAGGAGTGAGAAAAACATCACGGGGTGGTGCGCATTGCTTGGGTGTGTGTTACATTACATTAACTAATAGGAGTGAGAAAAACATCACGGGGTGGTGCGCATTGTATGGGTGTGTGTTAGATTACATTCACTACTAGGAGTGAGAAAAACATCACGGGGTGGTGCGCATTGTATGGGTGTGTGTTACATTACATTCACTAGTAGGACTGAGAAAAACATCACGGGGTGGTGCTCATTGTATGTGTGTGTGTTACATTACATTCACTAATAGGAGTGAGAAAAACATCACGGGGTGGTGAGCACTGTATGGGTGTGTGTTACATTACATTCACTAGTAGGAGTGAGAAAAACATCACGGGGTGGTGCGCATTGTATGGGTGTGTGTTACATTACATTCACTAGTAGCAGTGACAAAAACATCACGGGGTGGTGCGTATTGTATGGGTGTGTGTTACATTACATTCACTAGTAGGAGTGAGAAAATCATCACGGGGTGGTGCGCATTGTATGGGTGTGTGTTACATTACATTCACTCGTAGGAGTGAGAAAAACATCATGGGGTGGTGCGCATTGTATGGGTGTGTGTTACATTATATTCACTCGTAGGAGTGAGAAAAACATCACGGGGTGGTGCGCATTGTATGGGTGTGTGTTACATTAGATTCACTAGTAGCAGTGAGAAAAACATCACGGGGTGGTGCGCATTGTATGGGTGTGTGTTACATTACATTCACTAGTAGCAGTGAGAAAAACATCACGGGGTGGTGCGCATTGTATGGGTGTGTGTTACATTAGATTCACTAGTAGCAGTGAGAAAAACATCACGGGGTGGTGCGCATTGTATGGGTGTGTGTTACATTACATTCACTTCTAGGAGTGAGAAAAACATCACGGGGTGGTGCGCATTGTATGGGTGTGTGTTACATTACATTCACTAGTAGCAGTGAGAAAAACATCACGCGGTGGTGCGCATTGTATGGGTGTGTGTTACATTACATTCACTACTAGGAGTGAGAAAATCATCACGGGGTGGTGCGCATTGTATGGGTGTGTGTTACATTAGATTCACTAGTAGGAGTGAGAAAAACATCACGGGGTGGTGCGCATTGTATGGGTGTGTGTTACATTAGATTCACTAGTAGGAGTGAGAAAAACATCACGGGGTGGTGCGCATTGTATGGGTGTGTGTTACATTACATTCACTAGTAGGAGTGAGAAAAACATCACGGGGTGGTGCGCATTGTATGGGTGTGTGTTACATTACATTCACTAGTAGGAGTGAGAAAAACATCACGGGGTGGTGCGCATTGTATGGGTGAGTGTTACATTAGATTCACTAGTAGGAGTGAGAAAAACATCACGGGGTGGTGCGCATTGTATGGGTGTGTGTTACATTACATTCACTAGTAGGAGTGAGAAAAACATCACGGGGTGGTGCGCATTGTATGGGTGTGTGTTACATTACATTCACTAATAGGACTGAGAAAAACATCACGGGGTGGTGCGCATTGCTTGGGTGTGTGTTACATTACATTCACTAATAGGAGTGAGAAAAACATCACGGGGTGGTGCGCATTGTATGGGTGTGTGTTACATTACATTCACTAGTAGCAGTGAGAAAAACATCACGGGGTGGTGCGCATTGTATGGGTGTGTGTTACATTACATTCACTAGTAGGAGTGAGAAAAACATCACGGGGTGGTGCGCATTGTATGTGTGTGTGTTACATTACATTCACTACTAGGAGTGAGAAAAACATCACGGGGTGGTGAGCATTGTATGGGTGTGTGTTACATTACAGTCACTAGTAGGAGTGAGAAAAACATCACGGGGTGGTGCGCATTGTATGGGTGTGTGTTACATTACATTCACTAGTAGGAGTGAGAAAAATATCACGGGGTGGTGCGCATTGTATGTGTGTGTGTTACATTACATTAACTAGTAGGAGTGAGAAAAACATCACGGGGTGGTGCGCATTGTATGGGTGTGTGTTACATTACATTCACTAGTAGGAGTGAGAAAAACATCACGGGGTGGTGCGCATTGTATGCGTGTGTGTTATATTAGATTCACTCGCAGGAGTGAGAAAAACATCATGCGGTGGTGCGGATTGTATGGGTGTGTGTTACATTACATTCACTAGTAGGAGTGAGAAAAGCATCACGGGGTGGTGCGCATTGTATGGGTGTGTGTTACATTACATTCACTAGTAGCAGTGAGAAAAACATCACGGGGTGGTGCGCATTGTATGGGTGTGTGTTACATTACATTCACTAGTAGCAGTGAGAAAAACATCACGGGGTGGTGCGCATTGTATGGGTGTGTGTTACATTACATTCACTAGTAGGAGTGAGAAAAACATCACGGGGTGGTGCGCATTGTATGTGTGTGTGTTACATTACATTCACTACTAGGAGTGAGAAAAACATCACGGGGTGGTGAGCATTGTATGGGTGTGTGTTACATTACATTCACTAGTAGGAGTGAGAAAAACATCACGGGGTGGTGCGCATTGTATGGGTGTGTGTTACATTAGATTCACTAGTAGGAGTGAGAAAAACATCACGGGGTGGTGCGCATTGTATGTGTGTGTGTTACATTACATTTACTAGTAGGAGTGAGAAAAACATCACGGGGTGGTGCGCATTGTATGGGTGTGTGTTACATTACATTCACTAGTAGGAGTGAGAAAAACATCACGGGGTGGTGCGCATTGTATGCGTGTGTGTTATACTAGATTCACTCGTAGGAGTGAGAAAAACATCATGCGGTCGTGCGCATTGTATGGGTGTGTGTTACATTACATTCACTAGTAGGAGTGAGAAAAACATCACGGGGTGGTGCGCATTGTATGGGTGTGTGTTACATTACATTCACTAGTAGCAGTGAGAAAAACATCACGGGGTGGTGCGCATTGTATGGGTGTGTGTTACATTACATTCACTAGTAGCAGTGAGAAAAACATCACGGGGTGGTGCGCATTGTATGGGTGTGTGTTACATTACATTCACTAGTAGCAGTGAGAAAAACATCACGGGGTGGTGCGCATTGTATGGGTGTGTGTTACATTACATTCACTAGTAGGAGTGAGAAAAACATCACGGGGTGGTGCGCATTGTATGGGTGTGTGTTACATTACATTCACTAGTAGCAGTGAGAAAAACATCACGGGGTGGTGCGCATTGTATGGGTGTGTGTTACATTACATTCACTACTAGGAGTGAGAAAATCATCACGGGGTGGTGCGCATTGTATGGGTGTGTGTTACATTAGATTCACTATTAGGAGTGAGAAAAACATCACGGGGTGGTGCGCATTGTATGGGTGTGTGTTACATTAGATTCACTAGTAGGAGTGAGAAAAACATCACGGGGTGGTGCGCATTGTATGGGTGTGTGTTACATTACATTCACTAGTAGGAGTGAGAAAAACATCACGGGGTGGTACGCATTGTATGGGTGTGTGTTACATTACATTCACTAATAGGAGTGAGAAAAACATCACGGGGTGGTGCGCATTGCTTGGGTGTGTGTTACATTACATTCACTAATAGGAGTGAGAAAAACATCACGGGGTGGTGCGCATTGTATGGGTGTGTGTTACATTACATTCACTACTAGGAGTGAGAAAAACATCACGGGGTGGTGCGCATTGTATGGGTGTGTGTTACATTACATTCACTAGTAGGAGTGAGAAAAACATCACGGGGTGGTGCGCATTGTATGTGTGTGTGTTACATTAGATTCACTAGTAGGAGTGAGAAAAACATCACGGGGTGGTGCGCATTGTATGGGTGTGTGTTACATTACATTCACTAGTAGCAGTGACAAAAACATCACGGGGTGGTGCGCATTGTATGGGTGTGTGTTACATTACATTCACTAGTAGGAGTGAGAAAAACATCACGGGGTGGTGCGCATTGTATGGGTGTGTGTTACATTTCATTCACTAGTAGCAGTGAGAAAAACATCACGGGGTGGTGCGCATTGTATGGGTGTGTGTTACATTACATTCACTAGTAGCAATGAGATAAACATCACGGGGTGGAGCGCATTGTATGGGTGTGTGTTACATTACATTCACTAGTAGCAGTGAGAAAAACATCACGGGGTGGTGCGCATTGTATGGGTGTGTGTTACATTACATTCACTACTAGGAGTGAGAAAATCATCACGGGGTGGTGCGCATTGTATGGGTGTGTGTTACATTAGATTCACTAGTAGGAGTGAGAAAAACATCACGGGGTGGTGCGCATTGTATGGGTGTGTGTTACATTAGATTCACTAGTAGGAGTGAGAAAAACATCACGGGGTGGTGCGCATTGTATGGGTGTGTGTTACATTACATTCACTAGTAGGAGTGAGAAAAACATCACGGGGTGGTGCGCATTGTATGGGTGTGTGTTACATTACATTCACTAGTAGGAGTTAGAAAAACATCACGGGGTGGTGCGCATTGTATGGGTGTGTGTTACATTACATTCACTAATAGGAGTGAGAAAAACATCACGGGGTGGTGCGCATTGTATGGGTGTGTGTTACATTACATTCACTACTAGGAGTGAGAAAAACATCACGGGGTGGTGCGCATTGTATGGGTGTGTGTTACATTACATTCACTAGTAGGAGTGAGAAAAACATCACGGGGTGGTGCGCATTGTATGTGTGTGTGTTACATTACATTCACTACTAGGAGTGAGAAAAACATCATGGGGTGGTGAGCACTGTATGGGTGTGTGTTACATTACATTCACTAGTAGGAGTGAGAAAAACATCACGGGGTGGTGCGCATTGTATGGGTGTGTGTTACATTACATTCACTAGTAGCAGTGACAAAAACATCACGGGGTGGTGCGTATTGTATGGGTGTGTGTTACATTACATTCACTAGTAGGAGTGAGAAAATCATCACGGGGTGGTGCGCATTGTATGGGTGTGTGTTACATTACATTCACTCGTAGGAGTGAGAAAAACATCACGGGGTGGTGCGCATTGTATGGGTGTGTGTTACATTATATTCACTCTTAGGAGTGAGAAAAACATCACGGGGTGGTGCGCATTGTATGGGTGTGTGTTACATTACATTCACTAGTAGGAGTGAGAAAAACATCACGGGGTGGTACGCATTGTATGGGTGTGTGTTACATTACATTCACTAATAGGAGTGAGAAAAACATCACGGGGTGGTGCGCATTGCTTGGGTGTGTGTTACATTACATTCACTAATAGGAGTGAGAAAAACATCACGGGGTGGTGCGCATTGTATGGGTGTGTGTTACATTACATTCACTACTAGGAGTGAGAAAAACATCACGGGGTGGTGCGCATTGTATGGGTGTGTGTTACATTACATTCACTAGTAGGAGTGAGAAAAACATCACGGGGTGGTGCGCATTGTATGTGTGTGTGTTACATTAGATTCACTAGTAGGAGTGAGAAAAACATCACGGGGTGGTGCGCATTGTATGGGTGTGTGTTACATTACATTCACTAGTAGCAGTGACAAAAACATCACGGGGTGGTGCGCATTGTATGGGTGTGTGTTACATTACATTCACTAGTAGGAGTGAGAAAAACATCACGGGGTGGTGCGCATTGTATGGGTGTGTGTTACATTTCATTCACTAGTAGCAGTGAGAAAAACATCACGGGGTGGTGCGCATTGTATGGGTGTGTGTTACATTACATTCACTAGTAGCAGTGAGATAAACATCACGGGGTGGTGCGCATTGTATGGGTGTGTGTTACATTACATTCACTAGTAGCAGTGAGAAAAACATCACGGGGTGGTGCGCATGGTATGGGTGTGTGTTACATTACATTCACTAGTAGCAGTGAGAAAAACATCACGGGGTGGTGCGCATTGTATGGGTGTGTGCTACATTACATTCACTAGTAGCAGTGAGAAAAACATCACGGGGTGGTGCGCATTTTATGGGTGTGTGCTACATTACATTCACTAGTAGCAGTGAGAAAAACAACACGGGGTGGTGCGCATGGTATGGGTGTGTGCTACATTGGATTCACTAGTAGCAGTGAGAAAAACATCACGGGGTGGTGCGCATTGTATGGGTGTGTGTTACATTGGATTCACTAGTAGCAGTGACAAAAACATCACGGTGTGGTGCGCATTGTATGGGTGTGTGTTACATTGGATTCACTAGTAGGAGTGAGAAAAACATCACGGGGTGGTGCGCATTGTATGGGTGTGTGTTACATTGGATTCACTAGTAGGAGTGAGAAAAACATCACGGGGTGGTGCGCATTGTATGGGTGTGTGTTACATTACATTCACTAGTAGGAGTGAGAAAAACATCACGGGGTGGTGCGCATTGTATGGGTGTGTGTTACATTACATTCACTATTAGGAGTGAGAAAAACATCACGGGGTGGTGCGCATTGTATGGGTGTGTGTTACATTACATTCACTAGTAGGAGTTAGAAAAACATCACGGGGTGGAGCGCATTGTATGGGTGTGTGTTACATTACATTCACTAGTAGCAGTGAGAAAAACATCACGGGGTGGTGCGCATTGTATGGGTGTGTGTTACATTACATTCACTAGTAGCAGTGAGAAAAACATCACGGGGTGGTGCGCATTGTATGGGTGTGTGGTACATTAGATTCACTAGTAGCAGTGAGAAAAACATCACGGGGTGGTGCGCATTGTATGGGTGTGTGTTACATTACATTCACTAGTAGGAGTGAGAAAAACATCACGGGGTGGTGCGCATTGTATGGGTGTGTGTTACATTACATTCACTAGTAGCAGTGAGAAAAACATCACGCGGTGGTGCGCATTGTATGGGTGTGTGTTACATTACATTCACTACTAGGAGTGAGAAAATCATCACGGGGTGGTGCGCATTGTATGGGTGTGTGTTACATTAGATTCACTAGTAGGAGTGAGAAAAACATCACGGGGTGGTGCGCATTGTATGGGTGTGTGTTACATTAGATTCACTAGTAGGAGTGAGAAAAACATCACGGGGTGGTGCGCATTGTATGGGTGTGTGTTACATTACATTCACTAGTAGGAGTGAGAAAAACATCACGGGGTGGTGCGCATTGTATGGGTGTGTGTTACATTACATTCACTAGTAGGAGTGAGAAAAACATCACGGGGTGGTGCGCATTGTATGGGTGTGTGTTACATTACATTCACTAATAGGAGTGAGAAAAACATCACGGGGTGGTGCGCATTGTATGGGTGTGTGTTACATTACATTCACTACTAGGAGTGAGAAAAACATCACGGGGTGGTGCGCATTGTATGGGTGTGTGTTACATTACATTCACTAGTAGGAGTGAGAAAAACATCACGGGGTGGTGCGCATTGTATGTGTGTGTGTTACATTACATTCACTACTAGGAGTGAGAAAAACATCATGGGGTGGTGAGCACTGTATGGGTGTGTGTTACATTACATTCACTAGTAGGAGTGAGAAAAACATCACGGGGTGGTGCGCATTGTATGGGTGTGTGTTACATTACATTCACTAGTAGCAGTGACAAAAACATCACGGGGTGGTGCGTATTGTATGGGTGTGTGTTACATTACATTCACTAGTAGGAGTGAGAAAATCATCACGGGGTGGTGCGCATTGTATGGGTGTGTGTTACATTACATTCACTCGTAGGAGTGAGAAAAACATCACGGGGTGGTGCGCATTGTATGGGTGTGTGTTACATTATATTCACTCGTAGGAGTGAGAAAAACATCACGGGGTGGTGCGCATTGTATGGGTGTGTGTTACATTACATTCACTAGTAGGAGTGAGAAAAACATCACGGGGTGGTGCGCATTGTATGGGTGTGTGTTACATTAGATTCACTAGTAGGAGTGAGAAAAACATCACGGGGTGGTGCGCATTGTATGGGTTTGTGTTACATTACATTCACTAGTAGGAGTGAGAAAAACATCACGGGGTGGTGCGCATTGTATGGGTGTGTGTTACATTAGATTCACTAGTAGGAGTGAGAAAAACATCACGGGGTGGTGCGCATTGTATGGGTGTGTGTTACATTACATTCACTAGTAGGAGTGAGAAAAACATCACGGGGTGGTGCGCATTGTATGGGTGTGTGTTACATTACATTCACTAATAGGAGTGAGAAAAACATCACGGGGTGGTGCGCATTGCTTGGGTGTGTGTTACATTACATTCACTAATAGGAGTGAGAAAAACATCACGGGGTGGTGCGCATTGTATGGGTGTGTGTTACATTACATTCACTAGTAGCAGTGAGAAAAACATCACGGGGTGGTGCGCATTGTATGGGTGTGTGTTACATTACATTCACTAGTAGGAGTGAGAAAAACATCACGGGGTGGTGCGCATTGTATGTGTGTGTGTTACATTACATTCACTACTAGGAGTGAGAAAAACATGACGGGGTGGTGCGCATTGTATGGGTGTGTGTTACATTAGATTCACTAGTAGGAGTGAGAAAAACATCACGGGGTGGTGCGCATTGTATGTGTGTGTGTTACATTACATTTACTAGTAGGAGTGAGAAAAACATCACGGGGTGGTGCGCATTGTATGGGTGTGTGTTACATTACATTCACTAGTAGGAGTGAGAAAAACATCACGGGGTGGTGCGCATTGTATGCGTGTGTGTTATATTAGATTCACTCGCAGAAGTGAGAAAAACATCATGCGGTGGTGCGCATTGTATGGGTGTGTGTTACATTACATTCACTAGTAGGAGTGAGAAAAACATCACGGGGTGGTGCGCATTGTATGGGTGTGTGTTACATTACATTCACTAGTAGCAGTGAGAAAAACATCACGGGGTGGTGCGCATTGTATGGGTGTGTGTTACATTACATTCACTAGTAGCAGTGAGAAAAACATCACGGGGTGGTGCGCATTGTATGGGTGTGTGTTACATTACATTCACTAGTAGCAGTGAGAAAAACATCACGGGGTGGTGCGCATTGTATGGGTGTGTGTTACATTACATTCACTAGTAGGAGTGAGAAAAACATCACGGGGTGGTGCGCATTGTATGGGTGTGTGTTACATTACATTCACTAGTAGGAGTGAGAAAAACATCATGCGGTGGTGCGCATTGTATGGGTGTGTGTTACATTACATTCACTAGTAGGAGTGAGAAAAACATCACGGGGTGGTGCGCATTGTATGGGTGTGTGTTACATTACATTCACTAGTAGCAGTGAGAAAAACATCACGGGGTGGTGCGCATTGTATGGGTGTGTGTTACATTACATTCACTAGTAGCAGTGAGAAAAACATCACGGGGTGGTGCGCATTGTATGGGTGTGTGTTACATTACATTCACTAGTAGCAGTGAGAAAAACATCACGGGGTGGTGCGCATTGTATGGGTGTGTGTTACATTACATTCACTAGTAGGAGTGAGAAAAACATCACGGGGTGGTGCGCATTGTATGGGTGTGTGTTACATTACATTCACTATTAGGAGTGAGAAAAACATCACGGGGTGGTGCGCATTGTATGGGTGTGTGTTACATTACATTCACTAGTAGGAGTTAGAAAAACATCACGGGGTGGAGCGCATTGTATGGGTGTGTGTTACATTACATTCACTAGTAGCAGTGAGAAAAACATCACGGGGTGGTGCGCATTGTATGGGTGTGTGTTACATTACATTCACTAGTAGCAGTGAGAAAAACATCACGGGGTGGTGCGCATTGTATGGGTGTGTGTTACATTAGATTCACTAGTAGCAGTGAGAAAAACATCACGGGGTGGTGCGCATTGTATGGGTGTGTGTTACATTACATTCACTAGTAGGAGTGAGAAAAACATCACGGGGTGGTGCGCATTGAATGGGTGTGTGTTACATTACATTCACTAGTAGCAGTGAGAAAAACATCACGCGGTGGTGCGCATTGTATGGGTGTGTGTTACATTACATTCACTACTAGGAGTGAGAAAATCATCACGGGGTGGTGCGCATTGTATGGGTGTGTGTTACATTAGATTCACTAGTAGGAGTGAGAAAAACATCACGGGGTGGTGCACATTGTATGGGTGTGTGTTACATTAGATTCACTAGTAGGAGTGAGAAAAACATCACGGGGTGGTGCGCATTGTATGGGTGTGTGTTACATTACATTCACTAGTAGGAGTGAGAAAAACATCACGGGGTGGTGCGCATTGCTTGGGTGTGTGTTACATTACATTCACTAATAGGAGTGAGAAAAACATCACGGGGTGGTGCGCATTGTATGGGTGTGTGTTACATTACATTCACTACTAGGAGTGAGAAAAACATCACGGGGTGGTGCGCATTGTATGGGTGTGTGTTACATTACATTCACTAGTAGGAGTGAGAAAAACATCACGGGGTGGTGCGCATTGTATGTGTGTGTGTTACATTACATTCACTACTAGGAGTGAGAAAAACATCACGGGGTGGTGAGCACTGTATGGGTGTGTGTTACATTACATTCACTAGTAGGAGTGAGAAAAACATCACGGGGTGGTGCGCATTGTATGGGTGTGTGTTACATTACATTCACTAGTAGCAGTGACAAAAACATCACGGGGTCGTGCGTATTATATGGGTGTGTGTTACATTACATTCACTAGTAGGAGTGAGAAAATCATCACGGGGTGGTGCGCATTGTATGGGTGTGTGTTACATTACATTCACTCGTAGGAGTGAGAAAAACATCACGGGGTGGTGCGCATTGTATGGGTGTGTGTTACATTATATTCACTCGTAGGAGTGAGAAAAACATCACGGGGTGGTGCGCATTGTATGGGTGTGTGTTACATTACATTCACTAGTAGGAGTGAGAAAAACATCACGGGGTGGTGCGCATTGTATGGGTGTGTGTTACATTAGATTCACTAGTAGGAGTGAGAAAAACATCACGGGGTGGTGCGCATTGTATGGGTGTGTGTTACATTACATTCACTAGTAGGAGTGAGAAAAACATCACGGGGTGGTGCGCATTGTATGGGTGTGTGTTACATTAGATTCACTAGTAGGAGTGAGAAAAACATCACGGGGTGGTGCGCATTGTATGGGTGTGTGTTACATTACATTCACTAGTAGGAGTGAGAAAAACATCACGGGGTGGTGCGCATTGTATGGGTGTGTGTTACATTACATTCACTAATAGGAGTGAGAAAAACATCACGGGGTGGTGCGCATTGCTTGGGTGTGTGTTACATTACATTCACTAATTGGAGTGAGAAAAACATCACGGGGTGGTGCGCATTGTATGGGTGTGTGTTACATTACATTCACTAGTAGCAGTGAGAAAAACATCACGGGGTGGTGCGCATTGTATGGGTGTGTGTTACATTACATTCACTAGTAGGAGTGAGAAAAACATCACGGGGTGGTGCGCATTGTATGTGTGTGTGTTACATTACATTCACTAATAGGAGTGAGTAAAACATCACGGGGTGGTGAGCATTGTATGGGTGTGTGTTACATTACAGTCACTAGTAGGAGTGAGAAAAACATCACGGGGTGGTGCGCATTGTATGGGTGTGTGTTACATTAGATTCACTAGTAGGAGTGAGAAAAACATCACGGGGTGGTGCGCATTGTATGTGTGTGTGTTACATTACATTTACTAGTAGGAGTGAGAAAAACATCACGGGGTGGTGCGCATTATATGGGTGTGTGTTACATTACATTCACTAGTAGGAGTGAGAAAAACATCACGGGGTGGTGCGCATTGTATGCGTGTGTGTTATATTAGATTCACTCGCAGGAGTGAGAAAAACATCATGCGGTGGTGCGCATTGTATGGGTGTGTGTTACATTACATTCACTAGTAGGAGTGAGAAAAACATCACGGGGTGGTGCGCATTGTATGGGTGTGTGTTACATTACATTCACTAGTAGCAGTGAGAAAAACATCACGGGGTGGTGCGCATTGTATGGGTGTGTGTTACATTACATTCACTAGTAGCAGTGAGAAAAACATCACGGGGTGGTGCGCATTGTATGGGTGTGTGTTACATTACATTCACTAGTAGCAGTGAGAAAAACATCACGGGGTGGTGCGCATTGTATGGGTGTGTGTTACATTACATTCACTAGTAGGAGTGAGAAAAACATCACGGGGTGGTGCGCATTGTATGGGTGTGTGTTACATTACATTCACTAGTAGGAGTGAGAAAAACATCACGGGGTGGTGCGCATTGTATGGGTGTGTGTTACATTACATTCACTAGTAGCAGTGAGAAAAACATCACGGGGTGGTGCGCATTGTATGGGTGTGTGTTACATTACATTCACTAGTAGGAGTGAGAAAAACATCACGGGGTGGTGCGCATTGTATGTGTGTGTGTTACATTACATTCACTACTAGGAGTGAGAAAAACATCACGGGGTGGTGAGCATTGTATGGGTGTGTGTTACATTACATTCAGTAGTAGGAGTGAGAAAAACATCACGGGGTGGTGCGCATTGTATGGGTGTGTGTTACATTACATTCACTAATAGGAGTGAGAAAAACATCACGGGGTGGTGCGCATTGTATGGGTGTGTGTTACATTAGATTCACTAGTAGCAGTGAGAAAAACATCACGGGGTGGTGCGCATTGTATGGGTGTGTGTTACATTACATTCACTAATAGGAGTGAGAAAAACATCACGGGGTGGTGCGCATTGTATGGGTGTGTGTTACATTACATTCACTACTAGGAGTGAGAAAAACATCACGGGGTGGTGAGCATTGTATGGGTGTGTGTTACATTACATTCACTAGTAGGAGTGAGCAAAACATCACGGGGTGGTGCGCATTGTATGGGTGTGTGTTACATTAGATTCACTAGTAGGAGTGAGAAAAACATCACGGGGTGGTGCGCATTGTATGGGTGTGTGTTACATTACATTCACTAGTAGGAGTGAGAAAAACATCACGGGGTGGTGCGCATTGTATGGGTGTGTGTTACATTACATTCACTAGTAGGATTGAGAAAAACATCACGGGGTGGTGCGCATTGTATGGGTGTGTGTTACATTACATTCACTATTAGGAGTGAGAAAAACATCACGGGCTGGTGCGCATTGTATGGGTGTGTGTTACATTACATTCACTAGTAGGATTGAGAAAAACATCACGGGGTGGTGCGCATTGTATGGGTCTGTGTTACATTACATTCACTAGTAGCAGTGAGAAAAACATCACGGGGTGGTGCGCATTGTATGGGTGCGTGTTACATTACATTCACTAGTAGCAGTGAGACAAACATCACGGGGTGGTGCGCATTGTATGGGTGCGTGTTACATTACATTCACTAGTAGGAGTGAGACAAACATCACGGGGTGGTGCGCATTGTATGGGTGTGTGTTACATTACATTCACTAGTAGGAGTGAGAAAAACATCACTGGGTGGTGCGCATTGTATGGGTGTGTGTTACATTACATTCACTAATAGGAGTGAGAAAAACATCACGGGGTGGTGCGCATTGTATGGGTGTGTGTTACATTACATTCACTAATAGGAGTGAGAAAAACATCATGGGGTGGTGCGCATTGTATGGGTGTGTGTTACATTAGATTTACTACTAGGAGTGAGAAAAACATCACGGGGTGGTGCGCATTGTATGGGTGTGTGTTACATTAGATTCACTAGTAGGAGTGAGAAAAACATCACGGGGTGGTGCGCATTGTATGGGTGTGTGTTACATTACATTCACTAGTAGGAGTGAGAAAAACATCACGGGGTGGTGCGCACTGTATGGGTGTGTGTTACATTAGATTCACTAGTAAGAGTGAGAAAAACATCACGGGGTGGTGCGCATTGTATGGGTGTGTGTTACATTGGATTCACTAGTAGGAGTGAGAAAAACATCACGGGGTGGTGCGCATTGTATGGGTGTGTGTTACATTGGATTCACTAGTAGGAGTGAGAAAAACATCACGGGGTGGTGCGCATTGTATGGGTGTGTGTTACATTGGATTCACTAGTAGGAGTGAGAAAAACATCACGGGGTCGTGCGCATTGTATGGGTGTGTGTTACATTACATTCACTAGTAGGAGTGAGAAAAACATCACGGGGTGGTGCGCATTGTATGGGTGTGTGTTACATTACATTCACTAGTAGCAGTGAGAAAAACATCACGGGGTGGTGCGCATTGTATGGGTGTGTGTTACATTAGATTCACTAGTAGCAGTGAGAAAAACATCACGGGGTGGTGCGCATTGTATGGGTGTGTGTTACATTAGATTCACTAGTAGCAGTGAGAAAAATATCACGGGGTGGTGCGCATTGTATGGGTGTGTGTTACATTAGATTCACTAGTAGCAGTGAGAAAAACATCATGGCGTGGTGCGCATTGTATGGGTGTGTGTTACATTACATTCACTAGTAGGAGTGAGAAAAACATCACGGGGTGGTGCGCATTGTATGGGTGTGTGTTACATTGGATTCACTAGTAGGAGTGAGAAAAACATCACGGGGTGGTGCGCATTGTATGGGTGTGTGTTACATTACATTCACTAGTAGCAGTGAGAAAAACATCACGGGGTGGTGAGCATTGTATGGGTGTGTGTTACATTACATTCACTAGTAGCAGTGAGAAAAACATCACGGGGTGGTGCGCATTGTATGGGTGTGTGTTACATTAGATTCACTAGTAGCAGTGAGAAAAACATCACGGGGTGGTGCGCATTGTATGGGTGTGTGTTACATTAGATTCACTAGTAGCAGTGAGAAAAACATCACGGGGTGGTGCGCATTGTTTGGGTGTGTGTTACATTAGATTCACTAATAGGAGTGAGAAAAACATCACGGGGTGGTGCGCATTGTATGGGTGTGTGTTACATTACATTCACTAATAGGAGTGAGAAAAACATCACGGGGTGGTGCGCATTGTATGGGTGTGTGTTACATTACATTCACTAATAGGAGTGAGAAAAACATCATGGGGTGGTGCGCATTGTATGGGTGTGTGTTACATTAGATTTACTAGTAGGAGTGAGAAAAACATCACGGGGTGGTGCGCATTGTATGGGTGTGTGTTACATTAGATTCACTAGTAGGAGTGAGAAAAACATCACGGGGTGGTGCGCATTGTATGGGTGTGTGTTACATTACATTCACTAGTAGAGGTGAGAAAAACATCACGGGGTGGTGCGCATTGTATGGGTGTGTGTTACATTAGATTCACTAGTAAGAGTGAGAAAAACATCACGGGGTGGTGCGCATTGTATGGGTGTGTGTTACATTGGATTCACTAGTAGGAGTGAGAAAAACATCACAGGGTGGTGCGCATTGTATGGGTGTGTGTTACATTGGATTCACTAGTAGGAGTGAGAAAAACATCACGGGGTGGTGCGCATTGTATGGGTGTGTGTTACATTGGATTCACTAGTAGGAGTGAGAAAAACATCACGGGGTCGTGCGCATTGTATGGGTGTGTGTTACATTGGATTCACTAGTAGGAGTGAGAAAAACATCACGGGGTGGTGCGCATTGTATGGGTGTGTGTTACATTACATTCACTAGTAGGAGTGAGAAAAACATCACGGGGTGGTGCGCATTGTATGGGTGTGTGTTACATTACATTCACTAGTAGCAGTGAGAAAAACATCACGGGGTGGTGCGCATTGTATGGGTGTGTGTTACATTAGATTCACTAGTAGGAGTGAGAAAAACATCACGGGGTGGTGCGCATTGTATGGGTGTGTGTTACATTAGATTCAGTAGTAGCAGTGAGAAAAATATCACGGGGTGGTGCGCATTGTATGGGTGTGTGTTACATTAGATTCACTAGTAGCAGTGAGAAAAACATCATGGCGTGGTGCGCATTGTATGGGTGTGTGTTACATTAGATTCACTAGTAGCAGTGAGAAAAACATCACGGGGTGGTGCGCATTGTATGGGTGTGTGTTACATTAGATTCACTAGTAGGAGTGAGAAAAACATCACGGGGTGGTGCGCATTGTATGGGTGTGTGTTACATTGGATTCACTAGGAGTGAGAAAAACATCACGGGGTGGTGCGCATTGTATGGGTGTGTGTTACATTACATTCACTAGTAGGAGTGAGAAAAACATCACGGGGTGGTGCGCATTGTATGGGTGTGTGTTACATTGGATTCACTAGTAGGAGTGAGAAAAACATCACGGGGTGGTGCGCATTGTATGGGTGTGTGTTACATTACATTCACTAGTAGCAGTGAGAAAAACATCACGGGGTGGTGAGCATTGTATGGGTGTGTGTTACATTACATTCACTAGTAGCAGTGTGAAAAACATCACGGGGTGGTGCGCATTGTATGGGTGTGTGTTACATTAGATTCACTAGTAGCAGTGAGAAAAACATCACGGGGTGGTGCGCATTGTATGGGTGTGTGTTACATTAGATTCACTAGTAGCAGTGAGAAAAACATCACGGGGTGGTGCGCATTGTTTGGGTGTGTGTTACATTAGATTCAGTAGTAGCAGGGAGAAAAACATCACGGTGTGGTGCGCATTGTATGGGTGTGTGTTACATTAGATTCACTAGTAGGAGTGAGAAAAACATCACGGGGTGTTGCGCATTGTATGGGTGTGTGTTACATTGGATTCACTAGTAGGAGTGAGAAAAACATCACGGGGTGGTGCGCATTGTATGGGTGTGTGTTACATTACATTCACTAGTAGGAGTGAGAAAAACATCACGGGGTGGTGCGCATTGTATGGGTGTGTGTTACATTGGATTCACTAGTAGGAGTGAGAAAAACATCACGGGGTGGTGCGCATTGTATGGGTGTGTGTTACATTAGATTGACTAGTAGGAGTGAGAAAAACATCACGGGGTGGTGCGCATTGTATGGGTGTGTGTTACATTACATTCACTAGTAGGAGTGAGAAAAACATCACGGGGTGGTGCGAATTGTATGGGTGTGTGTTACATTACATTCACTACTAAGAGTGAGAAAAACATCACGGGGTGGTGCGCATTGTATGGGTGGGTGTTACATTACATTCACTAGTAGGAGTGTGAAAAACATCACGGGGTCGTGTGAATCGGAGGGTCTGAATTTGGATAGGCAGTGAGTGGCAATGTAGGATGGAGAAAAGCACCGCGGGGTGGTCAGCATGGGGAGGTCAGGGAACATGCAGTGGCAATGTAGGATAGGTTTCTGTAAAACATCGCGGGGTGGTGCGCATTGTATGGGTGTGTGTTACATTACATTCACTAGTAGGAGTGAGAAAAACATCACGGGGTGGTGCGCATTGTATGGGTGTGTGTTATATTACATTCACTAGTAGGAGTGAGAAAAACATCACGGGGTGGTGTGCATTGTATGGGTGTGTGTTACATTACATTCACGAGTAGGAGTGTGAAAAACATCACGGGGTGGTGTGAATCGGAGGGTCTGAATTAGGATAGGCAGTGAGTGGCAATGTAGGATGGAGAAAAGCACCGCGGGTTGGTCAGCATGGGGAGGTCAGGGAACATGCAGTGGCAATGTAGGATAGGTTTCTGTAAAACATCGCGGGGTGGTGTGCATTGTATGGGTGTGTGTTACATTACATTCACTAGTAGGAGTGAGAAAAACATCACGGGGTGGTGCGCATTGTATGGGTGAGTCTTACATTACATTCACTAGTAGGAGTGAGAAAAACATCACGGGGTGGTGCGCATTGTAAGGGTGTGTGTTACATTACATTCACTAGTAGGAGTGAGAAAAACATCACGGGGTGGTGCGCATTGTATGGGTGTGTGTTACATTACATTCACTAGTAGGAGTGAGAACAACATCACGAGGTGGTGCGCATTGTATGGGTGTGTGTTACATTACATTCACTAGTAGGACTGAGAAAAACATCACGGGGTGGTGCGCATTGTATGGGTGTGTGTTACGTTACATTCACTAGTAGGAGTGAGAAAAACATCACGGGGTGTTGTGAATCGGAAGATCTGAATTAGGATAGGCAGTGAGTGGCAATGTAGGATGGAGAAAAGCACCGCGGGGTTGTCAGCATGGGGAGGTCAGGGAACATGCAGTGGCAATGTAGGATAGGTTTCTGAAAAACATCGCATGGTGGTGCGCATTGTATGTGTGTGTGTTACATTACATTCACTAGTAGGAGTGAGAAAAACATCACGGGGTGGTGTGCATTGTATGGGCGTGTGTTACATTACATTCACTAGTAGGAGTGTGAAAAACATCACGGGGTGGTGTGAATCGGAGGGTCTGAATTAGGATAGGCAGTGAGTGGCAATGTAGGATGGAGAAAAGCACCACGGGGTGGTCAGCATGGGGAGGTCAGGGAACATGCAGTGGCAATGTAGGATAGGTTTCTGTAAAACATCGCGGGGTGGTGCGCATTGTATGGGTGTGTGTTACATTACATTCACTAGTAGGAGTGAGAAAAACATCACGGGGTGGTGCGCATTGTATGGGTGTGTGTTACATTACATTCACTAGTAGGAGTGAGAAAAACATCATGGGGTGTTGTGAATCGGAGGGTCTGAATTAGGATAGGCCGTGAGTGGCAATGTAGGATGGAGAAAAGCACCGCGGTGTGGTCAGCATGGGGAGGTCAGGGAACATGCAGTGGCAATGTAGGATAGGTTTCTGAAAAACATCGCGGGGTGGTGCGCATTTTATGGATGTGTGTTACATTACATTCACTAGTAGGAGTGAGAAAAACATCACGGGGTGGTGCGCATTGTATGGGTGTGTGTTACATTACATTCACTAGTAGGAGTGAGAAAAACATCACGGGGTCGTGCGCATTGTATGGGTGTGTGTTACATTACATTCACTAGTAGGAGTGAGAAAAACATCACGGGGTGGTGCGCATTGTATGGGTGTGTGTTACATTACATTCACTAGTAGCAGTGAGAAAAACATCACGGGGTGGTGCGCATTGTATGGGTGTGTGTTACATTAGATTCACTAGTAGCAGTGAGAAAAACATCACGGGGTGGTGCGCATTGTATGGGTGTGTGTTACATTAGATTCACTAGTAGCAGTGAGAAAAATATCACGGGGTGGTGCGCATTGTATGGGTGTGTGTTACATTAGATTCACTAGTAGCAGTGAGAAAAACATCATGGCGTGGTGCGCATTGTATGGGTGTGTGTTACATTACGTTCACTAGTAGGAGTGAGAAAAACATCACGGGGTGGTGCGCATTGTATGGGTGTGTGTTACATTGGATTCACTAGTAGGAGTGAGAAAAACATCACGGGGTGGTGCGCATTGTATGGGTGTGTGTTACATTACATTCACTAGTAGCAGTGAGAAAAACATCACGGGGTGGTGAGCATTGTATGGGTGTGTGTTACATTACATTCACTAGTAGCAGTGAGAAAAACATCACGGGGTGGTGCGCATTGTATGGGTGTGTGTTACATTAGATTCACTAGTAGCAGTGAGAAAAACATCACGGGGTGGTGCGCATTGTATGGGTGTGTGTTACATTAGATTCACTAGTAGCAGTGAGAAAAACATCACGGGGTGGTGCGCATTGTTTGGGTGTGTGTTACATTAGATTCACTAATAGGAGTGAGAAAAACATCACGGGGTGGTGCGCATTGTATGGGTGTGTGTTACATTACATTCACTAATAGGAGTGAGAAAAACATCACGGGGTGGTGCGCATTGTATGGGTGTGTGTTACATTGGATTCACTAGTAGGAGTGAGAAAAACATCACGGGGTGGTGCGCATTGTATGGGTGTGTGTTACATTGGATTCACTAGTAGGAGTGAGAAAAACATCACGGGGTGGTGCGCATTGTATGGGTGTGTGTTACATTGGATTCACTAGTAGGAGTGAGAAAAACATCACGGGGTCGTGCGCATTGTATGGGTGTGTGTTACATTACATTCACTAGTAGGAGTGAGAAAAACATCACGGGGTGGTGCGCATTGTATGGGTGTGTGTTACATTACATTCACTAGTAGCAGTGAGAAAAACATCACGGGGTGGTGCGCATTGTATGGGTGTGTGTTACATTAGATTCACTAGTAGCAGTGAGAAAAACATCACGGGGTGGTGCGCATTGTATGGGTGTGTGTTACATTAGATTCACTAGTAGCAGTGAGAAAAATATCACGGGGTGGTGCGCATTGTATGGGTGTGTGTTACATTAGATTCACTAGTAGCAGTGAGAAAAACATCATGGCGTGGTGCGCATTGTATGGGTGTGTGTTACATTACATTCACTAGTAGGAGTGAGAAAAACATCACGGGGTGGTGCGCATTGTATGGGTGTGTGTTACATTGGATTCACTAGTAGGAGTGAGAAAAACATCACGGGGTGGTGCGCATTGTATGGGTGTGTGTTACATTACATTCACTAGTAGCAGTGAGAAAAACATCACGGGGTGGTGAGCATTGTATGGGTGTGTGTTACATTACATTCACTAGTAGCAGTGAGAAAAACATCACGGGGTGGTGCGCATTGTATGGGTGTGTGTTACATTAGATTCACTAGTAGCAGTGAGAAAAACATCACGGGGTGGTGCGCATTGTATGGGTGTGTGTTACATTAGATTCACTAGTAGCAGTGAGAAAAACATCACGGGGTGGTGCGCATTGTTTGGGTGTGTGTTACATTAGATTCACTAATAGGAGTGAGAAAAACATCACGGGGTGGTGCGCATTGTATGGGTGTGTGTTACATTACATTCACTAATAGGAGTGAGAAAAACATCACGGGGTGGTGCGCATTGTATGGGTGTGTGTTACATTACATTCACTAATAGGAGTGAGAAAAACATCATGGGGTGGTGCGCATTGTATGGGTGTGTGTTACATTAGATTTACTAGTAGGAGTGAGAAAAACATCACGGGGTGGTGCGCATTGTATGGGTGTGTGTTACATTAGATTCACTAGTAGGAGTGAGAAAAACATCACGGGGTGGTGCGCATTGTATGGGTGTGTGTTACATTACATTCACTAGTAGAGGTGAGAAAAACATCACGGGGTGGTGCGCATTGTATGGGTGTGTGTTACATTAGATTCACTAGTAAGAGTGAGAAAAACATCACGGGGTGGTGCGCATTGTATGGGTGTGTGTTACATTGGATTCACTAGTAGGAGTGAGAAAAACATCACAGGGTGGTGCGCATTGTATGGGTGTGTGTTACATTGGATTCACTAGTAGGAGTGAGAAAAACATCACGGGGTGGTGCGCATTGTATGGGTGTGTGTTACATTGGATTCACTAGTAGGAGTGAGAAAAACATCACGGGGTCGTGCGCATTGTATGGGTGTGTGTTACATTGGATTCACTAGTAGGAGTGAGAAAAACATCACGGGGTGGTGCGCATTGTATGGGTGTGTGTTACATTACATTCACTAGTAGGAGTGAGAAAAACATCACGGGGTGGTGCGCATTGTATGGGTGTGTGTTACATTACATTCACTAGTAGCAGTGAGAAAAACATCACGGGGTGGTGCGCATTGTATGGGTGTGTGTTACATTAGATTCACTAGTAGGAGTGAGAAAAACATCACGGGGTGGTGCGCATTGTATGGGTGTGTGTTACATTAGATTCAGTAGTAGCAGTGAGAAAAATATCACGGGGTGGTGCGCATTGTATGGGTGTGTGTTACATTAGATTCACTAGTAGCAGTGAGAAAAACATCATGGCGTGGTGCGCATTGTATGGGTGTGTGTTACATTAGATTCACTAGTAGCAGTGAGAAAAACATCACGGGGTGGTGCGCATTGTATGGGTGTGTGTTACATTAGATTCACTAGTAGGAGTGAGAAAAACATCACGGGGTGGTGCGCATTGTATGGGTGTGTGTTACATTGGATTCACTAGGAGTGAGAAAAACATCACGGGGTGGTGCGCATTGTATGGGTGTGTGTTACATTACATTCACTAGTAGGAGTGAGAAAAACATCACGGGGTGGTGCGCATTGTATGGGTGTGTGTTACATTGGATTCACTAGTAGGAGTGAGAAAAACATCACGGGGTGGTGCGCATTGTATGGGTGTGTGTTACATTACATTCACTAGTAGCAGTGAGAAAAACATCACGGGGTGGTGAGCATTGTATGGGTGTGTGTTACATTACATTCACTAGTAGCAGTGTGAAAAACATCACGGGGTGGTGCGCATTGTATGGGTGTGTGTTACATTAGATTCACTAGTAGCAGTGAGAAAAACATCACGGGGTGGTGCGCATTGTATGGGTGTGTGTTACATTAGATTCACTAGTAGCAGTGAGAAAAACATCACGGGGTGGTGCGCATTGTTTGGGTGTGTGTTACATTAGATTCAGTAGTAGCAGGGAGAAAAACATCACGGTGTGGTGCGCATTGTATGGGTGTGTGTTACATTAGATTCACTAGTAGGAGTGAGAAAAACATCACGGGGTGTTGCGCATTGTATGGGTGTGTGTTACATTGGATTCACTAGTAGGAGTGAGAAAAACATCACGGGGTGGTGCGCATTGTATGGGTGTGTGTTACATTACATTCACTAGTAGGAGTGAGAAAAACATCACGGGGTGGTGCGCATTGTATGGGTGTGTGTTACATTGGATTCACTAGTAGGAGTGAGAAAAACATCACGGGGTGGTGCGCATTGTATGGGTGTGTGTTACATTAGATTGACTAGTAGGAGTGAGAAAAACATCACGGGGTGGTGCGCATTGTATGGGTGTGTGTTACATTACATTCACTAGTAGGAGTGAGAAAAACATCACGGGGTGGTGCGAATTGTATGGGTGTGTGTTACATTACATTCACTACTAAGAGTGAGAAAAACATCACGGGGTGGTGCGCATTGTATGGGTGGGTGTTACATTACATTCACTAGTAGGAGTGTGAAAAACATCACGGGGTCGTGTGAATCGGAGGGTCTGAATTTGGATAGGCAGTGAGTGGCAATGTAGGATGGAGAAAAGCACCGCGGGGTGGTCAGCATGGGGAGGTCAGGGAACATGCAGTGGCAATGTAGGATAGGTTTCTGTAAAACATCGCGGGGTGGTGCGCATTGTATGGGTGTGTGTTACATTACATTCACTAGTAGGAGTGAGAAAAACATCACGGGGTGGTGCGCATTGTATGGGTGTGTGTTATATTACATTCACTAGTAGGAGTGAGAAAAACATCACGGGGTGGTGTGCATTGTATGGGTGTGTGTTACATTACATTCACGAGTAGGAGTGTGAAAAACATCACGGGGTGGTGTGAATCGGAGGGTCTGAATTAGGATAGGCAGTGAGTGGCAATGTAGGATGGAGAAAAGCACCGCGGGTTGGTCAGCATGGGGAGGTCAGGGAACATGCAGTGGCAATGTAGGATAGGTTTCTGTAAAACATCGCGGGGTGGTGTGCATTGTATGGGTGTGTGTTACATTACATTCACTAGTAGGAGTGAGAAAAACATCACGGGGTGGTGCGCATTGTATGGGTGAGTCTTACATTACATTCACTAGTAGGAGTGAGAAAAACATCACGGGGTGGTGCGCATTGTAAGGGTGTGTGTTACATTACATTCACTAGTAGGAGTGAGAAAAACATCACGGGGTGGTGCGCATTGTATGGGTGTGTGTTACATTACATTCACTAGTAGGAGTGAGAACAACATCACGAGGTGGTGCGCATTGTATGGGTGTGTGTTACATTACATTCACTAGTCGGACTGAGAAAAACATCACGGGGTGGTGCGCATTGTATGGGTGTGTGTTACGTTACATTCACTAGTAGGAGTGAGAAAAACATCACGGGGTGTTGTGAATCGGAAGATCTGAATTAGGATAGGCAGTGAGTGGCAATGTAGGATGGAGAAAAGCACCGCGGGGTTGTCAGCATGGGGAGGTCAGGGAACATGCAGTGGCAATGTAGGATAGGTTTCTGAAAAACATCGCATGGTGGTGCGCATTGTATGTGTGTGTGTTACATTACATTCACTAGTAGGAGTGAGAAAAACATCACGGGGTGGTGTGCATTGTATGGGCGTGTGTTACATTACATTCACTAGTAGGAGTGTGAAAAACATCACGGGGTGGTGTGAATCGGAGGGTCTGAATTAGGATAGGCAGTGAGTGGCAATGTAGGATGGAGAAAAGCACCACGGGGTGGTCAGCATGGGGAGGTCAGGGAACATGCAGTGGCAATGTAGGATAGGTTTCTGTAAAACATCGCGGGGTGGTGCGCATTGTATGGGTGTGTGTTACATTACATTCACTAGTAGGAGTGAGAAAAACATCACGGGGTGGTGCGCATTGTATGGGTGTGTGTTACATTACATTCACTAGTAGGAGTGAGAAAAACATCATGGGGTGTTGTGAATCGGAGGGTCTGAATTAGGATAGGCCGTGAGTGGCAATGTAGGATGGAGAAAAGCACCGCGGTGTGGTCAGCATGGGGAGGTCAGGGAACATGCAGTGGCAATGTAGGATAGGTTTCTGAAAAACATCGCGGGGTGGTGCGCATTTTATGGATGTGTGTTACATTACATTCACTAGTAGGAGTGAGAAAAACATCACGGGGTGGTGCGCATTGTATGGGTGTGTGTTACATTACATTCACTAGTAGGAGTGAGAAAAACATCACGGGGTGGTGCGCATTGTATGGGTGTGTGTTACATTACATTCACTAGTAGGAGTGAGAAAAACATCACGGGGTGGTGCGCATTGTATGGGTGTGTGTTACATTACATTCACTAGTACGAGTGTGAAAAACATCACGGGGTGGTGTGAATCGGAGGGTCTGAATTTGGATAGGCAGTGAGTGGCAATGTAGGATGGAGAAAAGCACCGCGGGGTGGTCAGCATGGGGAGGTCAGGGAACATGCAGTGGCAATGTAGGATAGGTTTCTGTAAAACATCGCGGGGTGGTGCGCATTGTATGGGTGTGTGTTACATTACATTCACTAGTAGGAGTGAGAAAAACATCACGGGGTGGTGCGCATTGTATGGGTGTGTGTTACATTACATTCACTAGTAGGAGTGAGAAAAACATCAAGGGGTGGTGTGAATCGGAGGGTCGGAATTAGGATAGGCAGTGAGTGGCAATGTAGGATGGAGAAAAGCACCGCGGGGTGGTCAGCATGGGGAGGTCAGGGAACATGCAGTGGCAATGAAGGATAGGTTTCTGAAAAACATCTCGGGGTGGTGCGCATTGTATGGGTGTGTGTTACATTACATTCACTAGTAGGAGTGAGAAAAACATCACGGGGTGGTGCGCATTGTATGGGTGTGTGTTACATTACATTCACTAGTAGGAGTGAGAAAAACATCACGGGGTGGTGCGCATTGTATGGGTGTGTGTTATATTACATTCACTAGTAGGAGTGAGAAAAACATCACGGGGTGGTGTGCATTGTATGGGTGTGTGTTACATTACATTCACTAGAAGGAGTGAGAAAAACATCGCGGGGTGGTGTGCATTGTATGGGTGTGTTTTACATTACATTCACTAGTAGGAGTGAGAAAAACATCACTGGGTGGTGTGCATTGTATGGGTGTGTGTTACATTACATTCACTAGTAGGAGTGAGAAAAACATCACGGGGTGGTGCGCATTGTACGGGTGAGTCTTACATTACATTCACTAGTAGGAGTGAGAAAAACATCACGGGGTGGTGCGCATTGTAAGGGTGTGTGTTACATTACATTCACTAGTAAGAGTGAGAAAAACATCACGGGGTGGTGCGCATTGTATGGGTGTGTGTTACATTACATTCACTAGTAGGAGTGAGAAAAACATCACGAGGTGGTGCGCATTGTATGGGTGTGTGTTACATTACATTCACTAGTAGGAGTGAGAAAAACATCACGGGGTGGTGCGCATTGTATGGGTGTGTGTTACATTACATTCACTAGTAGGAGTGAGAAAAACATCATGGGGTGTTGTGAATCGGAGGGTCTGAATTAGGATAGGCCGTGAGTGGCAATGTAGGATGGAGAAAAGCACCGCGGGGTGGTCAGCATGGGGAGGTCAGGGAACATGCAGTGGCAATGTAGGATAGGTTTCTGAAAAACATCGCGGGGTGGTGCGCATTTTATGGATGTGTGTTACATTACATTCACTAGTAGGAGTGAGAAAAACATCACGGGGTGGTGCGCATTGTATGGGTGTGTGTTACATTACATTCACTAGTAGGAGTGAGAAAAACATCACGGGGTGATGCGCATTGTATGGGTGTGTGTTACATTACATTCACTAGTAGGAGTGAGAAAAACATCATGGGGTGGTGTGAATCGGAGGGTCTGTATTAGGATAGGCAGTGAGTGGCAATGTAGGCTGGAGAAAAGCACCGCGGTGTGGTCAGCATGGGGAGGTCAGGGAACATGCAGTGGCAATGTAGGATAGGTTTCTGAAAAACATCGCGGGGTGGTGCGCATTGTATGGGTGTGTGTTACATGACATTCACTAGTAGGAGTGAGAAAAACATCATGGGGTGTTTTGAAACGGAGGGTCTGAATTAGGATAGGCCGTGAGTGGCAATGTAGGATGGAGAAAAGCACCGCGGTGTGGTCAGCATGGGGAGGTCAGGGAACATGCAGTGGCAATGTAGGATAGGTTTCTGAAAAACATCGCGGGGTGGTGCGCATTTTATGGATGTGTGTTACATTACATTCACTAGTAGGAGTGAGAAAAACATCACGGGGTGGTGCGCATTGTATGGGTGTGTGTTACATTACATTCACTAGTAGGAGTGAGAAAAACATCACGGGGTGATGCGCATTGTGTGGGTGTGTGTTACATTACATTCACTAGTAGGAGTGAGAAAAACATCACGGGGTGGTGTGAATCAGAGGGTCTGTATTAGGATAGGCAGTGAGTGGCAATGTAGGCTGGAGAAAAGCACCGCGGGGTGGTCAGCATGTGGAGGTCAGGGAACATGCAGTGGCAATGTAGGATAGGTTTCTGAAAAACATCGCGGGGTGGTGCGCATTGTATGGGTGTGTGTTACATGACATTCACTAGTATGAGTGAGAAAAACATCACAGGGTGGTGCGCATTGTATGGGTGTGTGTTACATTACATTCACTAGTAGGAGTGAGAAAAACATCACGGGGTGGTGCGCATTGTATGGGTGGGTGTTACATTACATTCACTAGTACGAGTGTGAAAAACATCACGGGGTGGTGTGAATCGGAGGGTCTGAATTTGGATAGGCAGTGAGTGGCAATGTAGGATGGAGAAAAGTACCGCGGGGTGGTCAGCATGGGGAGGTCAGGGAACATGCAGTGGCAATGTAGGATAGGTTTCTGTAAAACATCGCGGGGTGGTGCGCATTGTATGGGTGTGTGTCACATTACATTCACTAGTAGGAGTGAGAAAAACATCACGGGGTGGTGCGCATTGTATGGGTGTGTGTTACATTACATTCACTAGTAGGAGTGAGAAAAACATCACGGGGTGGTGTGAATCGGAGGGTCGGAATTAGGATAGGCAGTGAGTGGCAATGTAGGATGGAGAAAAGCACCGCGGGGTGGTCAGCATGGGGAGGTCAGGGAACATGCAGTGGCAATGAAGGATAGGTTTCTGAAAAACATCTCGGGGTGGTGCGCATTGTATGGGTGTGTGTTACATTACATTCACTAGTAGGAGTGAGAAAAACATCACGGGGTGGTGCGCATTGTATGGGTGTGTGTTACATTACATTCACTAGTAGGAGTGAGAAAAACATCGCGGGGTGGTGTGCATTGTATGGGTGTGTGTTACATTACATTCACTAGTAGGAGTGAGAAAAACATCACTGGGTGGTGTGCATTGTATGGGTGTGTGTTACATTACATTCACTAGTAGGAGTGAGAAAAACATCACGGGGTGGTGCGCATTGTACGGGTGAGTCTTACATTACATTCAATAGTAGGAGTGAGAAAAACATCACGGGGTGGTGCGCATTGTAAGGGTGTGTGTTACATTACATTCACTAGTAGGAGTGAGAAAAACATCACGGGGTGGTGCGCATTGTATGGGTGTGTGTTACATTACATTCACTAGTAGGAGTGAGAAAAACATCACGAGGTGGTGCGCATTGTATGGGTGTGTGTTACATTACATTCACTAGTAGGAGTGAGAAAAACATCACGGGGTGGTGCGCATTGTATGGGTGTGTGTTACATTACATTCACTAGTAGGAGTGAGAAAAACATCATGGGGTGTTGTGAATCGGAGGGTCTGAATTAGGATAGGCCGTGAGTGGCAATGTAGGATGGAGAAAAGCACCGCGGGGTGGTCAGCATGGGGAGGTCAGGGAACATGCAGTGGCAATGTAGGATAGGTTTCTGAAAAACATCGCGGGGTGGTGCGCATTTTATGGCTGTGTGTTACATTACATTCACTAGTAGGAGTGAGAAAAACATCACGGGGTGGTGCGCATTGTATGGGTGTGTGTTACATTACATTCACTAGTAGGAGTGAGAAAAACATCACGGGGTGATGCGCATTGTATGGGTGTGTGTTACATTACATTCACTAGTAGGAGTGAGAAAAACATCACGGGGTGGTGTGAATCGGAGGGTCTGTATTAGGATAGGCAGTGAGTGGCAATGTAGGCTGGAGAAAAGCACCGCGGTGTGGTCAGCATGGGGAGGTCAGGGAACATGCAGTGGCAATGTAGGATAGGTTTCTGAAATACATCGCGGGGTGGTGCGCATTGTATGGGTGTGTGTTACATGACATTCAGAGTAGGAGTGAGAAAAACATCACGGGGTGGTGCGCATTGTATGGGTGTGTGTTACATTACATTCACTAGTAGGAGTGAGAAAAACATCACGGGGTGGTGCGCATTGTATGGGTGGGTGTTACATTACATTCACTAGTAGGAGTGTGAAAAACATCACGGGGTGGTGTGAATCGGAGGGTCTGAATTTGGATAGGCAGTGAGTGGCAATGTAGGATGGAGAAAAGCACCGCGGGGTGGTCAGCATGGGGAGGTCAGGGAACATGCAGTGGCAATGTAGGATAGGTTTCTGTAAAACATCGCAGGGTGGTGCGCATTGTATGGGTGTGTGTTACATTACATTCACTAGTAGGAGTGAGAAAAACATCACGGGGTGGTGCGCATTGTACGGGTGAGTGTTACATTACATTCACTAGTAGGAGTGAGAAAAACATCACGGGGTGGTGCGCATTGTATGGGTGTGTGTTACATTACATTCACTAGTAGGAGTGAGAAAAACATCACGGGGTGGTGCGCATTGTATGGGTGTGTGTTACATTACATTCACTAGAGGACTGAGAAAAACATCACGGGGTGGTGTGAATCGGGTTTCTGAATTAGGATAGGCAGTGAGTGGCAATGTAGGATGGAGAAAAGCACCGCAGGGTGGTCAGCATGGGGAGGTCAGGGAACATGCAATGGCAATGTAGGATAGCTTTCTGAAATAGATCGCGGGATGGTGCGCATTGTATGAGTGTGTGTTACATTACATTCACTAGTAGGAGTGAGAAAAACATCACGGGGTGGTGCGCATTGTATGGGTGTGTGTTACATTACATTCACTAGCAGGAGTGAGAAAAACATCACGGGGTGGTGTGAATTGGAGGGTCGGAATTAGGATAGGCAGTGAGTGGCAATGTAGGATGGAGAAAAGCACCGCGGGGTGGTCAGCATGGGGAGGTCAGGGAACATGCAGTGGCAATGAAGGATAGGTTTCTGAAAAACATCTCGGGGTGGTGCGCATTGTATGGGTGTGTGTTACATTACATTCACTAGTAGGAGTGAGAAAAAAATCACGGGGTGGTGCGCATTGTATGGGTGTGTGTTACATTATATTCACTAGTAGGAGTGAGAAAAACATCACGGGGTGGTGTGAATCGGAGGGTCTGAATTAGGATAGGCAGTGAGTGGCAATGTAGGATGGAGAAAAGCACCGCGGGTTGGTCAGCATCGGGAGGTCAGGGAACATGCAGTGGCTATGTAGGATAGGTTTCTGAAAAACATCACAGGGTGGTGCCCATTGTATGGTTGTGTGTTACATTACATTCACTAGTAGGAGTGAGAAAAACATCACAGGGTGGTGCACATTGTATGGGTGTGTGTTACATTACATTCACTAGTAGGAGTGAGAAAAACATCACAGGGTGGTGCGCATTGTATGGGTGTGTGTTACATTACATTCACTAGTAGGAGTGGGAAAAACATCACGGGGTGGTGCGCATTGTATGGGTGTTTGTTACATTACATTCACTAGTAGGAGTGAGAAAAACATCACGGGGTGGTGCACATTGTATGATTGTTTGTTACATTACATTCACTAGTAGGAGTGAGAAAAACATCACGGGGTGGTGCACATTGTATGGGTGTGTGTTACATTACATTCACTAGTAGGACTGAGAAAAACATCACGGGGTGGTGTGAATCGGGGGTCTGAATTAGGATAGGCAGTGAGTGGCAATGTAGGATGGAGAAAAGCACCGCAGGGTGGTCAGCATGGGGAGGTCAGGGAACATGCAGTGGCAATGTAGGATAGGTTTCTGAAAAAGATCGCGGGGTGGTGCGCATTGTATGGGTGTGTGTTACATTACATTCACTAGTAGGAGTGAGAAAAACATCACGGGGTGGTGCGCATTGTATGGGTGTGTGTTACATTACATTCACTAGTAGGAGTGAGAAAAACATCACGGGGTGATGCGCATTGTATGGGTGTGTGTTACATTACATTCACTAGTAGGAGTGAGAAAAACATCACGGGGTGGTTTGAATCGGAGGGTCTGTATTAGGATAGGCAGTGAGTGGCAATGTAGGCTGGAGAAAAGCACCGCGGTGTGGTCAGCATGGGGAGGTCAGGGAACATGCAGTGGCAATGTAGGATAGGTTTCTGAAAAACATCGCGGGGTGGTGCGCATTGTATGGGTGTGTGTTACATGACATTCACTAGTAGGAGTGAGAAAAACATCACAGGGTGGTGCGCATTGTATGGGTGTGTGTTACATTACATTCACTAGTAGGAGTGAGAAAAACATCACGGGGTGGTGCGCATTGTATGGGTGGGTGTTACATTACATTCACTAGTAGGAGTGTGAAAAACATCACGGGGTGGTGTGAATCGGAGGGTCTGAATTTGGATAGGCAGTGAGTGGCAATGTAGGATGGAGAAAAGCACCGCGGGGTGGTCAGCATGGGGAGTTCAGGGAACATGCAGTGGCAATGTAGGATAGGTTTCTGTAAAACATCGCGGGGTGGTGCGCATTGTATGGGTGTGTGTTACATTACATTCACTAGTAGGAGTGAGAAAAACATCACGGGGTGGTGCGCATTGTACGGGTGAGTGTTACATTACATTCACTAGTAGGAGTGAGAAAAACATCACGGGGTGGTGCGCATTGTATGGGTGTGTGTTACATTACATTCACTAGTAGGAGTGAGAAAAATATCACGGGGTGGTGCGCATTGTATGGGTGTGTGTTACATTACATTCACTAGAGGACTGAGAAAAACATCACGGGGTGGTGTGAATCGGGTTTCTGAATTAGGATAGGCAGTGAGTGGCAATGTAGGATGGAGAAAAGCACCGCAGGGTGGTCAGCATGGGGAGGTCAGGGAACATGCAGTGGCAATGTAGGATAGCTTTCTGAAATAGATCGCGGGATGGTGCGCATTGTATGAGTTTGTGTTACATTACATTCACTAGTAGGAGTGAGAAAAACATCACGGGGTGGTGCGCATTGTATGGGTGTGTGTTACATTACATTCACTAGTAGGAGTGAGAAAAACATCACGGGGTGGTGTGAATTGGAGGGTCGGAATTAGGATAGGCAGTGAGTGGCAATGTAGGATGGAGAAAAGCACCGCGGGGTGGTCAGCATGGGGAGGTCAGAGAACATGCAGTGGCAATGAAGGATAGGTTTCTGAAAAACATCTCGGGGTGGTGCGCATTGTATGGGTGTGTGTTACATTACATTCACTAGTAGGAGTGAGAAAAAAATCACGGAGTGGTGCGCATTGTATGGGTGTGTGTTACATTATATTCACTAGTAGGAGTGAGAAAAACATCACGGGGTGGTGTGAATCGGAGGGTCTGAATTAGGATAGGCAGTGAGTGGCAATGTAGGATGGAGAAAAGCACCGCGGGTTGGTCAGCATCGGGAGGTCAGGGAACATGCAGTGGCTATGTAGGATAGGTTTCTGAAAAACATCGCGGGGTGGTGCGCATTGTATGGGTGTGTGTTACATTACATTCACTAGTAGGAGTGAGAAAAACATCACAGGGTGGTGCGCATTGTATGGGTGTGTGTTACATTACATTCACTAGTAGGAGTGGGAAAAACATCACGGGGTGGTGCGCATTGTATGGGTGTTTGTTACATTACATTCACTAGTAGGAGTGAGAAAAACATCACGTCGTGGTGCACATTGTATGATTGTTTGTTACATTACATTCAGTAGTAGGAGTGAGAAAAACATCACGGGGTGGTGCACAATGTATGGGTGTGTGTTACATTACATTCACTAGTAGGACTGAGAAAAACATCACGGGGTGGTGTGAATCGGGGGTCTGAATTAGGATAGGCAGTGAGTGGCAATGTAGGATGGAGAAAAGCACCGCAGTGTGGTCAGCATGGGGAGGTCAGGGAACATGCAGTGGCAATGTAGGATAGGTTTCTGAAAAAGATCGCGGGGTGGTGCGCATTGTATGGGTGTGTGTTACATTACATTCACTAGTAGGAGTGAGAAAAACATCACGGGGTGGTGCGCATTGTATGGGTGTGTGTTACATTACATTCACTAGTAGGACTGAGAAAAACATCATGGGGTGGTGTGAATCGGAGTGTCTGAATTAGGATAGGCAGTGAGTGGCAACGTAGGATGGAGAAAAGCACCGCGGGGTGGTCAGCATGGGGAGGTCAGGGAACATGCAGTGGCAATGTAGGATAGGTTTCTGAAAAACATCTCGGGGTGGTGCGCATTGTATGGGTGTGTGTTACATTACATTCACTAGTAGGAGTGAGAAAAACATCACGAGGTGGTGCGCATTGTATGGGTGAGTGTTACATTATATTCACTAGTAGGAGTGAGAAAAACATCACGGGGTGGTGTGAATCGGAGGGTCTGAATTAGGATAGGCAGTGAGTGGCAATGTAGGATGGAGAAAAGCACCGCGGGGTGGTCAGCATCGGGAGGTCAGGGAACATGCAGTGGCAATGTAGGATAGGTTTCTGAAAAACATCGCGGGGTGGTGCGCATTGTATGGGTGTGTGTTACATTACATTCATAAGTAGGAGTGAGAAAAATATCAAGGGGTGGTGCGCATTGTATGGGTGTGTGTTACATTACATTCACTAGTAGGAGTGAGAAAAACATCACGGGGTGGTGTGAATCGGAGGGTCTGAATTAGGATAGGCAGTGAGTGGCAATGTAGGATGGAGAAAAGCACTGCGGGGTGGTCAGCATGGGGAAGTCAGGGAACATGCAGTGGCAATGTAGGATAGGTTTTTGAAAAACATCGCGGGGTGGTGCGCATTGTATGGGTGTGTGTTACATTACATTCACTAGTAGGAGTGAGAAAAACATCACGGGGTGGTGCGCATTGTATGGGTGTGTGTTACATTACATTCACTAGTAGGTGTGAGAAAATCATCACGGGGTGGTGCGCATTGTATGGGTGTGTGTTACATTACATTCACTAGTAGGAGTGACAAAAACATCACGGGGTGGTGTGAATCGGAGGGTCTGAATTAGGATAGGCAGTGAGTGGCAATGTAGGATGGAGAAAAGCACCGCGGGGTGGTCAGCATGGGGAGGTCAGGGAACATTCAGTGGCAATGTAGGATAGGTTTCTGAAAAACATCGCGGGGTGGTGCGCATTGTATGTGTGTGTGTTATATTACATTCACTAGTAGGAGTGAGAAAAACATCACGGTGTGGTGTGCATTGTATGGGTGTGTGTTACATTACATTCACTAGTAGGAGTGTGAAAAACATCACGGGGTGGTGTGAATCGGAGGGTCTGAATTAGGATAGGCAGTGAGTGGCAATGTAGGATGGAGAAAAGCACCGCGGGGTGGTCAGCATGGGGAGGTCAGGGAACATGCTGTGGCAATGTAGGATAGGTTTCTGTAAAACATCGCGGGGTGGTGCGCATTGTATGGGTGTGTGTTACATTTCATTCACTAGTAGGAGTGAGAAAAACATCACGGGGTGGTGCGCATTGTATGGGTGTGTGTTACATTACATTCACTAGTAGGAGTGAGAAAAACATCACGGGGTGGTGCACATTGTATGGGTGGGTGTTACATTACATTCACTAGTAGGAGTGAGAAAAACATCACGGGGTGGTGTGAATCGGGGGTCTGAATTAGGATAGGCAGTGAGTGCCAATGTAGGATGGAGAAAAGCACCGCAGGGTGGTTAGCATGGGGAGGTCAGGGAACATGCAGTGGCAATGTAGGATAGGTTTCTGAAAAAGATCGCGGGGTGGTGCGCATTGTTGGGTGTGTGTTACATTACATTCACTAGTCAGAGTGAGAAAAACATCACGGGGTGGTGCGCATTGTATGGGTGTGTGTTACATTACATTCACTACTAGGAGTGAGAAAAACATCACGGGGTGGTGTGAATCGGAGGGTCTGAATTAGTATAGGCAGTGAGTGGCAATGTAGGATGGAGAAAAGCACCGCGGGGTGGTCAGCATGGGGAGGTCAGGGAACATGCAGTGGCAATGTAGGATAGGTTTCTGAAAAACATCTCGGGGTGGTGCGCATTGTATGGGTGTGTGTTACATTACATTCACTAGTAGGAGTGAGAAAAACATCACGAGGTGGTGCGCATTGTATGGGTGAGTGTTACATTATATTCACTAGTAGGAGTGAGAAAAACATCACGGGGTGGTGTGAATCGGAGGGGCTGAATTAGGATAGGCAGTGAGTGGCAATGTAGGATGGAGAAAAGCACCGCGGGGTGGTCAGGATCGGGAGGTCAGGGAACATGCAGTGGCAATGTAGGATAGGTTTCTGAAAAACATCGCGGGGTGGTGCGCATTGTATGATTGTGTGTTACATTACATTCATTAGTAGGAGTGAGAAAAACATCACGGGGTGGTGCGCATTGTATGGGTGTGTGTTACATTACATTCACTAGTAGGACTGAGAAAAACATCACGGGGTGGTGTGAATCGGGGGTCTGAATTAGGATAGGCAGTGAGTGGCAATGTAGGATGGAGAAAAGCACCGCAGGGTGGTCAGCATGGGGAGGTCAGGGAACATGCAGTGGCAATGTAGGATAGGTTTCTGAAAAAGATCGCGGGGTGGTGCGCATTGTATGGGTGTGTGTTACATTACATTCACTAGTAGGAGTGAGAAAAACATCACGGGGTGGTGCGCATTGTATGGGTGTGTGTTACATTACATTCACTAGTAGGAGTGAGAAAAACATCACGGGGTGATGCGCATTGTATGGGTGTGTGTTACATTACATTCACTAGTAGGAGTGAGAAAAACATCACGGGGTGGTTTGAATCGGAGGGTCTGTATTAGGATAGGCAGTGAGTGGCAATGTAGGCTGGAGAAAAGCACCGCGGTGTGGTCAGCATGGGGAGGTCAGGGAACATGCAGTGGCAATGTAGGATAGGTTTCTGAAAAACATCGCGGGGTGGTGCGCATTGTATGGGTGTGTGTTACATGACATTCACTAGTAGGAGTGAGAAAAACATCACAGGGTGGTGCGCATTGTATGGGTGTGTGTTACATTACATTCACTAGTAGGAGTGAGAAAAACATCACGGGGTGGTGCGCATTGTATGGGTGGGTGTTACATTACATTCACTAGTAGGAGTGTGAAAAACATCACGGGGTGGTGTGAATCGGAGGGTCTGAATTTGGATAGGCAGTGAGTGGCAATGTAGGATGGAGAAAAGCACCGCGGGGTGGTCAGCATGGGGAGTTCAGGGAACATGCAGTGGCAATGTAGGATAGGTTTCTGTAAAACATCGCGGGGTGGTGCGCATTGTATGGGTGTGTGTTACATTACATTCACTAGTAGGAGTGAGAAAAACATCACGGGGTGGTGCGCATTGTACGGGTGAGTGTTACATTACATTCACTAGTAGGAGTGAGAAAAACATCACGGGGTGGTGCGCATTGTATGGGTGTGTGTTACATTACATTCACTAGTAGGAGTGAGAAAAATATCACGGGGTGGTGCGCATTGTATGGGTGTGTGTTACATTACATTCACTAGAGGACTGAGAAAAACATCACGGGGTGGTGTGAATCGGGTTTCTGAATTAGGATAGGCAGTGAGTGGCAATGTAGGATGGAGAAAAGCACCGCAGGGTGGTCAGCATGGGGAGGTCAGGGAACATGCAGTGGCAATGTAGGATAGCTTTCTGAAATAGATCGCGGGATGGTGCGCATTGTATGAGTTTGTGTTACATTACATTCACTAGTAGGAGTGAGAAAAACATCACGGGGTGGTGCGCATTGTATGGGTGTGTGTTACATTACATTCACTAGTAGGAGTGAGAAAAACATCACGGGGTGGTGTGAATTGGAGGGTCGGAATTAGGATAGGCAGTGAGTGGCAATGTAGGATGGAGAAAAGCACCGCGGGGTGGTCAGCATGGGGAGGTCAGAGAACATGCAGTGGCAATGAAGGATAGGTTTCTGAAAAACATCTCGGGGTGGTGCGCATTGTATGGGTGTGTGTTACATTACATTCACTAGTAGGAGTGAGAAAAAAATCACGGAGTGGTGCGCATTGTATGGGTGTGTGTTACATTATATTCACTAGTAGGAGTGAGAAAAACATCACGGGGTGGTGTGAATCGGAGGGTCTGAATTAGGATAGGCAGTGAGTGGCAATGTAGGATGGAGAAAAGCACCGCGGGTTGGTCAGCATCGGGAGGTCAGGGAACATGCAGTGGCTATGTAGGATAGGTTTCTGAAAAACATCGCGGGGTGGTGCGCATTGTATGGGTGTGTGTTACATTACATTCACTAGTAGGAGTGAGAAAAACATCACAGGGTGGTGCGCATTGTATGGGTGTGTGTTACATTACATTCACTAGTAGGAGTGGGAAAAACATCACGGGGTGGTGCGCATTGTATGGGTGTTTGTTACATTACATTCACTAGTAGGAGTGAGAAAAACATCACGTGGTGGTGCACATTGTATGATTGTTTGTTACATTACATTCAGTAGTAGGAGTGAGAAAAACATCACGGGGTGGTGCACAATGTATGGGTGTGTGTTACATTACATTCACTAGTAGGACTGAGAAAAACATCACGGGGTGGTGTGAATCGGGGGTCTGAATTAGGATAGGCAGTGAGTGGCAATGTAGGATGGAGAAAAGCACCGCAGTGTGGTCAGCATGGGGAGGTCAGGGAACATGCAGTGGCAATGTAGGATAGGTTTCTGAAAAAGATCGCGGGGTGGTGCGCATTGTATGGGTGTGTGTTACATTACATTCACTAGTAGGAGTGAGAAAAACATCACGGGGTGGTGCGCATTGTATGGGTGTGTGTTACATTACATTCACTAGTAGGACTGAGAAAAACATCATGGGGTGGTGTGAATCGGAGTGTCTGAATTAGGATAGGCAGTGAGTGGCAATGTAGGATGGAGAAAAGCACCGCGGGGTGGTCAGCATGGGGAGGTCAGGGAACATGCAGTGGCAATGTAGGATAGGTTTCTGAAAAACATCTCGGGGTGGTGCGCATTGTATGGGTGTGTGTTACATTACATTCACTAGTAGGAGTGAGAAAAACATCACGAGGTGGTGCGCATTGTATGGGTGAGTGTTACATTATATTCACTAGTAGGAGTGAGAAAAACATCACGGGGTGGTGTGAATCGGAGGGTCTGAATTAGGATAGGCAGTGAGTGGCAATGTAGGATGGAGAAAAGCACCGCGGGGTGGTCAGCATCGGGAGGTCAGGGAACATGCAGTGGCAATGTAGGATAGGTTTCTGAAAAACATCGCGGGGTGGTGCGCATTGTATGGGTGTGTGTTACATTACATTCATAAGTAGGAGTGAGAAAAATATCAAGGGGTGGTGCGCATTGTATGGGTGTGTGTTACATTACATTCACTAGTAGGAGTGAGAAAAACATCACGGGGTGGTGTGAATCGGAGGGTCTGAATTAGGATAGGCAGTGAGTGGCAATGTAGGATGGAGAAAAGCACTGCGGGGTGGTCAGCATGGGGAAGTCAGGGAACATGCAGTGGCAATGTAGGATAGGTTTTTGAAAAACATCGCGGGGTGGTGCGCATTGTATGGGTGTGTGTTACATTACATTCACTAGTAGGAGTGAGAAAAACATCACGGGGTGGTGCGCATTGTATGGGTGTGTGTTACATTACATTCACTAGTAGGTGTGAGAAAAACATCACGGGGTGGTGCGCATTGTATGGGTGTGTGTTACATTACATTCACTAGTAGGAGTGACAAAAACATCACGGGGTGGTGTGAATCGGAGGGTCTGAATTAGGATAGGCAGTGAGTGGCAATGTAGGATGGAGAAAAGCACCGCGGGGTGGTCAGCATGGGGAGGTCAGGGAACATTCAGTGGCAATGTAGGATAGGTTTCTGAAAAACATCGCGGGGTGGTGCGCATTGTATGTGTGTGTGTTATATTACATTCACTAGTAGGAGTGAGAAAAACATCACGGTGTGGTGTGCATTGTATGGGTGTGTGTTACATTACATTCACTAGTAGGAGTGTGAAAAACATCACGGGGTGGTGTGAATCGGAGGGTCTGAATTAGGATAGGCAGTGAGTGGCAATGTAGGATGGAGAAAAGCACCGCGGGGTGGTCAGCATGGGGAGGTCAGGGAACATGCTGTGGCAATGTAGGATAGGTTTCTGTAAAACATCGCGGGGTGGTGCGCATTGTATGGGTGTGTGTTACATTTCATTCACTAGTAGGAGTGAGAAAAACATCACGGGGTGGTGCGCATTGTATGGGTGTGTGTTACATTACATTCACTAGTAGGAGTGAGAAAAACATCACGGGGTGGTGCACATTGTATGGGTGGGTGTTACATTACATTCACTAGTAGGAGTGAGAAAAACATCACGGGGTGGTGTGAATCGGGGGTCTGAATTAGGATAGGCAGTGAGTGCCAATGTAGGATGGAGATAAGCACCGCATGGTGGTCAGCATGGGGAGGTCAGGGAACATGCAGTGGCAATGTAGGATAGGTTTCTGAAAAAGATCGCGGGGTGGTGCGCATTGTTGGGTGTGTGTTACATTACATTCACTAGTAGGAGTGAGAAAAACATCACGGGGTGGTGCGCATTGTATGGGTGTGTGTTACATTACATTCACTAGTAGGAGTGAGAAAAACATCACGGGGTGGTGTGAATCGGAGTGTCTGAATTAGGATAGGCAGTGAGTGGCAATGTAGGATGGAGAAAAGCACCGCGGGGTGGTCAGCATGCGGAGGTCAGGGAACATGCAGTGCCAATGTAGGATAGGTTTCTGAAAAACATCTCGGGGTGGTGCGCATTGTATGGGTGTGTGTTACATTACATTCACTAGTAGGAGTGAGAAAAACATCACGAGGTGGTGCGCATTGTATGGGTGAGTGTTACATTATATTCACTAGTAGGAGTGAGAAAAACATCACGGGGTGGTGTGAATCGGAGGGGCTGAATTAGGATAGGCAGTGAGTGGCAATGTAGGATGGAGAAAAGCACCGCGGGGTGGTCAGCATCGGGAGGTCATTGAACATGCAGTGGCAATGTAGGATAGGTTTCTGAAAAACATCGCGGGGTGGTGCGCATTGTATGGGTGTGTGTTACATTACATTCATTAGTAGGAGTGAGAAAAACATCACGGGGTGGTGCGCATTGTATGGGTGTGTGTTACATTACATTCACTAGTAGGAGTGAGAAAAACATCACGGGGTGGTGTGAATCGGAGGGTCTGAATTAGGATAGGCAGTGAGTGGCAATGTAGGATGGAGAAAAGCACTGCGGGGTGGTCAGCATGGGGAAGTCAGGGAACATGCAGTGGCAATGTAGGATAGGTTTTTGAAAAACATCGCGGGGTGGTGCGCATTGTATGGGTGTGTGTTACATTACATTCACTAGTAGGAGTGAGAAAAACATCACGGGGTGGTGCGCATTGTATGGGTGTGTGTTACATTACATTCACTAGTAGGAGTGAGAAAAACATCACGGGGTGGTGCACATTGTATGGGTGTGTGTTACATTACATTCACTAGTAGGAGTGAGAAAAACATCACGGGGTGGTGTGCATTGTATGGGTGTGTGTTACATTACATTCACTAGTAGGAGTGTGAAAAACATCACGGGGTGGTGTGAATCGGAGGGTCTGAATTAGGATAGGCAGTGAGTGGCAATGTAGGATGGAGAAAAGCACCGCGGGGTGGTCAGCATGGGGAGGTCAGGGAACATGCAGTGGCAATGTAGGATAGGTTTCTGTAAAACATCGCGGGGTGGTGCGCATTGTATGGGTGTGTGTTACATTACATTCACTAGTAGGAGTGAGAAAAACATCACGGGGTGGTGCGCATTGTATGGGTGTGTGTTACATTACATTCACTAGTAGGTGTGAGAAAAACATCACGGGGTGGTGTGAATCGGAGTGTCTGAATTAGGATAGGCAGTGAGTGGCAATGTAGGATGGAGAAAAGCACCGCGGGGTGGTCAGCATGGGGAGGTCAGGGAACATGCAGTGGCAATGTAGGATAGGTATCTGAAAAACATCGTGGGGTGGTGCGAATTGTATGGGTGTGTGTTACATTACATTCACTAGTAGGAGTGAGAAAAACATCACGGGGTGGTGCGCATTGTATGGGTGTGTGTTACATTACATTCACTAGTAGGAGTGAGAAAAACATCACGGGGTGGTGCGCATTGTATGGGTGTGTGTTACATTACATTCACTAGTAGGAGTGAGAAAAACATCACGGGGTTGTGTGAATCGGAGCTTCTGAATTAGGATAGGGCAGTGAGTGGCAATGTAGGATGGAGAAAAGCACCGCGGGGTGGTCAGCATAGGGAGGTCAGGGAACATGCAGTGGCAATGTAGGATAGGTTTCTGAAAAACATCGCGGGGTGGTGCGCATTGTATGGGTGTGTGTTACATTACATTCACTAGTAGGGGTGAGAAATACATCACGGGGTGGTGCGCATTGTATGGGTGTGTGTTACATTACATTCACTAGTAGGAGTGAGAAAAACATCACGGGGTGGTGTGAATCGGAGGGTCTGAATTAGGATAGCTAGTGAGTGGCAATGTAGGATGGAGAAAAGCACCGCCGGGTGGTCAGCATGGGGAGGTCAGGGAACATGCAGTGACAATGTAGGATAGGTTTCTGAAAAACATCGCGGGGTGGTGCGCATTGTATGGGTGTGTGTTACATTACATTCACTAGTAGGAGTGAGAAAAACATCACGAGGTGGTGCGCATTGTATGGGTGAGTGTTACATTATATTCACTAGTAGGAGTGAGAAAAACATCACGGGGTGGTGTGAATCGGAGGGGCTGAATTAGGATAGGCAGTGAGTGGCAATGTAGGATGGAGAAAAGCACCGCGGGGTGGTCAGCATCGGGAGGTCAGGGAACATGCAGTGGCAATGTAGGATAGGTTTCTGAAAAACATCGCGGGGTGGTGCGCATTGTATGGGTGTGTGTTACATTACATTCATTAGTAGGAGTGAGAAAAACATCACGGGGTGGTGCGCATTGTATGGGTGTGTGTTACATTACATTCACTAGTAGGAGTGAGAAAAACATCACGGGGTGGTGTGAATCGGAGGGTCTGAATTAGGATAGGCAGTGAGTGGCAATGTAGGATGGAGAAAAGCACTGCGGGGTGGTCAGCATGGGGAAGTCAGGGAACATGCAGTGGCAATGTAGGATAGGTTTTTGAAAAACATCGCGGGGTGGTGCGCATTGTATGGGTGTGTGTTACATTACATTCACTAGTAGGAGTGAGAAAAACATCACGGGGTGGTGCGCATTGTATGGGTGTGTGTTACATTACATTCACTAGTAGGAGTGAGAAAAACATCACGGGGTGGTGCACATTGTATGGGTGTGTGTTACATTACATTCACTAGTAGGAGTGAGAAAAACATCACGGGGTGGTGTGCATTGTATGGGTGTGTGTTACATTACATTCACTAGTAGGAGTGTGAAAAACATCACGGGGTGGTGTGAATCGGAGGGTCTGAATTAGGATAGGCAGTGAGTGGCAATGTAGGATGGAGAAAAGCACCGCGGGGTGGTCAGCATGGGGAGGTCAGGGAACATGCAGTGGCAATGTAGGATAGGTTTCTGTAAAACATCGCGGGGTGGTGCGCATTGTATGGGTGTGTGTTACATTACATTCACTAGTAGGAGTGAGAAAAACATCACGGGGTGGTGCGCATTGTATGGGTGTGTGTTACATTACATTCACTAGTAGGTGTGAGAAAAACATCACGGGGTGGTGTGAATCGGAGTGTCTGAATTAGGATAGGCAGTGAGTGGCAATGTAGGATGGAGAAAAGCACCGCGGGGTGGTCAGCATGGGGAGGTCAGGGAACATGCAGTGGCAATGTAGGATAGGTATCTGAAAAACATCGTGGGGTGGTGCGAATTGTATGGGTGTGTGTTACATTACATTCACTAGTAGGAGTGAGAAAAACATCACGGGGTGGTGCGCATTGTATGGGTGTGTGTTACATTACATTCACTAGTAGGAGTGAGAAAAACATCAAGGGATGGTGTGAATCGGAGGGTCTGAATTAGGATAGACAGTTAGTGGCAATGTGGAATGGAGAAAACCACCGTGGCGTGGTCAGCATGTGGAGGTCAGGGAACATGCAGTGGCAATGTAGGATAGGTTTCTGAAAAACATCGCGGGGTGGTGCGCATTGTATGGGTGTGTATTATATTACATTCACTAGTAGGAGTGAGAAAAACATCACGGGGTGGTGCGCATTGTATGGGTGTGTGTTACATTACATTCACTAGTAGGAGTGAGAAAAACATCACGGGGTTGTGTGAATCGGAGCTTCTGAATTAGGATAGGCAGTGAGTGGCAATGTAGGATGGAGAAAAGCACCGCGGGGTGGTCAGCATAGGGAGGTCAGGGAACATGCAGTGGCAATGTAGGATAGGTTTCTGAAAAACATCGCGGGGTGGTGCGCATTGTATGGGTGTGTGTTACATTACATTCACTAGTAGGGGTGAGAAATACATCACGGGGTGGTGCGCATTGTATGGGTGTGTGTTACATTACATTCACTAGTAGGAGTGAGAAAAACATCACGGGGTGGTGTGAATCGGAGGGTCTGAATTAGGATAGCTAGTGAGTGGCAATGTAGGATGGAGAAAAGCACCGCCGGGTGGTCAGCATGGGGAGGTCAGGGAACATGCAGTGACAATGTAGGATAGGTTTCTGAAAAACATCGCGGGGTGGTGCGCATTGTATGGGTGTGTGTTACATTACATTCACTAGTAGGAGTGAGAAAAACATCACGGGGTGGTGCGCATTGTATGGGTGTGTGTTACATTACATTCACTAGTAGGAGTGAGAAAAACATCACGGGGTGTTGTGAATCGGAGGGTCTGAATTAGGATAGGCAGTGAGTGGCAATGTAGGATGGAGAAAAGCACCGCGGGGAGGTCAGCATGGGGAGGTCAGGGAACATGCAGTGGCAATGTAGGATAGGTTTCTGAAAAACATCGCGGGGTGGTGCGCATTTTATGGATGTGTGTTACATTACATTCCCTAGTAGGAGTGAGAAAAACATCACGGGGTGGTGCGCATTGTATGGGTGTGTGTTACATTACATTCACTAGTAGGAGTGAGAAAAACATCACGGGGTGATGCACATTGTATGGGTGTGTGTTACATTACATTCACTAGTAGGAGTGAGAAAAACATCACGGGGTGGTGTGAATCGGAGGGTCTGAATTAGGATAGGCAGTGAGTGGCAATGTAGGCTGGAGAAAAGCACCGCGGGGTGGTCAGCATGGGGAGGTCAGGGAACATGCAGTGGCAATGTAGGATAGGTTTCTGAAAAACACCGCGGGGTGGTGCGCATTGTATGGGTGTGTGTTGCATTACATTCACTAGTAGGAGTGAGAAAAACATCACGGGGTGGTGCGCATTGTATGGGTGTGTGTTACATTACATTCACTAGTAGGTGTGAGAAAAACATCACGGGGTGGTGTGAATCGGAGGGTCTGAATTAGGATAGGCAGTGAGTGGCAATGTAGGATGGAGAAATGCACCGCGGGGCGGTCAGCATGGGTAGGTCAGGGAACATGCAGTGGCAATGTAGGATAGGTTTCTGAAATACATCGTGGTGTGGTGCGAATTGTATGGGTGTGTGTTACATTACATTCACTAGTAGGAGTGAGAAAAACATCACGAGGTGGTGCGCATTGTGTGGGTGTGTGTTACATTACATTCACTAGTAGGAGTGAGAAAAACATCACGGGGTGGTGTGAATCGGAGGGTCTGAATTAGGATAGGCAGTGAGTGGCAATGTAGAATGGAGAAAAGCACCGCGGCGTGGTCAGCATGGGGAGGTCAGGGAACATGCAGTGGCAATGTAGGATAGGTTTCTGAAAAACATCACGGGCTGGTGCGCATTGTATGGGTGTGTGTTACATTACATTCACTAGTAGGAGTGAGAAATACATCACGGGGTGGTGCGCATTGTATGGGTGTGTGTTACATTACATTCACTAGTAGGAGTGAGAAAAACATCACGGGGTTGTGTGAATCGGAGGGTATGAAATAGGATAGGCAGTGAGTGGCAATGCAGGATGGAGAAAAGCACCGCGGGGTGGTCAGCATAGGGAGGTCAGGGAACATGCAGTGGCAATGTAGGATAAGTTTCTGAAAAACATCGCTGGGTGGTGCGCATTGTATGGGTGTGTGTTACATTACATTCACTAGTAGGAGTGAGAAATACATCACGGGGTGGTGTGCATTGTACGGGTGTGTGTTACATTACATTCACTAGTAGGAGTGAGAAAAACATCACGGGGTGGTGTGAATCGGAGGGTGCGAATTAGGATAGGCAGTGAGTGGCAATGTAGGATGGAGAAAAGCACCGCGGGGTGGTCAGCATGGGGAGGTCAGGGAACATTCAGTGGCAATGTAGGATAGGTTTCTGAAAAACATCGCGGGGTGGTACGCATTGTATGGGTGTGTGTTACATTACATTCACTAGTAGGAGTGAGAAAAACATCACGGGGTGGTGCGCATTGTATGGGTGTGTGTTACATTACATTCACTAGTAGGAGTGAGAAAAACATCACGGGATGGTGTGAATCGGAGGGTCTGAATTAGGATAGGCAGTGAGTGGCAATGTAGGATGGAGAAAAGCACCGCGGGGTGGTCAGCATGGGGAGGTCAGGGAACATGCAGTGACAATGTAGGATAGGTTTCTGATAAACATCGCGGGGTGGTGCGCATTGTATGGGTGTGTGTTACATTACATTCACTAGTAGGAGTGAGAAAAACATCACGGGGTGATGCGCATTGTATGGGTGTGTGTTACATTACATTCACTAGTAGGAGTGAGAAAAACATCACGGGGTGGTGTGAATCGGAGGGTCTGTATTAGGATAGGCAGTGAGTGGCAATGTAGGATGGAGAAAAGCACCGCGGTGTGGTCAGCATGGGGAGGTCAGGGAACATGCAGTGGCAATGTAGGATAGGTTTCTGAAAAACATCGCGGGGTGGTGCGCATTGTATGGGTGTGTGTTACATTACATTCACTAGTAGGAGTGAGAAAAACATCACGGGGTGGTGCGCATTGTATGGGTGTGTGTTACATTACATTCACTAGTAGGAGTGAGAAAAGCATCACGGGGTGGTGTTTACCGGAGGGTCTGAATTAGGATAGGCAGTGAGTGGCAATGTAGGATGGAGAAAAGCACCGCGGGGTGGTCAGCATGGGGAGGTCAGGGAACATGCAGTGGCAATGTAGGATAGGTTTCTGAAAAACATCGCGGGGTGGTGCGCATTGTATGGGTGTGTGTTACATTACATTCACTAGTAGGAGTGAGAAAAACATCACGGGGTGGTGCGCATTGTATGGGTGTGTGTTACATTACATTCATTAGTAGGCGTGAGAAAAACATCACGGGGTGGTGTGAATCGGAGGGTCTGAATTAGGATAGGCAGTGAGTGGCAATGTAGGATGGAGAGAAGCACCGCGGGGTGGTCAGCATGGGGAGGTCAGGGAACATGCAGTGGCAATGTAGGATAGGTTTCTGAAAAACATCGCGGGGTGGTGCGCATTGTATGGGTGTGTGTTACATTACATTCACTAGTAGGAGTGAGAAAAACATCACGGGGTGGTTTGAATTGGAGGGTCTGAATTAGGATAGGCAGTGAGTGACAATGTAGGATGGAGAAAAGCACCGCGGGGTGGTCAGCATGGGGAGGTCAGGGAACATGCAGTGGCAATATAGGATAGGTTTCTGAAAAACATCGCCGTGTGGTGCGCATTGTATGGGTGTGTGTTACATTACATTCACTAGTAGGAGTGAGAAAAACATCACGGGGTGGTGCGCATTGTATGGGTGTGTGTTACATTACATTCACTAGTAGGAGTGTGAAAAACATCACGGGGTGGTGTGAATCGGAGGGTCTGAATTTGGATAGGCAGTGAGTGGCAATGTAGGATGGAGAAAAGCACCGCGGGGTGGTCAGCATGGGGAGGTCAGGGAACATGCAGTGGCAATGTAGGATAGGTTTCTGTAAAACATCGCGGGGTGGTGCGCATTGTATGGGTGTGTGTTACATTACATTCACTAGTAGGAGTGAGAAAAACATCACGGGGTGGTGCGCATTGTATGGGTGTGTGTTACATTACATTCACTAGTAGGACTGAGAAAAACATCACGGGGTGGTGTGAATCGGATGGTCTGAATTAGGATAGGCAGTGAGTGGCAATGTAGGCTGGAGAAAAGCACCGCGGGGTGGTCAGCATGGGGAGGTCAGGGAACATGCAGTGGCAATGTAGGATAGGTTTCTGAAAAACATCGCGGGGTGGTGCGCATTGTATGGGTGTGTGTTACATTACATTCACTAGTAGGAGTGAGAAAAACATCACGGGGTGGTGCGCATTGTATGGGTGTGTGTTACATTACATTCACTAGTAGGAGTGAGAAAAACATCACGGGATGGTGTGAATCGGAGGGTCTGAATTAGGATAGGCAGTGAGTGGCAATGTAGGATGGAGAAAAGCACCGCGGGGTGGTCAGCATGGGGAGGTCAGGGAACATGCAGTGGCAATGTAGGATAGGTTTCTGAAAAACATCTCGGGGTGGAGCGCATTGTATGGGTGTGTGTTACATTACATTCACTAGTAAGAGTGAGAAAAACATCACGGGTTGGTGCACATTGTATGGGTGTGTGTTACATTATATTCACTAGTAGGAGTGAGAAAACATCACGGGGTGGTGTGAATCGGAGGGTCTGAATTAGGATAGGCAGTGAGTGGCAATGTAGGATGGAGAAAAGCACCGCGGGGTTGTCAGCATCGGGAGGTCAGGGAACATGCAGTGGCAATGTAGGATAGGTTTCTGAAAAACATCGCGGGGTGGTGCGCATTGTATGGGTGTGTGTTACATTACATTCACTATTAGGAGTGAGAAAAACATCACGGGGTGGTGCGCATTGTATGGGTGTGTGTTACATTACATTCATTAGTAGGAGTGAGAAAAACATCACGGGGTGGTGTGAATCGGAGTGTCTGAATTAGGATAGGCAGTGAGTGGCAATATAGGATGGAGAAAAGCACTGCGGGGTGGTCAGCATGGGGAAGTCAGGGAACATGCAGTGGCAATGTAGGATAGGTTTCTGAAAAACATCGCGGGGTGGTGCGCATTGTATGGGTGTGTGTTACATTACATTCACTAGTAGGAGTGAGAAAAACATCACGGGGTGGTGCGCATTGTATGGGTGTGTGTTACATTACATTCACTAGTAGGAGTGAGAAAAACATCACGGGGTGGTGCGCATTGTATGGGTGTGTGTTACATTACATTCACTAGTAGGAGTGAGAAAAACATCACGGGGTGCTGTGAATCAGAGGGTCTGAATTAGGATAGGCAGTGAGTGGCAATGTAGGATGGAGAAAAGCACCGCGGGGTGGTCAGCATGGGGAGGTCAGGGAACATGCAGTGACAATGTAGGATAGGTTTCTGAAAAACATCGCAGGGTGGTGCGCATTGTATGGGTGTGTGTTACATTACATTCACTAGTAGGAGTGAGAAAAACATCACAGGGTGGTGCGCATTGTATGGGTGTGTGTTACATTACATTCACTATTAGGAGTGAGAAAAACATCACGGGGCGGTGTGAATCGGAGGGTCTGAATTAGGATAGGCAGTGAGTGCCAATGTAGGATGGAGATAAGCACCGCATGGTGGTCAGCATGGGGAGGTCAGGGAACATGCAGTGGCAATGTAGGATAGGTTTCTGAAAAAGATCGCGGGGTGGTGCGCATTGTTGGATGTGTGTTACATTACATTCACTAGTAGGAGTGAGAAAAACATCACGGGGTGGTGCGCATTGTATGGGTGTGTGTTACATTACATTCACTAGTAGGAGTGAGAAAAACATCACGGGGTGGTGTGAATCGGAGTGTCTGAATTAGGATAGGCAGTGAGTGGCAATGTAGGATGGAGAAAAGCACCGCGGGGTGGTCAGCATGGGGAGGTCAGGGAACATGCAGTGCCAATGTAGGATAGGTTTCTGAAAAACATCTCGGGGTGGTGCGCATTGTATGGGTGTGTGTTACATTACATTCACTAGTAGGAGTGAGAAAAACATCACGAGGTGGTGCGCATTGTATGGGTGAGTGTTACATTATATTCACTAGTAGGAGTGAGAAAAACATCACGGGGTGGTGTGAATCGGAGGGGCTGAATTAGGATAGGCAGTGAGTGGCAATGTAGGATGGAGAAAAGCACCGCGGGGTGGTCAGCATCGGGAGGTCAGGGAACATGCAGTGGCAATGTAGGATAGGTTTCTGAAAAACATCGGGGGGGGGTGCGCATTGTATGGGTGTGTGTTACATTACATTCACTATTAGGAGTGAGAAAAACATCACGGGGTGGTGCGCATTGTATGGGTGTGTGTTACATTACATTCATTAGTAGGAGTGAGAAAAACATCACGGGGTGGTGTGAATCGGAGTGTCTGAATTAGGATAGGCAGTGAGTGGCAATATAGGATGGAGAAAAGCACTGCGGGGTGGTCAGCATGGGGAAGTCAGGGAACATGCAGTGGCAATGTAGGATAGGTTTCTAAAAAACATCGCGGGGTGGTGCGCATTGTATGGGTGTGTGTTACATTACATTCACTAGTAGGAGTGAGAAAAACATCACGGGGTGGTGCGCATTGTATGGGTGTGTGTTACATTACATTCACTAGTAGGAGTGAGAAAAACATCACGGGTTGGTGCGCATTGTATGGGTGTGTGTTACATTACATTCACTAGTAGGAGTGAGAAAAACATCACGGGGTGCTGTGAATCAGAGGGTCTGAATTAGGATAGGCAGTGAGTGGCAATGTAGGATGAAGAAAAGCACCGCGGGGTGGTCAGCATGGGGAGGTCAGGGAACATGCATTGACAATGTAGGATAGGTTTCTGAAAAACATCGCAGGGTGGTGCGCATTGTATGGGTGTGTGTTACATTACATTCACTAGTAGGAGTGAGAAAAACATCACAGGGTGGTGCGCATTGTATGGGTGAGTGTTACATTATATTCACTAGTAGGAGTTAGAAAAACATCACGGGGTGGTGTGAATCGGAGGGTCTGAATTAGGATAGGCAGTGAGTGGCAATGTAGGATGGAGAAAAGCACTGCGGGGTGGTCAGCATGGGGAAGTCAGGGAACATGCAGTGGCAATGTAGGATAGGTTTTTGAAAAACATCGCGGGGTGGTGCGCATTGTATGGGTGTGTGTTACATTACATTCACTAGTAGGAGTGAGAAAAACATCACGGGGTGGTGCGCATTGTATGGGTGTGTGTTACATTACATTCACTAGTAGGAGTGAGAAAAACATCACGGGGTGGTGCACATTGTATGGGTGTGTGTTACATTACATTCACTAGTAGGAGTGAGAAAAACATCACGGGGTGGTGTGCATTGTATGGGTGTGTGTTACATTACATTCACTAGTAGGAGTGTGAAAAACATCACGGGGTGGTGTGAATCGGAGGGTCTGAATTAGGATAGGCAGTGAGTGGCAATGTAGGATGGAGAAAAGCACCGCGGGGTGGTCAGCATGGGGAGGTCAGGGAACATGCAGTGGCAATGTAGGATAGGTTTCTGTAAAACATCGCGGGGTGGTGCGCATTGTATGGGTGTGTGTTACATTACATTCACTAGTAGGAGTGAGAAAAACATCACGGGGTGGTGCGCATTGTATGGGTGTGTGTTACATTACATTCACTAGTAGGTGTGAGAAAAACATCACGGGGTGGTGTGAATCGGAGTGTCTGAATTAGGATAGGCAGTGAGTGGCAATGTAGGATGGAGAAAAGCACCGCGGGGTGGTCAGCATGGGGAGGTCAGGGAACATGCAGTGGCAATGTAGGATAGGTATCTGAAAAACATCGTGGGGTGGTGCGAATTGTATGGGTGTGTGTTACATTACATTCACTAGTAGGAGTGAGAAAAACATCACGGGGTGGTGCGCATTGTATGGGTGTGTGTTACATTACATTCACTAGTAGGAGTGAGAAAAACATCAAGGGATGGTGTGAATCGGAGGGTCTGAATTAGGATAGACAGTTAGTGGCAATGTGGAATGGAGAAAACCACCGTGGCGTGGTCAGCATGTGGAGGTCAGGGAACATGCAGTGGCAATGTAGGATAGGTTTCTGAAAAACATCGCGGGGTGGTGCGCATTGTATGGGTGTGTATTATATTACATTCACTAGTAGGAGTGAGAAAAACATCACGGGGTGGTGCGCATTGTATGGGTGTGTGTTACATTACATTCACTAGTAGGAGTGAGAAAAACATCACGGGGTTGTGTGAATCGGAGCTTCTGAATTAGGATAGGCAGTGAGTGGCAATGTAGGATGGAGAAAAGCACCGCGGGGTGGTCAGCATAGGGAGGTCAGGGAACATGCAGTGGCAATGTAGGATAGGTTTCTGAAAAACATCGCGGGGTGGTGCGCATTGTATGGGTGTGTGTTACATTACATTCACTAGTAGGGGTGAGAAATACATCACGGGGTGGTGCGCATTGTATGGGTGTGTGTTACATTACATTCACTAGTAGGAGTGAGAAAAACATCACGGGGTGGTGTGAATCGGAGGGTCTGAATTAGGATAGCTAGTGAGTGGCAATGTAGGATGGAGAAAAGCACCGCCGGGTGGTCAGCATGGGGAGGTCAGGGAACATGCAGTGACAATGTAGGATAGGTTTCTGAAAAACATCGCGGGGTGGTGCGCATTGTATGGGTGTGTGTTACATTACATTCACTAGTAGGAGTGAGAAAAACATCACGGGGTGGTGCGCATTGTATGGGTGTGTGTTACATTACATTCACTAGTAGGAGTGAGAAAAACATCACGGGGTGTTGTGAATCGGAGGGTCTGAATTAGGATAGGCAGTGAGTGGCAATGTAGGATGGAGAAAAGCACCGCGGGGAGGTCAGCATGGGGAGGTCAGGGAACATGCAGTGGCAATGTAGGATAGGTTTCTGAAAAACATCGCGGGGTGGTGCGCATTTTATGGATGTGTGTTACATTACATTCCCTAGTAGGAGTGAGAAAAACATCACGGGGTGGTGCGCATTGTATGGGTGTGTGTTACATTACATTCACTAGTAGGAGTGAGAAAAACATCACGGGGTGATGCACATTGTATGGGTGTGTGTTACATTACATTCACTAGTAGGAGTGAGAAAAACATCACGGGGTGGTGTGAATCGGAGGGTCTGAATTAGGATAGGCAGTGAGTGGCAATGTAGGCTGGAGAAAAGCACCGCGGGGTGGTCAGCATGGGGAGGTCAGGGAACATGCAGTGGCAATGTAGGATAGGTTTCTGAAAAACACCGCGGGGTGGTGCGCATTGTATGGGTGTGTGTTGCATTACATTCACTAGTAGGAGTGAGAAAAACATCACGGGGTGGTGCGCATTGTATGGGTGTGTGTTACATTACATTCACTAGTAGGTGTGAGAAAAACATCACGGGGTGGTGTGAATCGGAGGGTCTGAATTAGGATAGGCAGTGAGTGGCAATGTAGGATGGAGAAATGCACCGCGGGGCGGTCAGCATGGGTAGGTCAGGGAACATGCAGTGGCAATGTAGGATAGGTTTCTGAAATACATCGTGGTGTGGTGCGAATTGTATGGGTGTGTGTTACATTACATTCACTAGTAGGAGTGAGAAAAACATCACGAGGTGGTGCGCATTGTGTGGGTGTGTGTTACATTACATTCACTAGTAGGAGTGAGAAAAACATCACGGGGTGGTGTGAATCGGAGGGTCTGAATTAGGATAGGCAGTGAGTGGCAATGTAGAATGGAGAAAAGCACCGCGGCGTGGTCAGCATGGGGAGGTCAGGGAACATGCAGTGGCAATGTAGGATAGGTTTCTGAAAAACATCACGGGCTGGTGCGCATTGTATGGGTGTGTGTTACATTACATTCACTAGTAGGAGTGAGAAATACATCACGGGGTGGTGCGCATTGTATGGGTGTGTGTTACATTACATTCACTAGTAGGAGTGAGAAAAACATCACGGGGTTGTGTGAATCGGAGGGTATGAAATAGGATAGGCAGTGAGTGGCAATGCAGGATGGAGAAAAGCACCGCGGGGTGGTCAGCATAGGGAGGTCAGGGAACATGCAGTGGCAATGTAGGATAAGTTTCTGAAAAACATCGCTGGGTGGTGCGCATTGTATGGGTGTGTGTTACATTACATTCACTAGTAGGAGTGAGAAATACATCACGGGGTGGTGTGCATTGTACGGGTGTGTGTTACATTACATTCACTAGTAGGAGTGAGAAAAACATCACGGGGTGGTGTGAATCGGAGGGTGCGAATTAGGATAGGCAGTGAGTGGCAATGTAGGATGGAGAAAAGCACCGCGGGGTGGTCAGCATGGGGAGGTCAGGGAACATTCAGTGGCAATGTAGGATAGGTTTCTGAAAAACATCGCGGGGTGGTACGCATTGTATGGGTGTGTGTTACATTACATTCACTAGTAGGAGTGAGAAAAACATCACGGGGTGGTGCGCATTGTATGGGTGTGTGTTACATTACATTCACTAGTAGGAGTGAGAAAAACATCACGGGATGGTGTGAATCGGAGGGTCTGAATTAGGATAGGCAGTGAGTGGCAATGTAGGATGGAGAAAAGCACCGCGGGGTGGTCAGCATGGGGAGGTCAGGGAACATGCAGTGACAATGTAGGATAGGTTTCTGATAAACATCGCGGGGTGGTGCGCATTGTATGGGTGTGTGTTACATTACATTCACTAGTAGGAGTGAGAAAAACATCACGGGGTGATGCGCATTGTATGGGTGTGTGTTACATTACATTCACTAGTAGGAGTGAGAAAAACATCACGGGGTGGTGTGAATCGGAGGGTCTGTATTAGGATAGGCAGTGAGTGGCAATGTAGGATGGAGAAAAGCACCGCGGTGTGGTCAGCATGGGGAGGTCAGGGAACATGCAGTGGCAATGTAGGATAGGTTTCTGAAAAACATCGCGGGGTGGTGCGCATTGTATGGGTGTGTGTTACATTACATTCACTAGTAGGAGTGAGAAAAACATCACGGGGTGGTGCGCATTGTATGGGTGTGTGTTACATTACATTCACTAGTAGGAGTGAGAAAAGCATCACGGGGTGGTGTTTACCGGAGGGTCTGAATTAGGATAGGCAGTGAGTGGCAATGTAGGATGGAGAAAAGCACCGCGGGGTGGTCAGCATGGGGAGGTCAGGGAACATGCAGTGGCAATGTAGGATAGGTTTCTGAAAAACATCGCGGGGTGGTGCGCATTGTATGGGTGTGTGTTACATTACATTCACTAGTAGGAGTGAGAAAAACATCACGGGGTGGTGCGCATTGTATGGGTGTGTGTTACATTACATTCATTAGTAGGCGTGAGAAAAACATCACGGGGTGGTGTGAATCGGAGGGTCTGAATTAGGATAGGCAGTGAGTGGCAATGTAGGATGGAGAGAAGCACCGCGGGGTGGTCAGCATGGGGAGGTCAGGGAACATGCAGTGGCAATGTAGGATAGGTTTCTGAAAAACATCGCGGGGTGGTGCGCATTGTATGGGTGTGTGTTACATTACATTCACTAGTAGGAGTGAGAAAAACATCACGGGGTGGTTTGAATTGGAGGGTCTGAATTAGGATAGGCAGTGAGTGACAATGTAGGATGGAGAAAAGCACCGCGGGGTGGTCAGCATGGGGAGGTCAGGGAACATGCAGTGGCAATATAGGATAGGTTTCTGAAAAACATCGCCGTGTGGTGCGCATTGTATGGGTGTGTGTTACATTACATTCACTAGTAGGAGTGAGAAAAACATCACGGGGTGGTGCGCATTGTATGGGTGTGTGTTACATTACATTCACTAGTAGGAGTGTGAAAAACATCACGGGGTGGTGTGAATCGGAGGGTCTGAATTTGGATAGGCAGTGAGTGGCAATGTAGGATGGAGAAAAGCACCGCGGGGTGGTCAGCATGGGGAGGTCAGGGAACATGCAGTGGCAATGTAGGATAGGTTTCTGTAAAACATCGCGGGGTGGTGCGCATTGTATGGGTGTGTGTTACATTACATTCACTAGTAGGAGTGAGAAAAACATCACGGGGTGGTGCGCATTGTATGGGTGTGTGTTACATTACATTCACTAGTAGGACTGAGAAAAACATCACGGGGTGGTGTGAATCGGAGGGTCTGAATTAGGATAGGCAGTGAGTGGCAATGTAGGCTGGAGAAAAGCACCGCGGGGTGGTCAGCATGGGGAGGTCAGGGAACATGCAGTGGCAATGTAGGATAGGTTTCTGAAAAACATCGCGGGGTGGTGCGCATTGTATGGGTGTGTGTTACATTACATTCACTAGTAGGAGTGAGAAAAACATCACGGGGTGGTGCGCATTGTATGGGTGTGTGTTACATTACATTCACTAGTAGGAGTGAGAAAAACATCACGGGATGGTGTGAATCGGAGGGTCTGAATTAGGATAGGCAGTGAGTGGCAATGTAGGATGGAGAAAAGCACCGCGGGGTGGTCAGCATGGGGAGGTCAGGGAACATGCAGTGGCAATGTAGGATAGGTTTCTGAAAAACATCTCGGGGTGGAGCGCATTGTATGGGTGTGTGTTACATTACATTCACTAGTAAGAGTGAGAAAAACATCACGGGTTGGTGCACATTGTATGGGTGTGTGTTACATTATATTCACTAGTAGGAGTGAGAAAACATCACGGGGTGGTGTGAATCGGAGGGTCTGAATTAGGATAGGCAGTGAGTGGCAATGTAGGATGGAGAAAAGCACCGCGGGGTTGTCAGCATCGGGAGGTCAGGGAACATGCAGTGGCAATGTAGGATAGGTTTCTGAAAAACATCGCGGGGTGGTGCGCATTGTATGGGTGTGTGTTACATTACATTCACTATTAGGAGTGAGAAAAACATCACGGGGTGGTGCGCATTGTATGGGTGTGTGTTACATTACATTCATTAGTAGGAGTGAGAAAAACATCACGGGGTGGTGTGAATCGGAGTGTCTGAATTAGGATAGGCAGTGAGTGGCAATATAGGATGGAGAAAAGCACTGCGGGGTGGTCAGCATGGGGAAGTCAGGGAACATGCAGTGGCAATGTAGGATAGGTTTCTGAAAAACATCGCGGGGTGGTGCGCATTGTATGGGTGTGTGTTACATTACATTCACTAGTAGGAGTGAGAAAAACATCACGGGGTGGTGCGCATTGTATGGGTGTGTGTTACATTACATTCACTAGTAGGAGTGAGAAAAACATCACGGGGTGGTGCGCATTGTATGGGTGTGTGTTACATTACATTCACTAGTAGGAGTGAGAAAAACATCACGGGGTGCTGTGAATCAGAGGGTCTGAATTAGGATAGGCAGTGAGTGGCAATGTAGGATGGAGAAAAGCACCGCGGGGTGGTCAGCATGGGGAGGTCAGGGAACATGCAGTGACAATGTAGGATAGGTTTCTGAAAAACATCGCAGGGTGGTGCGCATTGTATGGGTGTGTGTTACATTACATTCACTAGTAGGAGTGAGAAAAACATCACAGGGTGGTGCGCATTGTATGGGTGTGTGTTACATTACATTCACTATTAGGAGTGAGAAAAACATCACGGGGCGGTGTGAATCGGAGGGTCTGAATTAGGATAGGCAGTGAGTGCCAATGTAGGATGGAGATAAGCACCGCATGGTGGTCAGCATGGGGAGGTCAGGGAACATGCAGTGGCAATGTAGGATAGGTTTCTGAAAAAGATCGCGGGGTGGTGCGCATTGTTGGATGTGTGTTACATTACATTCACTAGTAGGAGTGAGAAAAACATCACGGGGTGGTGCGCATTGTATGGGTGTGTGTTACATTACATTCACTAGTAGGAGTGAGAAAAACATCACGGGGTGGTGTGAATCGGAGTGTCTGAATTAGGATAGGCAGTGAGTGGCAATGTAGGATGGAGAAAAGCACCGCGGGGTGGTCAGCATGGGGAGGTCAGGGAACATGCAGTGCCAATGTAGGATAGGTTTCTGAAAAACATCTCGGGGTGGTGCGCATTGTATGGGTGTGTGTTACATTACATTCACTAGTAGGAGTGAGAAAAACATCACGAGGTGGTGCGCATTGTATGGGTGAGTGTTACATTATATTCACTAGTAGGAGTGAGAAAAACATCACGGGGTGGTGTGAATCGGAGGGGCTGAATTAGGATAGGCAGTGAGTGGCAATGTAGGATGGAGAAAAGCACCGCGGGGTGGTCAGCATCGGGAGGTCAGGGAACATGCAGTGGCAATGTAGGATAGGTTTCTGAAAAACATCGGGGGGGGGTGCGCATTGTATGGGTGTGTGTTACATTACATTCACTATTAGGAGTGAGAAAAACATCACGGGGTGGTGCGCATTGTATGGGTGTGTGTTACATTACATTCATTAGTAGGAGTGAGAAAAACATCACGGGGTGGTGTGAATCGGAGTGTCTGAATTAGGATAGGCAGTGAGTGGCAATATAGGATGGAGAAAAGCACTGCGGGGTGGTCAGCATGGGGAAGTCAGGGAACATGCAGTGGCAATGTAGGATAGGTTTCTAAAAAACATCGCGGGGTGGTGCGCATTGTATGGGTGTGTGTTACATTACATTCACTAGTAGGAGTGAGAAAAACATCACGGGGTGGTGCGCATTGTATGGGTGTGTGTTACATTACATTCACTAGTAGGAGTGAGAAAAACATCACGGGTTGGTGCGCATTGTATGGGTGTGTGTTACATTACATTCACTAGTAGGAGTGAGAAAAACATCACGGGGTGCTGTGAATCAGAGGGTCTGAATTAGGATAGGCAGTGAGTGGCAATGTAGGATGAAGAAAAGCACCGCGGGGTGGTCAGCATGGGGAGGTCAGGGAACATGCATTGACAATGTAGGATAGGTTTCTGAAAAACATCGCAGGGTGGTGCGCATTGTATGGGTGTGTGTTACATTACATTCACTTGTAGGAGTGAGAAAAACATCACAGGGTGGTGCGCATTGTATGGGTGAGTGTTACATTATATTCACTAGTAGGAGTTAGAAAAACATCACGGGGTGGTGTGAATCGGAGGGTCTGAATTAGGATAGGCAGTGAGTGGCAATGTAGGATGGAGAAAAGCACTGCGGGGTGGTCAGCATGGGGAAGTCAGGGAACATGCAGTGGCAATGTAGGATAGGTTTTTGAAAAACATCGCGGGGTGGTGCGCATTGTATGGGTGTGTGTTACATTACATTCACTAGTAGGAGTGAGAAAAACATCACGGGGTGGTGCGCATTGTATGGGTGTGTGTTACATTACATTCACTAGTAGGAGTGAGAAAAACATCACGGGGTGGTGCACATTGTATGGGTGTGTGTTACATTACATTCACTAGTAGGAGTGAGAAAAACATCACGGGGTGGTGTGCATTGTATGGGTGTGTGTTACATTACATTCACTAGTAGGAGTGTGAAAAACATCACGGGGTGGTGTGAATCGGAGGGTCTGAATTAGGATAGGCAGTGAGTGGCAATGTAGGATGGAGAAAAGCACCGCGGGGTGGTCAGCATGGGGAGGTCAGGGAACATGCAGTGGCAATGTAGGATAGGTTTCTGTAAAACATCGCGGGGTGGTGCGCATTGTATGGGTGTGTGTTACATTACATTCACTAGTAGGAGTGAGAAAAACATCACGGGGTGGTGCGCATTGTATGGGTGTGTGTTACATTACATTCACTAGTAGGTGTGAGAAAAACATCACGGGGTGGTGTGAATCGGAGTGTCTGAATTAGGATAGGCAGTGAGTGGCAATGTAGGATGGAGAAAAGCACCGCGGGGTGGTCAGCATGGGGAGGTCAGGGAACATGCAGTGGCAATGTAGGATAGGTATCTGAAAAACATCGTGGGGTGGTGCGAATTGTATGGGTGTGTGTTACATTACATTGACTAGTAGGAGTGAGAAAAACATCACGGGGTGGTGCGCATTGTATGGGTGTGTGTTACATTACATTCACTAGTAGGAGTGAGAAAAACATCAAGGGATGGTGTGAATCGGAGGGTCTGAATTAGGATAGACAGTTAGTGGCAATGTGGAATGGAGAAAACCACCGCGGCGTGGTCAGCATGTGGAGGTCAGGGAACATGCAGTGGCAATGTAGGATAGGTTTCTGAAAAACATCGCGGGGTGGTGCGCATTGTATGGGTGTGTATTATATTACATTCACTAGTAGGAGTGAGAAAAACATCACGGGGTGGTGCGCATTGTATGGGTGTGTGTTACATTACATTCACTAGTAGGAGTGAGAAAAACATCACTGGGTTGTGTGAATCGGAGCTTCTGAATTAGGATAGGCAGTGAGTGGCAATGTAGGATGGAGAAAAGCACCGCGGGGTGGTCAGCATAGGGAGGTCAGGGAACATGCAGTGGCAATGTAGGATAGGTTTCTGAAAAACTTCGCGGGGTGGTGCGCATTGTATGGGTGTGTGTTATATTACATTCACTAGTAGGGGTGAGAAATACATCACGGGGTGGTGCGCATTGTATGGGTGTGTGTTACATTACATTCACTAGTAGGAGTGAGAAAAACATCACGGGGTGGTGTGAATCGGAGGGTCTGAATTAGGATAGCTAGTGAGTGGCAATGTAGGATGGAGAAAAGCACCGCCGGGTGGTCAGCATGGGGAGGTCAGCGAACATGCAGTGACAATGTAGGATAGGTTTCTGAAAAACATCGCGGGGTGGTGCGCATTGTATGGGTGTGTGTTACATTACATTCACTAGTAGGAGTGAGAAAAACATCACGGGGTCGTGCGCATTGTATGGGTGTGTGTTACATTACATTCACTAGTAGGAGTGAGAAAAATATCACGGGGTGTTGTGAATCGGAGGGTCTGAATTAGGATAGGCAGTGAGTGGCAATGTAGCATGGAGAAAAGCACCGCGGGGAGGTCAGCATGGGGAGGTCAGGGAACATGCAGTGGCAATGTAGGATAGGTTTCTGAAAAACATCGCGGGGTGGTGCGCATTTTATGGATGTGTGTTACATTACATTCCCTAGTAGGAGTGAGAAAAACATCACGGGGTGGTGCGCATTGTATGGGTGTGTGTTACATTACATTCACTAGTAGGAGTGAGAAAAACATCACGGTGTGATGAACATTGTATGGGTGTGTGTTACATTACATTCACTAGTAGGAGTGAGAAAAACATCACGGGGTGGTGTGAATCGGAGGGTCTGAATTAGGATAGGCAGTGAGTGGCAATGTAGGCTGGAGAAAAGCACCGCGGGGTGGTCAGCATGGGGAGGTCAGGGAACATGCAGTGGCAATGTAGGATAGGTTTCTGAAAAACACCGCGGGGTGGTGCGCATTGTATGGGTGTGTGTTGCATTACATTCACTAGTAGGAGTGAGAAAAACATCACGGGGTGGTGCGCATTGTATGGGTGTGTGTTACATTACATTCACTAGTAGGTGTGAGAAAAACATCACGGGGTGGTGTGAATCGGAGTGTCTGAATTAGGATAGGCAGTGAGTGGCAATGTAGGATGGAGAAATGCACCGCGGGGTGGTCAGCATGGGTAGGTCAGGGAACATGCAGTGGCAATGTAGGATAGGTTTCTGAAATACATCGTGGTGTGGTGCGAATTGTATGGGTGTGTGTTACATTACATTCACTAGTAGGAGTGAGAAAAACATCACGAGGTGGTGCGCATTGTGTGGGTGTGTGTTACATTACATTCACTAGTAGGAGTGAGAAAAACATCACGGGGTGGTGTGAATCGGAGGGTCTGAATTAGGATAGGCAGTGAGTGGCAATGTAGAATGGAGAAAAGCACCGCGGCGTGGTCAGCATGGGGAGGTCAGGGAACATGCAGTGGCAATGTAGGATAGGTTTCTGAAAAACATCACGGGCTGGTGCGCATTGTATGGGTGTGTGTTACATTACATTCACTAGTAGGAGTGAGAAAAACATCACGGGGTGGTGCGCATTGTATGGGTGTGTGTTACATTACATTCACTAGTAGGAGTGAGAAAAACATCACGGGGTGGTGTGAATCGGAGGGTGCGAATTAGGATAGGCAGTGAGTGGCAATGTAGGATGGAGAAAAGCACCGCGGGGTGGTCAGCATGGGGAGGTCAGGGAACATTCAGTGGCAATGTAGGATAGGTTTCTGAAAAACATCGCGGGGTGGTACGCATTGTATGGGTGTGTGTTACATTACATTCACTAGTAGGAGTGAGAAAAACATCACGGGGTGGTGCGCATTGTATGGGTGTGTGTTACATTACATTCACTAGTAGGAGTGAGAAAAACATCACGGGATGGTGTGAATCGGAGGGTCTGAATTAGGATAGGCAGTGAGTGGCAATGTAGGATGGAGAAAAGCACCGCAAGGTGGTCAGCATGGGGAGGTCAGGGAACATGCACTGACAATGTAGGATAGGTTTCTGATAAACATCGCGGGGTGGTGCGCATTGTATGGGTGTGTGTTACATTACATTCACTAGTAGGAGTGAGAAAAACATCACGGGGTGATGCGCATTGTATGGGTGTGTGTTACATTACATTCACTAGTAGGAGTGAGAAAAACATCACGGGGTGGTGTGAATCGGAGGGTCTGTATTAGGATAGGCAGTGAGTGGCAATGTAGGATGGAGAAAAGCACCGCGGTGTGGTCAGCATGGGGAGGTCAGGGAACATGCAGTGGCAATGTAGGATAGGTTTCTGAAAAACATCGCGGGGTGGTGCGCATTGTATGGGTGTGTGTTACATTACATTCACTAGTAGGAGTGAGAAAAACATCACGGGGTGGTGCGCATTGTATGGGTGTGTGTTACATTACATTCACTAGTAGGAGTGAGAAAAGCATCACGGGGTGGTGTTTATCGGAGGGTCTGAATTAGGATAGGCAGTGAGTGGCAATGTAGGATGGAGAAAAGCACCGCGGGGTGGTCAGCATGGGGAGGTCAGGGAACATGCAGTGGCAATGTAGGATAGGTTTCTGAAAAACATCGCGGGGTGGTGCGCATTGTATGGGTGTGTGTTACATTACATTCACTAGTAGGAGTGAGAAAAACATCACGGGGTGGTGCGCATTGTATGGGTGTGTGTTACATTACATTCATTAGTAGGCGTGAGAAAAACATCACGGGGTGGTGTGAATCGGAGGGTCTGAATTAGGATAGGCAGTGAGTAGCAATGTAGGATGGAGAGAAGCACCGCGGGGTGGTCAGCATGGGGAGGTCAGGGAACATGCAGTGGCAATGTAGGATAGGTTTCTGAAAAACATCGCGGGGTGGTGCGCATTGTATGGGTGTGTGTTACATTACATTCACTAGTAGGAGTGAGAAAAACATCACGGGGTGGTGCGCATTGTATGGGTGTGTGTTACATTACATTCACTAGTAGGAGTGAGAAAAACATCACGGGATGGTGTGAATCGGAGGGTCTGAATTAGGATAGGCAGTGAGTGGCAATGTAGGATGGAGAAAAGCACCGCGGGGTGGTCAGCATGGGGAGGTCAGGGAACATGCAGTGGCAATGTAGGATAGGTTTCTGAAAAACATCTCGGGGTGGAGCGCATTGTATGGGTGTGTGTTACATTACATTCACTAGTAAGAGTGAGAAAAACATCACGGGTTGGTGCACATTGTATGGGTGTGTGTTACATTACATTCACTAGTAGGAGTGAGAAAACATCACGGGGTGGTGTGAATCGGAGGGTCTGAATTAGGATAGGCAGTGAGTGGCAATGTAGGATGGAGAAAAGCACCGCGGGGTTGTCAGCATCGGGAGGTCAGGGAACATGCAGTGGCAATGTAGGATAGGTTTCTGAAAAACATCGCGGGGTGGTGCGCATTGTATGGGTGTGTGTTACATTACATTCACTATTAGGAGTGAGAAAAACATCACGGGGTGGTGCGCATTGTATGGGTGTGTGTTACATTACATTCATTAGTAGGAGTGAGAAAAACATCACGGGGTGGTGTGAATCGGAGTGTCTGAATTAGGATAGGCAGTGAGTGGCAATATAGGATGGAGAAAAGCACCGCGGGGTGGTCAGCATGGGGAAGTCAGGGAACATGCAGTGGCAATATAGGATAGGTTTCTGAAAAACATCGCGGGGTGGTGCGTATTGTATGGGTGTGTGTTACATTACATTCACTAGTAGGAGTGAGAAAAACATCACGGGGTGGTGCGCATTGTATGGGTGTGTGTTACATTACATTCACTAGTAGGAGTGAGAAAAACATCACGGGGTGGTGCGCATTGTATGGGTGTGTGTTACATTACATTCACTAGTAGGAGTGAGAAAAACATCACGGGGTGCTGTGAATCAGAGGGTCTGAATTAGGATAGGCAGTGAGTGGCAATGTAGGATGGAGAAAAGCACCGCGGGGTGGTCAGCATGGGGAGGTCAGGGAACATGCAGTGACAATGTAGGATAGGTTTCTGAAAAACATCGCAGGGTGGTGCGCATTGTATGGGTGTGTGTTACATTACATTCACTAGTAGGAGTGAGAAAAACATCACAGGGTGGTGCGCATTGTATGGGTGTGTGTTACATTACATTCACTATTAGGAGTGAGAAAAACATCACGGGGCGGTGTGAATCGGAGGGTCTGAATTAGGATAGGCAGTGAGTGGCAATGTAGGATGGAGAAAAGCACTGCGGGGTGGTCAGCATGGGGAAGTCAGGGAACATGCAGTGGCAATGTAGGATAGGTTTCTGAAAAACATCGCGGGGTGGTGCGCATTGTATGGGTGTGTGTTACATTACATTCACTAGTAGGAGTGAGAAAAACATCACGGGGTGGTGCGCATTGTATGGGTGTGTGTTACATTACATTCACTAGTAGGATTGAGAAAAACATCACGGGGTGGTTTGAATCGGAGGGTCTGAATTAGGATAGGCAGTGAGTGGCAATGTAGGATGGAGAAAAGCACCACGGGGTGGTCAGCATGGGGAGGTCAGGGAACATGCTGTGGCAATGTAGGATAGGTTTCTGAAAAACATCGCGGGGTGGTGCGCATTGTATGGGTGTGTGTTACATTACATTCACTAGTATTAGTGAGAAAAACATCACAGGGTGGTGCGAATAAGAGGGTCTGGATTAGGATAGGCAGTGAGTGGCAATGTAGGATGGAGAAAAGCACCGCTGGGTGGTCAGCATGGGGAGGTCAGGGAACATGCAGTGGCAATGTAGGATAGGTTTCTGAAAAACATCGCGGGGTGGTGCGCATTGTTTGGGTGTGTGTTACATTACATTCACTATTAGGAGTGAGAAAAACATCACGGGGTGGTGTGAATCGGAGGGTCTGAATTAGGATAGGCAGTGAGTGGCAATGTAGGATGGAGAAAATCACCGCGGGGTGGTCAGCATGTGGAGGTCAGGGAACATGCAGTGGCAATGTAGGATAGTTTCTGAAAAACATCGCGGGGTGGTGCGCATTGTATGGGTGTGTGTTACATTACATTCACTAGTAGGAGTGAGAAAAACATCACGGGGTGGTGCGCATTGTATGGGTGTGTGTTACATTACATTCACTATTAGGAGTGAGAAAAACATCACGGGGTGGTGTGAATCGGAGGGTGTGAATTAGGATAGGTAGTGAGTGGCAATGTAGGATGGAGAAAAGCACCGCGGGGTGGTCAGCATGGGGAGGTCAGGGAACATGCAGTGGCAATGTAGGATAGGTTTCTGAAAAACATCGCGGGGTGGTGCGCATTGTATGGGTGTGTGTTACATTACATTCACTAGTAGGAGTGAGAAAAACATCACGGGGTGGTGCGCATTGTATGGGTGTGTGTTACATTACATTCATTAGTAGGCGTGAGAAAAACATCACGGGGTGGTGTGAATCGGAGGGTCTGAATTAGGATAGGCAGTGAGTAGCAATGTAGGATGGAGAGAAGCACCGCGGGGTGGTCAGCATGGGGAGGTCAGGGAACATGCAGTGGCAATGTAGGATAGGTTTCTGAAAAACATCGCGGGGTGGTGCGCATTGTATGGGTGTGTGTTACATTACATTCACTAGTAGGAGTGAGAAAAACATCACGGGGTGGTGTGAATTGGAGGGTCTGAATTAGGATAGGCAGTGAGTGACAATGTAGGATGGAGAAAAGCACCGCGGGGTGGTCAGCATGGGGAGGTCAGGGAACATGCAGTGGCAATATAGGATAGGTTTCTGAAAAACATCGCCGTGTGGTGCGCATTGTATGGGTGTGTGTTACATTACATTCACTAGTAGGAGTGAGAAAAACATCACGGGGTGGTGCGCATTGTATGGGTGTGTGTTACATTACATTCACTAGTAGGAGTGTGAAAAACATCACGGGGTGGTGTGAATCGGAGGGTCTGAATTTGGATAGGCAGTGAGTGGCAATGTAGGATGGAGAAAAGCACCGCGGGGTGGTCAGCATGGGGAGATCAGGGAACATGCAGTGGCAATGTAGGATAGGTTTCTGTAAAAGATCGCGGGGTGGTGCGCATTGTATGGGTGTGTGTTACATTACATTCACTAGTAGGAGTGAGAAAAACATCACGGGGTGGTGCGCATTGTATGGGTGTGTGTTACATTACATTCACTAGTAGGACTGAGAAAAACATCACGGGGTGGTGTGAATCGGAGGGTCTGAATTAGGATAGGCAGTGAGTGGCAATGTAGGCTGGAGAAAAGCACCGCGGGGTGGTCAGCATGGGGAGGTCAGGGAACATGCAGTGGCAATGTAGGATAGGTTTCTGAAAAACATCGCGGGGTGGTGCGCATTGTATGGGTGTGTGTTACATTACATTCACTAGTAGGAGTGAGAAAAACATCACGGGGTGGTGCGCATTGTATGGGTGTGTGTTACATTACATTCACTAGTAGGAGTGAGAAAAACATCACGGGATGGTGTGAATCGGAGGGTCTGAATTAGGATAGGCAGTGAGTGGCAATGTAGGATGGAGAAAAGCACCGCGGGGTGGTCAGCATGGGGAGGTCAGGGAACATGCAGTGGCAATGTAGGATAGGTTTCTGAAAAACATCTCGGGGTGGAGCGCATTGTATGGGTGTGTGTTACATTACATTCACTAGTAAGAGTGAGAAAAACATCACGGGTTGGTGCACATTGTATGGGTGTGTGTTACATTACATTCACTAGTAGGAGTGAGAAAACATCACGGGGTGGTGTGAATCGGAGGGTCTGAATTAGGATAGGCAGTGAGTGGCAATGTAGGATGGAGAAAAGCACCGCGGGGTTGTCAGCATCGGGAGGTCAGGGAACATGCAGTGGCAATGTAGGATAGGTTTCTGAAAAACATCGCGGGGTGGTGCGCATTGTATGGGTGTGTGTTACATTACATTCACTATTAGGAGTGAGAAAAACATCACGGGGTGGTGCGCATTGTATGGGTGTGTGTTACATTACATTCATTAGTAGGAGTGAGAAAAACATCACGGGGTGGTGTGAATCGGAGTGTCTGAATTAGGATAGGCAGTGAGTGGCAATATAGGATGGAGAAAAGCACCGCGGGGTGGTCAGCATGGGGAAGTCAGGGAACATGCAGTGGCAATATAGGATAGGTTTCTGAAAAACATCGCGGGGTGGTGCGTATTGTATGGGTGTGTGTTACATTACATTCACTAGTAGGAGTGAGAAAAACATCACGGGGTGGTGCGCATTGTATGGGTGTGTGTTACATTACATTCACTAGTAGGAGTGAGAAAAACATCACGGGGTGGTGCGCATTGTATGGGTGTGTGTTACATTACATTCACAAGTAGGAGTGAGAAAAACATCACGGGGTGCTGTGAATCAGAGGGTCTGAATTAGGATAGGCAGTGAGTGGCAATGTAGGATGGAGAAAAGCACCGCGGGGTGGTCAGCATGGGGAGGTCAGGGAACATGCAGTGACAATGTAGGATAGGTTTCTGAAAAACATCGCAGGGTGGTGCGCATTGTATGGGTGTGTGTTACATTACATTCACTAGTAGGAGTGAGAAAAACATCACAGGGTGGTGCGCATTGTATGGGTGTGTGTTACATTACATTCACTATTAGGAGTGAGAAAAACATCACGGGGCGGTGTGAATCGGAGGGTCTGAATTAGGATAGGCAGTGAGTGGCAATGTAGGATGGAGAAAAGCACTGCGGGGTGGTCAGCATGGGGAAGTCAGGGAACATGCAGTGGCAATGTAGGATAGGTTTCTGAAAAACATCGCGGGGTGGTGCGCATTGTATGGGTGTGTGTTACATTACATTCACTAGTAGGAGTGAGAAAAACATCACGGGGTGGTGCGCATTGTATGGGTGTGTGTTACATTACATTCACTAGTAGGATTGAGAAAAACATCACGGGGTGGTTTGAATCGGAGGGTCTGAATTAGGATAGGCAGTGAGTGGCAATGTAGGATGGAGAAAAGCACCACGGGGTGGTCAGCATGGGGAGGTCAGGGAACATGCTGTGGCAATGTAGGATAGGTTTCTGAAAAACATCGCGGGGTGGTGCGCATTGTATGTGTGTGTGTTACATTACATTCACTAGTATTAGTGAGAAAAACATCACAGGGTGGTGCGAATAAGAGGGTCTGGATTAGGATAGGCAGTGAGTGGCAATGTAGGATGGAGAAAAGCACCGCTGGGTGGTCAGCATGGGGAGGTCAGGGAACATGCAGTGGCAATGTAGGATAGGTTTCTGAAAAACATCGCGGGGTGGTGCGCATTGTTTGGGTGTGTGTTACATTACATTCACTATTAGGAGTGAGAAAAACATCACGGGGTGGTGTGAATCGGAGGGTCTGAATTAGGATAGGCAGTGAGTGGCAATGTAGGATGGAGAAAATCACCGCGGGGTGGTCAGCATGTGGAGGTCAGGGAACATGCAGTGGCAATGTAGGATAGTTTCTGAAAAACATCGCGGGGTGGTGCGCATTGTATGGGTGTGTGTTACATTACATTCACTAGTAGGAGTGAGAAAAACATCACGGGGTGGTGCGCATTGTATGGGTGTGTGTTACATTACATTCACTATTAGGAGTGAGAAAAACATCACGGGGTGGTGTGAATCGGAGGGTGTGAATTAGGATAGGTAGTGAGTGGCAATGTAGGATGGAGAAAAGCACCGCGGGGTGGTCAGCATGGGGAGGTCAGGGAACATGCAGTGGCAATGTAGGATAGGTTTCTGAAAAACATCGCGGGGTGGTGCGCATTTTATGGGTGTGTGCTACATTACATTCACTAGTAGGAGTGAGAAAAACATCACGGGGTGGTGCGCATTGTATGGGTGTGTGTTACATTACATTCACTAGTAGGAGTGAGAAAAACATCAAGGGGTGGTGTCAATCAGAGGGTCTGAATTAGGATACGCAGTGAGTGGCAATGTAGGATGGAGAAAAGCACCCCGGGGTGGTCAGCATCGGGAGGTCAGGGAACATGCAGTGGCAATGTAGGATAGGTTTCTGAAAAACATCGCGGGGTGGTGCGCATTGTATGGGTGTGTGTTACATTACATTCACTAGTAGGGGTGAGAAATACATCACGGGGTGGTGCGCATTGTATGGGTGTGTGTTACATTACATTCACTAGTAGGAGTGAGAAAAACATCACGGGGTGGTGTGAATCGGAGGGTCTGAATTAGGATAGGCAGTGAGTGGCAATGTAGGATGGAGAAAAGCACCGCGGGGTGGTCAGCATGGGGAGGTCAGGGAACATGCAGTGACAATGTAGGATAGGTTTCTGAAAAACATCGCGGGGTGGTGCGCATTGTATGGGTGTGTGTTACATTACATTCACTAGTAGGAGTGAGAAAAACATCACGGGGTGGTGCGCATTCTATGTGTGTGTGTTACATTACATTCACTAGTAGGAGTTAGAAAAACATCACGGGGTGTTGTGAATCGGAGGGTCTGAATTAGGATAGGCAGTGAGTGGCAATGTAGGATGGAGAAAAGCACCGCGGGGAGGTCAGCATGGGGAGGTCAGGGAACATGCAGTGGCAATGTAGGATAGGTTTCTGAAAAACATCGCGGGGTGGTGCGCATTTTATGGATGTGTGTTACATTACATTCACTAGTAGGAGTGAGAAAAACATCACGGGGTGGTGCGCATTGTATGGGTGTGTGTTACATTACATTCACTAGTAGCAGTGAGAAAAACATCACGGGGTGATGCACATTGTATGGGTGTGTGTTACATTACATTCACTAGTAGGAGTGAGAAAAACATCACGGGGTGGTGTGAATCGGAGGGTCTGTATTAGGATAGGCAGTGAGTGGCAATGTAGGATGGAGAAAAGCACCGCGGGGTGGTCAGCATGGGGAGGTCAGGGAACATGCAGTGACAATGTAGGATAGGTTTCTGAAAAACACCGCGGGGTGGTGCGCATTGTATGGGTGTGTGTTACATTACATTCACTAGTAGGAGTGAGAAAAACATCACGGGGTGGTGCGCATTGTATGGGTGTGTGTTACATTACATTCACTAGTAGGTGTGAGAAAAACATCACGGGGTGGTGTGAATCGGAGTGTCTGAATTAGGATAGGCAGTGAGTGGCAATGTAGGATCGAGAAATGCACCGCAGGGGGGTCAGCATGGGGAGGTCAGGGAACATGGAGTGGCAATGTACGATAGGTTTCTGAAATACATCGTGGGGTGGTGCGAATTGTATGGGTGTGTGTTACATTACATTCACTAGTAGGAGTCAGAAAAACATCACGGGGTGGTGCGCGTTGTGTGTGTGTGTGTGTTACATTACATTCACTAGTAGGAGTGAGAAAAACATCACGGGGTGGTGTGAATCGGAGGATCTGAATTAGGATAGGCAGTGAGTGGCAATGTAGAATGGAGAAAAGCACCGCGGCGTGGTCAGCATGGGGAGGTCAGGGAACATGCAGTGACAATGTAGGATAGGTTTCTGAAAAACATCGCAGGGTGGTGCGCATTGTATGGGTGTGTGTTACATTACATTCACTAGTAGGAGTGAGAAAAACATCACAGGGTGGTGCGCATTGTATGGGTGTGTGTTACATTACATTCACTATTAGGAGTGAGAAAAACATCACGGGGCGGTGTGAATCGGAGGGTCTGAATTAGGATAGGCAGTGAGTGGCAATGTAGGATGGAGAAAAGCACTGCGGGGTGGTCAGCATGGGGAAGTCAGGGAACATGCAGTGGCAATGTAGGATAGGTTTCTGAAAAACATCGCGGGGTGGTGCGCATTGTATGGGTGTGTGTTACATTACATTCACTAGTAGGAGTGAGAAAAACATCACGGGGTGGTGCGCATTGTATGGGTGTGTGTTACATTACATTCACTAGTAGGATTGAGAAAAACATCACGGGGTGGTTTGAATCGGAGGGTCTGAATTAGGATAGGCAGTGAGTGGCAATGTAGGATGGAGAAAAGCACCACGGGGTGGTCAGCATGGGGAGGTCAGGGAACATGCTGTGGCAATGTAGGATAGGTTTCTGAAAAACATCGCGGGGTGGTGCGCATTGTATGGGTGTGTGTTACATTACATTCACTAGTATTAGTGAGAAAAACATCACAGGGTGGTGCGAATAAGAGGGTCTGGATTAGGATAGGCAGTGAGTGGCAATGTAGGATGGAGAAAAGCACCGCTGGGTGGTCAGCATGGGGAGGTCAGGGAACATGCAGTGGCAATGTAGGATAGGTTTCTGAAAAACATCGCGGGGTGGTGCGCATTGTTTGGGTGTGTGTTACATTACATTCACTATTAGGAGTGAGAAAAACATCACGGGGTGGTGTGAATCGGAGGGTCTGAATTAGGATAGGCAGTGAGTGGCAATGTAGGATGGAGAAAATCACCGCGGGGTGGTCAGCATGTGGAGGTCAGGGAACATGCAGTGGCAATGTAGGATAGTTTCTGAAAAACATCGCGGGGTGGTGCGCATTGTATGGGTGTGTGTTACATTACATTCACTAGTAGGAGTGAGAAAAACATCACGGGGTGGTGCGCATTGTATGGGTGTGTGTTACATTACATTCACTATTAGGAGTGAGAAAAACATCACGGGGTGGTGTGAATCGGAGGGTGTGAATTAGGATAGGTAGTGAGTGGCAATGTAGGATGGAGAAAAGCACCGCGGGGTGGTCAGCATGGGGAGGTCAGGGAACATGCAGTGGCAATGTAGGATAGGTTTCTGAAAAACATCGCGGGGTGGTGCGCATTTTATGGGTGTGTGCTACATTACATTCACTAGTAGAAGTGAGAAAAACATCACGGGGTGGTGCGCATTGTATGGGTGTGTGTTACATTACATTCACTAGTAGGAGTGAGAAAAACATCAAGGGGTGGTGTCAATCAGAGGGTCTGAATTAGGATAGGCAGTGAGTGGCAATGTAGGATGGAGAAAAGCACCCCGGGGTGGTCAGCATCGGGAGGTCAGGGAACATGCAGTGGCATTGTAGGATAGGTTTCTGAAAAACATCGCGGGGTGGTGCGCATTGTATGGGTGTGTGTTACATTACATTCACTAGTAGGAGTGAGAAATACATCACGGGGTGGTGCGCATTGTATGGGTGTGTGTTACATTACATTCACTAGTAGGAGTGAGAAAAACATCACGGGGTGGTGTGAATCGGAGGGTCTGAATTAGGATAGGCAGTGAGTGGCAATGTAGGATGGAGAAAAGCACCGCGGGGTGGTCAGCATGGGGAGGTCAGGGAACATGCAGTGACAATGTAGGATAGGTTTCTGAAAAACATCGCGGGGTGGTGCGCATTGTATGGGTGTGTGTTACATTACATTCACTAGTAGGAGTGAGAAAAACATCACGGGGTGGTGCGCATTCTATGTGTGTGTGTTACATTACATTCACTAGTAGGAGTTAGAAAAACATCACGGGGTGTTGTGAATCGGAGGGTCTGAATTAGGATAGGCAGTGAGTGGCAATGTAGGATGGAGAAAAGCACCGCGGGGAGGTCAGCATGGGGAGGTCAGGGAACATGCAGTGGCAATGTAGGATAGGTTTCTGAAAAACATCGCGGGGTGGTGCGCATTTTATGGATGTGTGTTACATTACATTCACTAGTAGGAGTGAGAAAAACATCACGGGGTGGTGCGCATTGTATGGGTGTGTGTTACATTACATTCACTAGTAGGAGTGAGAAAAACATCACGGGGTGATGCACATTGTATGGGTGTGTGTTACATTACATTCACTAGTAGGAGTGAGAAAAACATCACGGGGTGGTGTGAATCGGAGGGTCTGTATTAGGATAGGCAGTGAGTGGCAATGTAGGATGGAGAAAAGCACCGCGGTGTGGTCAGCATGGGGAGGTCAGGGAACATGCAGTGGCAATGTAGGATAGGTTTCTGAAAAACATCGCGGGGTGGTGCGCATTGTATGGGTGTGTGTTACATTACATTCACTAGTAGGAGTGAGAAAAACATCACGGGGTGGTGCGCATTGTATGGGTGTGTGTTACATTACATTCACTAGTAGGAGTGAGAAAAACATCACGGGGTGGTGCGCATTGTATGGGTGTGTGTTACATTACATTCACTAGTAGGATTGAGAAAAACATCACGGGGTGGTGCGCATTGTATGGGTGTGTGTTACATTACATTCACTAGTAGCAGTGAGCAAAACATCACGGGGTGGTGTGAATCGGAGGGTCTGAATTAGGATAGGCAGTGAGTGGCAATGTAGGATGGAGAAAACCACCGCGGGGTGGT